>NW_028270141.1:118286083-118589416 GCF_037043375.1 Chiloscyllium plagiosum | reverse complement strand
TTTATGGTCAGGACAAGGCAAGCAAAGTTTATTCACATTACAAAGCTTCCACTATCTATATTCAGAATCTGTTTAGAAAGAGCCTGTCTGAACTGCAAAAAAAAACAAATTCACAGCTGCCCAACACTGCAGCAATGCCTCTTGATAAAAACACAGTGACTTTATAGAATCTTACAGACAGGAATTGTTCATCCCATTGTACCTGTGTCAGCTCTTCAAACAAGTCACCCAATTTAGTCCCATTGCTCGCTGTTTCCCATAATCTTCAAATATTTTGACCCTTTTAACTACTCAATGAGACCTGAATCTACTGTCTTTTGCTTTTTCTTTCTTGATGTGTTCCAGATCTTATGGACTACATGAAGACTTTTCTCTTCATTTGTCCCTCTGGCCTTGCCAAATATTTTGAATCTATGATCTCTGGTTTCTGATCCATTTGCCAGAGAAAATAGTCCCTTCCCACTTCTTTTACCAGAACCCTTGTCACTTTGAGAATGTACTTCCAACAAGTACATACAAGATTCCCCTTTGTTTTCTATTGCAGTGGAGGCTGAATCAGTGGATTTATTCGAGGATGACTTAGACTTTTTGAGAGACAAGGGAGCGGACAGTGGAGTGGACTAGATCAGTCATGTTCTTATTAAATGGCAGAGCAGTCTAGAAGGTCCAAATGGCCTACTGGTGTTGCTAACTCCAATGTTTTTGAAGTGAGCAATCCTGCATTCTGCAGTCTCCACATAACTGAAGCCCCTTCATCTCTCACCTCATCTTGATAAATACCCTCTGTCCTCTCTCCAAGGATTTGATCTCCTTTTCAAAGTGTGATGTCCAGAATTGTATTGAATGCTCCAGCTGAGGTTTAGCTCATGAGTTAATAAAGCATTCTCTTCAGTCCGTTAAATGCCCCTCTTTACAATGTTCGGTTTTTAAAAAAGACAATGCTTACATTTATGTAGAACTTTTCATGACCAGCAGATGCCTTAAAATGCTTTGCAGACAATGATTATTTATTGAAGTATAATCACTCTAGTTGTGTAGGTAACACAGTCACTAACTTGCATTCAACAGTCTGACACAACCAGCAGCAACATTATCTGTTTGAGTGTATTTGACACCAGCAGCTCAGCCCTGCTCTTTATTAAAATAATGCTACTTTATGTCCACTCTACCTTGATTTAATGTCTCTTCTGGAAAATGGCACCTTCAGCATCACAGTGCGTTGATTTTCATGCTCACATTGCAGATCTCATAGTTTTCAAAATCACAAGAGATGTGGACAAAGTAGATAGGGAGAAACTGTTTCTGCACATAGTGTGGGGAGGGATAGGCTGGCCAAACAAGTTTGTAGTTTGGTAGCTCAACTGGCTTCAGGCTGATTTCAGTAGCTTTTTTGTTGCTTTGTGGTCAAGACAGTTTAAAACTGCAGATGGATGAATGTGTTCTTCTGGAGAGACAGCTATGGGTTTCTTTCTTCAAAGTCTGTGTTGCAAATGGACAGAGAATGCAAAATAGCAGACAAGACTCAAAGGTTTGCAAATTAGGTGGAGAGATTGGCCAGAGAGACTCCACTTAGATCATCTCCCGGCATTGTTATCCTCAGTCCTGCTCAGAAAATATGTGCTGAAGATGTACAAATAATTGGCTTGTCAAGTAACCTCCCCTCACCAACTCAGCCAACGTCTTATTATCTCCAACAGTGGAATACCTCAGATAATTTCCATTGATGTCATGCTAATGAGACAGGAGGTTAAAGTATTTCACACACCCCTGGAGTTTTTGATGGGTTCCTGCTCCATTTCAGTAGGGATTGTAAAGTGGAACATACAAGTAATGCAAGTTAGGTGGCCATCTTGGCTGATCTAATTATTTTTAAATCCGTATCGATTTTTTAAAAGTTTGCCATGACATTCATCTTCATGACAAGTGTGACGATATGCTAGGAAGGATTTTTTCTGGCTTGAAGAGTGGGTTATCAACCTGGTGCCAAGGTGACTGTTCCGTGGAAACAGAGTCAATAGCTTTCGCTTGTTTTTCAATTAAACAAAGGAAGCATGAGTGGATGGAGTCAGGCTGACACAGACCCAGGGTTTTAGTTTTTCTTTCAGTTGTTGAAGTTGGGGTATTGGAGTTGAAGCTACTGGATACAGCTTTCTCTCTGCTGGTGCAAACAGCTAGAGTTCTCTCTCTGCTGCTGTGTTCATTCTTTAAGGTTTTCCTTCCAGACTGGAAGAAAAAGCAAGTGAGGGAAATCTCATTTGCTGAATTTGCCTTTACCAATGTTGTATTTATGGGATACTGCATGGAACAATGAATGAGTGGTTAAATAATATACTATTTTGTTAAGTATTTCAATAGAGTTAAAGTTTTGCTGATTCAATTTTGTTCGTATTTTAACTGTGGTGTAAGAATAAAGTGTGTTTTGCTTTAAGTCTAGTAGTTTGGCCAACTGATTCACATCTGGAATGCAGTGCCTTATACTTGCCTTTAAATAAAATGCAAGTTATAGTCTAGGCTATCTCCTTGATATACTTTGAGGGGGTTTGGTCCTGTCCATAACACAATAGGATCCAGGCATAAGCTGTAAGAGTTACAATTTAGGAGTGATAGTCACAAGTTCCTTTTCACCCAGAATGATTAGTACCTACAGTAACCTGGAGAAAACAACTGAAGCAAGACCCTGCACCAGGATGCTGTGGGTTATTCTGCTGGATGATCAGAGATGGGCCTGATGGCCATCTATTTGATTATTTTGAGATTTTTAACTTATTAAAATCCCATTTGAATAGACATAAAAGCATGATACAGTCACCTTTTGTTCAAATCCAAATGTCTCAAAAGATTGAAATTAAATTAAAATGCTGTTGGTGCCAGTGATATCAGTCATTGGACTTGAAATGTTAACTCGATTCTTCTCCCCACAGATGCCGCCAAACCTGCTGAATTTCCACAGCACGTTTAGCTTTCATCTCAAAATATTTATTTGTTTTGTGTGATTGTTACAAACCCTAATTATAAGAGTTTAGAGAATTTTGAATAATGGAATTTGTTAAGCAGGCTGCACTACTTCTCATCATTCATTGATTTGATAAAAGCAAATTACTGCAGATGCTGGAATCTGAAACCAAAAGAGAAAATGCTGGAAAATCTCAGCAGGTCTGGCAGCATCTGTAAGGAGAGAAAAGAGCTGATGTTTCGAGTCTAACTGACCCTTTGTCAAAGCTTTGACAAAGCTGGGGAAAGTTATATTGATATAATAAAGGGATATAATACCATGAAGGGACTTAAATGCAAGAGTGAATCTTTTAAATTGGAGTTGCTACAGGACAAAAGGCCAATATGGGCATTGCAAACAGGAGTGATAGACCAAGCAGGATGTGGTACAGCTTTGTATATGTGCAGCACATTTTTGAATGATTCCATCTTTATGGAGATGATTGGAGCAAACTGGGTTCCCTAACATTGGGTTGTAAACTCCCAAGTAGCAATGATAGCCATGGAAGCTAGACTGTGTTTTGACACCTGAGAGGCTCCTTTAAATGATTCGGGGTTTTTTTTTCCCTGTTGGTGACTGCAGTAGTTGACTGTGATTCACTGAGATCCAATCAATGCTTCACCTACAACCTGAAAAGAGATTTGTGAACCTCCACAACTGTACAATATACCACACGCCCAATAGTTTTCACTTAAGGGTCATGCACAGTTTGAGAATTAAAGCCTCAGAATTGTTGTAGTGCAAAAGGCTGCCATTTGGCCCATTGTGTCGACATAGGCTTTTGTAATGAGCGTTACACTTTGTGCCTTGCTTCCTGTAAATGCTGCGCATTCTTCCTTTTCAGATAATGGTCTAATTCCTTATTGAGTGTTTCAATTGAACTGGCCTTCTCCCTTCTCTGATTTTGAACTCTTTCTCTCTCCACAGATGCTGTGTGACCTGTTTGAGTTTCTCCAGAATTTTCTGTTTTTAATTTCAGGTCTCCAGCACCAGCAATATTTGGCTTTTACCAAACACCTCCAGTTTGTCTTAACTGAAGTTCTTCATCCTCGGACCCATTCTCATGAACCTTTTATTCACTTTCTCCAATGCCTTCACATTCTTCCTAAATATTGTGCAAAAGTTTGGGAATCAGTACAGTAGAGCATTGGACTGATGGAGTTTGATAGGAGAGGTGCGGGCAGAGATGGACTAAACCACAGCAGTGAACGTAGGCTGTGTTTTTGATGGAATTAATTTAAGATGGAGAATCCGTTTGGGTTAGAAAGCCATTCAGAGTCAAAACTGTCTTTAGTAAGTGTATATCAAGAAATGAATTTGCTTAAGGAATATTAATGGTTTATTTAAAGTTCCTAACATATGAAATACAGCTGTTTTTATTAAGAATGACTGTATCATATGTTAATTTGGAGTAAAGTGAATTTTGAATAATTTGATTTTTCTGATTTCTGGGTACATTCCTCATCTTAATTTAAAGTATGTAGTTTTGTTTAATTGAGCTCTCATCCATTAATTATTCCAATAATATTTGAAAATAAGTAACTTTAAACTTTATAAACACTAGGGTTCCTGGCAAGTTTCTGAAATGCATGAAATCACTTTGTTTGGATGTGCATTTTAACAGTTTCCTACTATGTTTTGAGCCATATAGAACTACAAACGGGAATGTGTTTTTATGTTCTCCATAATGCACTGTGGGTGCTCATTGGCACCTGTCTGCAAAAGCTTTATTTTACAAGTGAGAACATTTAAAACCTGTTGATCAAACTGAGGAATATGCTTATCTATCTTAAATCTATTAAAATAGGGAAAGTGCAGTTATCTATGGATTATATCACGGAGTATGATAGAGACTGACGAGATCATGTTTGTTTTAAAATAAATGGTGAAGTATGCAGCTACTTATTCTGCGCTATCATTTCGTTCGAATGTCCACTTATACAGGTTCTTGATTTTTCTTTCTCCTATAGCTGCATCGAATAATCAAAGCTGGGAAAGGTGTGAGTTCATCTCTTGATTTATGCCGTTACCATGGAAACGGGGCTTTGGAAGCCCTCCGCTGCTTTCCTACTTCTGAAGCCAGATCAACTCTGGAAAAGATTGTTTATGCTGTGACCAAATTCTGACTGGAGAAATCACATACCCAGCAAAATCAAACTGGAAGAGAAATGAATGGTTTGTACTGACAGAAATGTTACAAAGTGATAGAGAAAGGTTCTGTTCTTTTTTAAAGAAATCACAGTGAAACAAAGCAGGTTTGCAATGTCTTTTCCCCTACCTCTCCTTGTATGCCTGTAAACAAATTTACAGAAAGGTCAAACAGTTTTCCCTTGTCAAGCCAGAGGCACACTGGAGGCAGCAAGGGCAGAAATAATTAATGAGATTTGTTGCTGTGACCTCAGCAAATGGACAGGAAATAAGGCCGTATTGATTGGACACAACCAAGGATGGCGCCACAATGGTGGCCTGTGGTTTTCCCCTATACTTGGAGGACGGAGCTTGGGGCAGGCTCAGGGGGAGACTTAGAATGAGACTGCAGGTGTTGCGAGAAAACACTTCAAAACCTGTCTGATGGATCTGCCATGTCAGGATAATAGTCCAATTTATCACCGTGCAGAGCAATTGTAAGGATAAAGATTTAGCCTGGGGCTGTGCAAACAGTATAACAGCTTAAAAGATGGTAAATTGTCAAAGCTCCTACTTGTGAATTGTGGAAAAGATGGCCATTTGAATTAAAATATTGATTTTAAATGTTATATGTTACGCATACCATATGATTTCTTTTCACCATCTTTTGTTGCTGTTGATTTGTCTTTAGGTATTCCCCATGTACTGGGAAAGCCCAGATTTAAAACTTTAGCCAAGTATTGTGATTAACTGTGTAATATTACAGCAGTAAATAGATACCGGTAATTTGTTTACTAATTGATCGAGTTAGTCAATGTTTATTAATTATGACGTGCCTGTTTTTCATCTTCCCAAAGAAAACCTTTTTGTGATTGTGTCTATGCCTTGATTGAAATATGTTTCGTAATAAAATGTAATAAGCAAAATGTATTTCTCATGCCGGAATATTCTTTCTGTTAATTTTGCACCTTTGTCATGTTCGTACTGAAAAAGACATTTGGAAATAAGTCTCTCTTTCACCTTCGTAATTACAAAAGTCTTGCACAGTGAAGCACACAATGACAGTAGCAGTATATGGGATATCAAGTCTGTAAATTGACACTGTCTCTATTTTGTTCATAGAGATGATTTTTGTGGTTTGCATTCTTGCAACCTGAGAACAACGTTGACAAGAAGGCTGAGTTTACATAAATGGTCTGAATTGCGACTAAGCTACCTTTCTTCTGTGGTGTAATTACAGCCCAACTTTAATCTGAAGGCAGCTAACACAGCAAGCAGATTTTATTACAAAGTTCACTCAAATAATTAGCGTGTTTACCTTCTCCTGATTCCTTATAGAAAAGCATCTTCATTGAACTTGGGCTGCTTTTTCCAACAGTGTTTTCAACAGACTAAAAAAGCAATTACAGAAAACAGTTTACCTTTTCCAACTGGATGTCCTTACACAGTCAGGTGTTCCAGAAGGAAATATGCCAGGCTGTACTTTTGTTGTTGTTTCATATTTTATGAACAAGGAACAAGACGAGGCCACTTGGCCCTTTGAGCTTGCTTTGCCATTCAATAAGATATTGGCTAATCTCATTTTAACATCAACTCACCTGAATATCCCTGATAACCATCCATCCTCTTGGTAATCAGGAATCTATCTACCTCTACCATAAAAAGAATGAAAGATCCTGCATCCACTATTATGTGTGGAAAGGAGTTCCAAAGAGCCCTAACCCTCAGAGAAAAAAATGTTGTCTTATCTCTTTCGTAAATGGACAAACCCTTTTGTTTAAACTATGACCTCTAGTTCTAGATTGTTTCACGAGAGGAAACATCCTTTCAGCATCCACACAATCAAGTCCCCTCAGGATCTTAGTGTTTCAAATAAGTCATCTCTGACCCTAAAGCAATCCACTCGTTCCAGTTATTAGCCAAGTAAACCTTCTCTGAACTGTCTCCAATGCAGTAATATCCTCTGTGACCAAGATGACCACTACTGGACACAGTACTCAGTTGTAGGTCTCTCAGAGCCCTCTATAGTTTCTAACGTTTTCTCTATGACAGATGCTAAGCTAGTTGGCCTGTAGTTTCCTGCTTTCTGCCTCCCTTTTTGAATATAGAAGTTAAATTAGCTATTTTCAAATCTAAAGGAATTTTCCTAAATCTAATGAGTTTTGGAAAATTAAAATCAATGCATCAACTATCTCATTAGCTACTTCTTTTATGCACCTAAATAAAATTCACCAGGAGATGGGACTTTTCAGCTCATATTTCCAACAATTTACTCCGTACCAATTGCCAGCTAATTGTAATTTTCTTGAGCTCCTTTCTCCCTTTCTAATCCTGATTCACAGTTATTTCCAGGGCATTACTTGTATCCTCTTGAGTGAAGACTCATGTTAAATAACTGTTCAATTTGTCTTATCATCTCCTTATTCCCCATTGTTAATTTTCCAGATTGATTTTTATAGGATCAACACTTACTTTGCTAGCTCCTCTTTTAAATTCCTGAAAAATAAGGTTTTATACATTTGGCTAACGTTTGCACTCTAATTTCCTCACTGCCTTTAAGCTTTTAGTAATTTTTTTTGCTGTTGTTTGCATTCTTATACAATTTTCTCACTTGTCACCAATCTTTGCACAGGTATTTATCTTTTCTTTGAGTTTGATGCTACCTTTGACTTTTTTAGTTAACCACGAATGATGAGTCCATGCCTTAGAACCTTTCTCATCTGTCAGGATGTAGCAATTCTACATTTCTGGAATATCTCCTGAAATGTTTTGACCTATGCCTTAACCCAAATCGCTAGTTGATTTTCACTATTCTGCTGTCATTGGCTCATTATTGCCCTTATTTAAATCTAAAATGGTAGTATGACTCACACTTCTCTCCCATAAACTCCGTGTCAAATGCAATCATATTATGGTCACTATAACAGATATTACCCAGCACACTTTCACTATGAGGTCAGTAATTGATCCTGTTTCAGTCAAAACTAAGTGAAATGTAGCCTCCTCTCTGGTTGGTGCCATAACATGCTGATTTAAGAAACAGTCCTGAAAACATTCAATGAATTCCTCATCTAAGCCAATTTTTCCCATCTGATCTTTCTAGGCTAGCTTAAAGTCACTCCTGATAATCACTGTTCCCTTTTGATGAACTGTCATTATTTCTTCTTTTAAGAAGTATACAACTTGACAATTTTAAGTGAAATTTTCCAGTGTGCTGATGAAACTCCCTCGTGTTGTTTTAGTTGTATGACTGGAAGTTTCTTCCAGACTGGATGGATTGGATTTGTTTTCCTCAGAACAGAGGAGACTGAGGGGGGGGACATGATTGAGAAGGACATACCGAGAGGGACTTAGATAATTGGAAATAAACTTTCTCCCGTTGTTGGAGGGACAAATAACCAAGAATCACAGATTGTACAGGAAGGAGCTGCTTGTTCCTCCTAGATCCTGGCAGACTGGCAACTTTCAGGGATATCTAAGTCGTCTTTCCCCTTGCAATACCATCTCTGTGACAGTGTAACTCACACAAGCCTTGGTAGGATTGCAGGTTAGCTTTCCTTCGCACCTAAACTTTCTTTTACATTGAAAGTGAGTAGAGTTTAAAGCATAAATGTTTATGACCTAATGTTCTCACTTTTCTTCCTGAAGATTCAAGCAGGAGTGCAATGTAGACCATTTCTGAAGAAGAATCATATCAGACTTGAAATGTGAATTGTTTCTCTCTCTGCAGATGCTGCCAAACCTGCTGAGCTTCTCTGTATTTGTTTCAGATTTGTAGCATCTGCAGTAATTTGCTCTTATACACAATGCAATCTATCCTTTTTACTCAAACCTTTTCCCTCAATAGCCACAGAAACCCTCTGTAAAACCAAAACAGTCAGTGTAATGGCTCTTTCTTTTAGAGTATCTGTCTTTATGACTGAAGCTTTCTACTCCTCAGTGTTCAAGCAGTTGCAATTCTGATCTGTTTGGAGGACAGAATTACAACGATAAATTCCAAGGATAAATGTAACTTGGCAACTAACTAATAGGATAATTTCAATAATGTCAGTAATCTTCAATAGTAGCTAACACAAAGTGATGATTGCTGGAGATTGTTGGAGGTATAGTTAATAAGTTTGCAGATGATATCAAAATTGGAGGTGTAGTGGACAGCGAAGAAAGTTACCTCAGATTCCAACAGGTTCTTGATCAGATGGGCCAATGGGCTGAGTTTAATTTAGATAAATGCGAGGTGCTGCATTTTTGGAAGGCAAATCTTAGCAGGGCTTATACACTTAATGGTAAGGTCCTAGGGAGTTTTGCTGAACAAAGAGACCTTGGAGTGCAGGTTCATAGCTCCTTGAAAGTGGAGTCGCAGGTAGATAGGATAGTAAAGAAGGTTCTTGGTATGCTTTCACTTATTGGTCAGAGTATTGTTCAAGAGTTGGGAGGTCATGTTGCGGCTGTGCAGGACGTTGGTTAGGCCAGTGTTGGAATATTGCGTGCACTTTTGGTCTCCTTCCTATCGGAAGTATGTTGTGAAATTTGAAAGGGTTCAGAAAAGATTTACAAGGATGTTGCGAAGGTTGGAGGATTTGAGCTATAGGGAGAGGTTGAATAGGCTGGGGCTGTTTCCCCTGGAGCATCGGAGGCTGAGGGGTAACCTTTATAGAGATATATAAAATCATGAGGGGCATGGATAGGATAAATAGACAAAGTTTCTTCCCTGGGATAAGGGAGTCCCAGAACTAGAGGGCATAGGTTTAGGGGGAGAGGGGAAATATAAAAGAGACCTAAGGGGCAACCTTTTCATGCAGAGGGTGGTACAGGTATGGAATCTGCTGCCAGAGGAAGTGGTGGAGGCTGGTACAATTGTAACATTTTAAAAGGTATCTGGATGGGTATATGAATAGGAAGGGTTTGGAGGGATATGGACCAGGTGCTGGCAGGTGGGACTTGATTGGGTTGGGATATTTGGTCGGCATGGACGGGTTGGACCGAAGGGTCTGTTTCCGTGCTGTACATCTCTATGATTTGTTTTTTTTTTAACTGTGGCAGGCCACTGGCAAGGTCAGCATTTGTTACCCAGCTGTAATTGTCCTTGAACCCAAGTGTCTTGTCATTTTCAGAAGGCAGTTAAGAATCAACCACATTGCTGAGAGTCTAGAATCAAAAAGGCATACTTCCTTCCCTCAGGAGCGTTGGTAAATGAGGTGCGTTTTTAAGGAAACTAATGATCATCATTACTGAGACATGGCTAGTTTTCAATTACAGAAAGGTTCTTCAAATGCAGGAATTGGCAACAAAGGTGCTGCTTTTATTACAACCTGTGATTTACCTACCATTTGGCATGTATGACACGTACGCACGGTGGCACAGTGGTTAGCACTGTTGCCTCACAGCGCCAGAGACCCGGGTTCAATTCCCGCCTCAGGCAACTGACTCTGTGGAGTTTGCACGTTCTCCCAGTGTCTGCGTGGGTTTCCTCCGGGTGCTCCAGTTTCCTCCCACAGTCCAGAGATGTGCAGGTAAGGTGAATTGGCCATGCTAAATTGCCCGTAGTGTTAGGTAAGGGGTAAATGTAAGGGTCTGGGTGGGTTGCACTTCGGCAGGTCGGTGTGGACTTGTTGGGCCAAAGGGCCTGTTTCCACACTGTAATGTAATCTAATCTAAAAGTTATCCACATTCTTGTGCATTCCAGGCCAATAAAAAGGCTTTTGTACCTTAGCCTGAGTCTTTTGTACCCCTAGGTGACCCCGTACAGGTAGTTCATGTGCTACCTGTAATACTCCCTGTCTGCATGCTACCAGCAACACAATCTGGTGCACTTCAGCCCATTTCTCCTCTGCACTAACCTGCCCTCGCCTCCATTTCCATCTTAGGATTCCAGAATATTCGCTGCCTCCTTTTCGAAGTATGCATCCACATATGTATCTTTTGTCGTCTTGTCTTTCTGTTGCAAGTCCCGTAGCCTTTCAGGACTAAACACTTCTGTCTAACCCTCTGTCTGTTCAGATTTTTCCTGTACAATTAAGTCAAACAGTGTGTCCGCTAACTGAACCTCAACTCCTTCACCTTTCTCCTTACTTTTCGCTTTGTGCTGTGACTTATGATTGTGGGATCTGGTTGCTATACAGTCTGGGAAAATACCAGGATATTTCTGTTCTAACTCCTCAGTTTCTTGATATTTCTTGGGTTTATCCACAACAAGGGATGTCACTCCCACCTTGGATCCTGAAAAAAATCATTCCCAAGAACAAACTGAATTCCTGTAACTGACACTCTGTCAACCACTCCCACTGTAACTTACCCGGTCTTGAGTTGGCATTCCAACCTGATCTTATGTAGGGGAATGCTAAATTTCTGTCCATCTATCCCATAAATTACCATACTCTTGTGTACCAAGAAAGAGTGCATATTCACTCATCCCTTGCTATCAGCGACTGGTTTGATCCTGTATCTCTCAAAACTTCTTGTCCTTCTCACCCTGTTCTTTCAGAATAAACTTTAACCACAGAGGCAAATTCTTTGTCGAGATCAGGTATGAAATCCATACCCAGCACCTCCCTAGGCTGTGCATTCTCCTGCAGCTCCTCAGCTCTTCTTGGGGTCTCCTTTACTACCTTCACTAATGTCACTGGCTTAGCTTCTTTTACCACATCTTTTCCCACAATGCCTTTCTTTAATGACCAGCACTGTGACTTTACATGTCCCACTTTACCATATGGAAGTGCCTGAGGGCTTTCACCTCCTTTCCACCCTCTTGGGCTTCTTTTTTATCCTGTGGTAAATTCTTACCAGTGCTCTCTACTTTTCGTTTCGCAGTGTAGGATCTCCCAACTGCTATCCCTCACAGGATGAAGTTCTGGCTGGAAGCTTGTCTTGTGCGCCAACATGTATTCATCTGCTAATTCTGCTGCCCTTCTCACTTTCTGAACTTTCTGTTCCTCCACGTGAATTCTTATCATCTCTGGAAGTGAGTTTTTAAACTCCTCCAGCAGAATAGTCTCTCGATTAGGCTTTTGCCCAAAACATTGATTTTCCTGCTCCTCGGATGCTGCCTGACTGCTGTGCTTTTCCAGCACTACTCTAATCTAGAATTTGGTTTCCAGCATCTGCAGTCCTAGAATAGTCTCTCATACAGCCTCAAAGGTCTCAATCTATTTTTAAAGCATGCACCCATCTATCAAAATGACTATGTTTAATTATTTAGAACTCAACATAAGTCTGACCTGGTTCCTTCTTTCTGTTTCTGAACCACTGCTTATGTGCTTCTGGTACCAATTCATAAGCACTTAAAATAGCCTGTTTAACCTCTTCATAATCTCTTGACACCCCATCAGACAGCGCAGCAAATACCTCACTAGCTCTGCCTACCAGTTTAGTCTGAACAAGCATTACCCATAAATCCTCGGACCACTTCACCTGCCTAGCCAATTTTTCAAATGAAATAAAAAAAGGCTTCAACATCCTTCTCATCAAAATGTGGCAGAGTTTTGACATATTTGTATATATCACTACTTTCTCTTTTAATCTCCATCCTATTAACTTGACTTAGTCAACAAAGTCGCAATTTCTCAAGTTCAAATCCTCTCTCTTTTTGCTCAGCTAAGAATCTTCTCTCTTTTTCCTCACACTCTCTCTCTCCCTTTCTTCTCTCTCTTTTTGCTCAGCTAGGAATCTCTCTCTCTCTTTCCTCTCTCTCTCTCTCTCTCTCTCTCTATTTTTATCTTCTAACTCCATTTTCCTCAATTGTAATTTGTTTTTCTACCTCGATTGCACCTGTCAGTTTCTCTGACACACCTAAGTGCTTGAGTAACTCCCTTACAATTTCAGCTTTACTTTTGTTCTTGGTTAAACCCAAATCTAAATTATTTGCTAATTTTAAAAGTAGACCTTTTTCTTTCCTTCTAAAGTTCCTTGGCAAATCTGAAAATCATCTTCAAATCCCAGAACCACCTCAGCAACTTTAAGAGCCATTTCTCTCACTTTTAATTCAATCAACCGCACATCACTGAAATTAAACAAATTGTCTCACCTATATTTATTTAAAGATCTAGGACACTAACCTGCAAGTGTTTAAATCTTCTGGGATTTTTCGTACCTTCAAATCTGTTTAAACCAATTCAAATCCCAACGACAAGCCCCCAAACTGTTACCACATGGGGGTAAACCTCCTATTTTAAACCAACAACACAGAAAAGATTTACCCATGCGGTAATCTGTGAAAATTCAAGAGGCCAAGCACTATCCCAAAGGGCACTATTTAAAGTAAAATTTAACAACCTTATTTCTTAAAGTATACCAGAGAATGAATAATTAACAACTATTTACAACTCCTTTCTCTAACTTATCTTTTACCTTCCCCTTCTACAATACTAGTCCGATAACCCCCCGATTAAGACTTAGCAAAAATTCAAATTTCAAAACCAGCCAGCTGTCGAATCTTCTCTTTATACCTTCCTCTGTCGTCTTTTCTTCTTAGGGTTTTGGGTTTCTGTTTCACAGGTCACTGATCGATAAAGGTAACTTTAAGAGAGGTATTCTCCGGGCAGTCTATACATGCTGGTCGCTTGGCAGTTCTCCCCCTAACTGTTCAAATTTTCCCAGTCTTACACTTCCACAGCAAATTGTGTCACTGGCTTTTAATATTGTCAGTGTACTAAATTCCAACTTGATTGGAGTTTGTTTTTTTTTAAAGAGTATAATTTAACTGATTTGCCCAATTCAAATTTGTTTCTCTTTAGATTAGATTAGATTCCCAACAGTGTGGAAACAAGCCCTTCGACCCAACAAATTCACACCGAACCTCTGAAGAACAACCCGCTCAGACCCATTCCCCTACATTTTACCCCTGACTAATGTACCTAACACTACGGGTAATTCAGCCTGGCCAATTCACCTCATGTGCACATCTGTGGATTGTGGGAGGAAACCAGAGCGCCCAAAAAAACCCACGCAGCTTGTTGACTCCAGGCAGCCAGCTACACTAGCCGCTGGATCAAAAGGTTACATAGCACCAAATGTTCTGAACAAGATGCAATCAGGTAGTTCTGCTAGCTTTTAACTTTCTTAAAGGTACAGTACACCCACATCACCCAGACAGATTTCAGAACAGGTCACATGCCTCCATTTATTTTATTGGAAGTTGAAGAGACAGTCCCAAAATACACACATTTATGAACTTACATGAAAACAGAAAATGCTGGAGGGACAAGCAGAGTTAATGTTTTGAATCCGATATGACTCTAAGAGTTCTCCACAGATGCTGCCAATCCTGCTGAGTTTCTCCAGCATTCTCTGTTTTTATTTCAGATTTCCAGCATCTGCAAAATTTCACTTTTAATGTAATATACATTTTGTTGCAAATAAGAAGTTTAAGATTCTGGGAGGTTATGACAAATTGAATATTGGTGGATTAGTTTCTCTTGGGGGTAAAGTACACTTTCAAAATGTGACAATCCCATTTAAAGTAGAAATAAGAAGATCTCACTGAATGGTAAAGTCGGCTTGATTGGCCAATTCTTTTACTCCTGCTCCTACTTTGCGTGCTGTTATGTGTTCATGGGATATGTGTGATCACAAACCGCTGCTGGACAAATTCCCAAAGATTTGATCAAATATACTCTAGCTGTCCCACCCAATCAAGTGGGTTTTTCTTCCTCACCAATATATTTATAAATAGTGTGACAATGCTGCCACTTTAAAAGATTATTTAGTCCTTTGTTTTGAAGAGTGGCTGTGTGGCAGAGATAAAAAAAACTGGCTACTGAAGATGACTTAAGTAAACAACATGTGAGGCCTTGGGATTATTTTTAAGTTGGAACAATGGAAGCAGCCTCAAGGAGTGTATTGAGCTCTCTCAGATTCAAATTTCTGGGTTTAGGTTTCTTCAGAACTCTTTGGGGTCTCAAAAGAGTTAGCTTCAGTGAATGATTCCTAGCTGCTATTCTCTCTGAACTTTCTCTCGATGTTTCTTCCTCCTGGACTGGTGAACTGCATGTAAGAATCTGACTGAATTTACCCTTTGCTAAGGGATGTGTTTATAAAATTTTACTATATTGAAACAGCTGATTAGTAGTAGGTATTTATTATTTGGTTATGTTTTCCTATAGTTAAGTTTATTCTAAATTCCTCTTTGTTTTGTTTGTATTTTAATTACAGTGTTTACATAAATTGTGTTTTGCTTAAATGTCGAGTAGTTTGACCAGTCGCATCGCACCTGGAACACAGCACTTGACATCTACCTTTAAAATAAGAAAATGTTGGGGTCCAGGCTACTTTCTTGAAATATTTTGAGGGAGTCTGGTCCATAACAAAAATTAACAATATTGTTCAAAGAAAATGGACGAGCAGACATAATCTTTGTAGTTTTGTGACTTTTCTCCTGGACTTCTTGCAGCAATATCCAGAACTGAGGTTAGTCTTTAATTCCTGGAGTCTCAAAGACAATCCTGGATAATCAGCAACTTTACTGCCCGTGAGTCCACATCTCCTGCAACTTGCAGATGTCCAACAAGAACCCTAAAGTTAATCTCCTCCTTGAGTTTAAGCTTTCTAATTAAAAAACAAATGCATAATATTATTCTTAAAATTTGAAACAAACAGAGACAATTGACAAGCAGAAACGATTGTAAGTAAAATTTTATGGATGAAGTCTGATTGACATATGTATTCTAATAAGCATCTAATTGCTTAAAAATGTCAAATATAAAAAAAGTAATGAAAATTTGTTGTTTCCCTAGATGTGTTAATAATTGAAAACATCACTTCTGTTTCCACAGATGGTATTTACTGTACTTGATAGTTTGTGAAAGTTAATTTCTGAGCACAGAAATAGAGAGCTCAGGTTTTTCATTAAAAACTTAAGCACTGTTTGACTGGAATGAAAGCATGAAATGTATTTTGCTGTAAAACGTCTGAATTGATTGCAAATATTATGAACGGTAATGCTTTACAGATGGTGTTTACTGGATTTAAACAGGAGACTTGAAAGTTAAATTACGGAGTTTAATTGCTTGCAAATGTGTACAGATGTTAAACATCTTCTCCAAGTGCTGATGATTTTCCCTATCCCTGACAGCAACTCCAGTTTCCTGTTTTAGTTGGACACTAGGTGTTAACATGTGACGTGTGAAGAGGTTAGAAACTGAATGAACTATTGAATAAGAGTACACATTTCCAGGCTAAGCCAATCTTCTCAAATATATATATATGTATGAGATATATTTATATAGTATATAATGTATATTGCATACATACATATATAACTATAACTTTAAAACATAAACAGAAGTTTTCTTCTTGCCGAACCTAGTTTCTCGGCAGACTGATGTAATGGATTGTAGAGAAGGTTCACAGGACCCATTCCCTTTGATTACTCAGCCATTGAGGGGAGAGGACAAGGACTGAGCAGCATTTCATGTGGTGAGAACCTCTCTACCTCAATGTAATTTCATGTGCTTTCCTGATGGCCGTTTGCTGAGGGATTGTCCTCACAGCACAAAAGAGGCTCTTTGCTGAAAAGGTTCCTCAAGGTTTCAAAACTCATTGAGGATACAGTTTTTTTTTTAACTGTACTATTGGTATAGGCTTTGTACTACCATACCATAGGTTTTGTTGGTTTAGAAACTGTGGCTGCTGTTTTACGTCCAGAAACATACATTTTATGTCAGAAACTGATTCTTGAAAAGTTTTTGTTATCATTGGCCATAGGTAAAGGACACAGTTATCTGACAAAAAACAATCCCACAGAATATTTGGTCTTTTTCCTCCTTCACTGTGTTTCAAGAGGTAGCAGGTTCAGGCATCGCAACCCTAAATGCTAGAATTGTCTTGCAAAATAGCCCATTGCTGGATTACTTTCAGACAGGTTTCCTCTGAATCCAAACATGAGTTTAGGGACCGAGAGGTGAGGTAAAGGGTAGCAATTCACAGTCTCACTATTCAGCTGCTATTCAGTGTTCATTGTTATGCATTTGGGCTTGGGATGCTGCAATCATGCTGGGCCTCATGAAGTTACAGATCAGGAGTTTCAGGCATTCCATGATGCAAGAACAGTGGGACAATGTGGGCAATAGGAAAGCCCATTCTATTTCAGAACATGTTCCAACCAGGTGAGAAAGGGTGGATTGACCCTCGTCTTGTCCCACTCCTCATTTGATTGCAATAGGTTTCTCAAAAGGCTAGGATTGCCAAAGCACACGATGTGAAAGACACAGATTTCCCAGGGTTCTTAATAAATTTTAAAACTCACCTCTAGCGTCTGGGCTCCCCATTGTTGTTCCAGCAGCAGGAAGTGTGGGAGAGTCTAGTAGGAAGCTGTCGGGAAGGTGAGCAAAAAACAATGTAAAAACTCATCTGTAGCATCGGGGCCTGCCATTTTGCAGAAGCAGAGGCAGCGGTGAACACAGGGGACTGTCAACCATATGTCGGACATGTGGGTTGATAAGGTAAGTCGATTAGTTAAAAATTTACTTTTCTTATGTTCTATTAATTGAATAAGGCCATAGCAGAGAAGTACTAGAAATTATTTAACTCAAATGTTTAAATATTAATTAACTACATAGAGATGGCTGGTCAGATGATGTGCTGTAGCTGTATGATGTGGGAGTTGGCTGATCCCATTGTGAATGGCAGTGATCACATCTGCAGCAAGTGTTGGTTGCTGGAGGAACTCTGGCTCAGAGTTAATCTTAAATCTGAGCATCAAACACTGTGGCACATCCGGGAAGGGGAGAGTTGCCTGGGCGCTTTGTTTCAGGAGGCAGTCACACCCGGTAGATTAAGTAATTCAAATTCAGTTAGTGATCAGGGACAACAGGATGTGACTGTAAGTGAGGCATGTATGCGGATCCTGAGTTCAGGAGTAGAGGAGCCTGAGCTTTTGACCTTCTCCAACAGGTATGAGATTCTTGCTCCCTGTGTGGATGAGGAAAAGGGCTGCAGGGAGGCTGAGCCAACTGACCATGACACCATGGTGCAGAAGGCCCTCTAAGAGGGGGGAGCAAAAAGATAAGTGGGAGTTATAGGGGCTTCTACAATTAGGGGGACAGATTGTATTGTTTGCAAGCTGGATCGGGAGTCCCGCATGGTGTGTTGCCTGCCCCATGCCAGGGTGAAGGACATCTCCGAACAGTTTGAAATAATACTGGAGTGGGAGGGGGAGGATCCAGTTGTTGTGGTCCACTTGGGACTAACAACACAGGCAAGAGCAGGATGGAGGACAGGTTTGGAGATTATTGAGCACTAGAAACAAAATTAAGGAACAGGTCCTCAAGTGTCATAATCTCCAGATTACTGCCCTTGTCACGTGCAAATTGGCTTAGGGACAAGAAAATTAAGGAAGCAAGCACATGACTAAGGAATGGTATGGGAAAGAGGGGTTCCATTTCGTGGAGCATTGGCATCAGCTTTGGAACCTGGGGGGTGGGGGGGATCTGTACCAATGGGATGGTCTCCAACTGAACCAATCTGGAGCCAGTGTTCTATCAGAAAGGATAAATAGGGTGGTCACTAGGACTTTAAACTTGAGTCGGGGGAAGGGAAAGGGAAAGCAACAGGAAATATGGTGGTAAATGAAAAGGTAAGCAGCAGGTTAATATGTATGCACGAGGGTTTAAGTTCAAGGCAGACTATGAAAGAGGCAAAAATGAAGGATAACTCGGGAGATATTAGCGATGTTGTGAATCATGACGGTAAGAAAGCTGGCATAAAGGCACTTTAACTGAATGCTTGTAGCATTCGGGGCAAGGTTAATGAGTTAACAGCACAAATCATCGTGAACGAGTATGATTTGATAACCATCACGGAGTCATGGTCACATACTGGCCATGACTGGGAACTAAATATCCAGGGGTACCAGACTATTCGAAAGGACAGACTGGAATGCAGGGAAGGTGGTATAGCTCTGATATTCAAGGACGACATCAGGGCGGTGCTGAGAGATGATATAGATTCTATGGAGCATGAGGTTGAATCCATTTGGGTGGAAATTAGGAATTGCAAGAAGAAAACGTCACTGATAGACTATGCCTATCTGCCACCAAATAATAATATCACATTGGGGGGGGCAATAAGCAAGGAAATAACTAATACCTGCAAAAACGGTACGGCTATTATCACGGGGGATTTTAATCTGCATGTAGACTGGTCAAACCAGCCAGGTCAGGGTAGCCTTGACGAGAAGTTTGTTGAGTGTATCCGTGATAGTTTTCTTGAATAGCATGTAATGGAACCGATGAGGGAGCAAGCTGTCCTAGATCTGGTCCTGTGTAATGAGACAGGAATAATTATTTGAAAGGAGTGATCACAGTATGGTTGAATTTAAAATACAGCTGGATATTGTGAAGATAAAATCCAATACCAGGGTCCTGTGCTTGAATATGACTTGGCGACAATTGAAGAGCAGTGGAGAACTTTTTCAAAGAAATATTTCAAAGTGCTCAGCAATAGTATATTCTGGTGAGAAGGCAGAACTGTAAGAGAAGGGGTAATCTGCCATAGGTGTCTAAGGTAATGAGGCAGGCTATCAAAGTGAAGGAGAAGGCGTCCAAAAAGAGCAGGAATCTAGAAGATTGGGAAAGCTTTAAAGACCAACAGAAAGCCACAAAAAGAAAAGTAAGATAAAGTATGTGAAAAATCTAACAGAGTATAAGGACAGACAGCAAAAGTTTCTATAAATATACAAAATGAAGAAGAGTGGCTAAAGCAAATATCGGTCCTTTAGAGGATGAGAAGTGGCTGTTAGTTATGGGATATGATGAAATGGCTGAGGCATTGAACAGGTACTTCGCATCAGTCTTCAGAGTGGAGGATTTTAATGTGCCAGTAAGTGACCAAGGTAGGTGAGGACCTGGAAACAATTATTATTACAGAAGAGTTAGTGTTTGGTAAGCTGATTGAGCTAAGGATAAATAAGTCTCCTGGCCCTGATGGAATGCATCCCAGGGTACTAAGATAATGGTGGGAGAAATAGCAGGTGGACTGGCAGTAATTTTCCAAAATTCACTGGACTCTGGGGCAATCCCAGCAGATTGGAAAATAGCAAATGTGACTCCACTGTTTAAAAAGCAAAGTAGACAAAAGATAGGGAATTATAAACCAGTGAGCTTCACCTCTGTAGTGGGGAAGATACTTCGGTATATTATTATCAAGAAATAGCAGGGCATCTCGAAAGAAATTGTCCCATTGTACAAACGCAGCATGGATTCATGAAGGGCAGGTCATGCTTCACAAAACTTTTGGAATTCTATGAAGACACTTCAAGCAAGGTGGACAACGGGGACCCAGTGGATGTGGTGTACCTAGATTTCTAAAAGGCCTTTGACAAGGTGCCACACATGAGGCTGCTGCATAAGATAAGGATGCATGGTGTTAGAGGTAGAATATTAGCGTGGATAGAGGATTGGTTGGCTGACAGGGAGCAAACAGTGGAGATAAATGAGTGCTATTCTGGTTGGCAATCAGTGACTAGTGGTGTGCTTCAGGGATCAGTGTTGGGACCGCAATTATTTACAATTTAGATAGATAATTTGGAATTGGGGACTACGTGTGCCGTGTCAAAATTTGCCGATGACACTAAGATGAGTGGCAGAGCAAAGTGTGCAGAGGACTGTGAATCTTTGCAGAGGAACATAGATACTTTGAGTGAGTGGGCAAAGGTCTGGCAGATAGAATACAATGTTAGTAAATGTGAAGTCATACATTTTTGTAGGAGTAACAACAAAATGGATTATTACTTGAATGGTAAAAAATTACAGCATGCTGATTTGCAGAGGGATCCGGGTGCCCTTGCGCATGAATCACAGAAGGTTGGTCTGCAGGTACAAGTAATTAGGAAGGCAAGTGGAATTTTGTCCTTCATTGCTAAAGGGGTTGAGTTTAAAAGCAGACAGGTGATGTTACAGCTGTACAAGTTGCTGGTGAGACTACACCTGGAGTACTGCATGCAGTTTTGGTCTCCTTACTTCAGAAAGGATGTACTGGCACCTGTGGGGTGCAGAGGAGGTTCACTCGGTTGATTCTGGAGTTGAGGGGGTTGGCTTGAGGAGACACTGAGTAGACTGGGATTATATTCATTGGAATTCAGAAGAATGAGGGGGGTGTTTATAGATACATATAAAATTATGAAGGGAAGAGATTAGATTAGATTACTTAGTGTGGAAACAGGCCCTTCAGTCCAACAAGTCCACACCGACACTCTGAAGAGCAACCCACCCAGACCATTCCCCTACATTTACCCCTTCACCTAACACTATGGGCAATTTAGCATGGCCAATTCACCTAACCTGCACATCTTTGGACTGTGGGAGGAAACCGGAGCACCCGGAGGAAACCCACACCGACACGGGGAGAATGTGCAAACTCCACACAGACAGTTGCCGGGTCTCTGGCGCTGTGAGGCAACAGTGCTTGCCACTGTGCCGCCCTATTAAAATAGATAGGATGTTTTCACTGGTAGGTGAGACTAGGTCAAGAGGGTATGGCTTCAAGATAAGAGGAAGCAGGTTTAGAACTGAACTGAGAAGGAACTTCTTCACCCAGAGGATTGTTAATCTATGGAATTCCTTGCCCAGTTGACGTTACTTCAGTAATCGCTTTTAAAGCGAAGGTAGATGCCTCTTTGAAAAATAGAGGAATTAAGGGATATGGTGAAAATGCGGGTAAGCGGAGCTGAGTCACAGAAAGATTAGCCATGATCTGGGTGCCCTTGCACATGAATCACAGAAGGTTGGTCTGCAGGTACAAGTAATTAGGAAGGCAAATGGAAGCCTGGTGTAGCAGGCTTGAAGGGTCGGACGGCCTACTCCTCCTCCTAATTCTTATGTTCTTAATATTTTTTAAAAAATCAATTAGTGGTTTTCAATCAGGAAATTCATGAAGCCATTCTTTTTAATAGGCTTTATGACAATTGTTTTCTAGAAAAGATCAATATAAAACTAAGAACACAATGATTAAGCTATGCAAGGCTTTGGCACAGAAACACCTTTGGACTCCACAAGTGATGGTGCTGTTCATGGACTATCAGAAGCAGAAAAATAGTATTCAAACATAATCTGAAACCTTATGGCTTGCCAAATCTCCTGGAGGGTATGCATGGAACAGCAACGGGTCAAAACATGAGGTGTCAACCTGGTGAAGCCAAACCACAAGCCTAGTTGCATGCCAAACCATGGAAGCAGCAAGTGATAGATAGAGATAGGCACAAGCAATGGATCAGATCAACACTCTGCAGTCCTGCCACATCAAGTTGTGAATAGTAGTAAAAGCTTACACAGGGGAACAGGAAGAAGAGATTTCACAAATATCCTCTTCCTCAATGATGATAGAGTCCAGTACAGCGCAGGAGTCAATAATAATGGGGTGGTACCCATGTTCAGTCAGTAGTGTCAACATAGGGGATTCAACTCAGCTTTCTTCTGATGTCCCTAAATCACAGTTGCCAGGCTTCAGCCAATTTGATCCACCCGTGATACCATGAAATGGCTGAGGGTGTTTATTTTCAATGTCCAAGGCCCTGAAAGCATTCCATCTGAAGGTACATTCTTCATAATGTTCCAGTACAGCTACAACACTGGCATTCACCTGACAATATGGACAATTGCCCAGGTATGTCCAGTACATAAAAAGCAGGCCAAATCCGACCTAGCGAGTTAATGCCCCATCGGTCTATTCTCAATCATCAATAAAGTGATGGAAGGTGACAGTGAAGGAAAAGCGAAGTATTCACAAGTCAGGATAGTCTGCACGCCGAATGGGAAATGGCAGGTGCTAACATCCTCAACTTTGAGAGAGGGAACGTTGAAGCTGGTGCTTGTGGAGCCAATCAAACAAGCTACTTCTGTCAAGCTTCTTGAGTGTTTTTGGAGCTGTATTCATCAAGGCAAGTGGAGATCATTCGAAGACATCTCTGACTTATACCTTGCAGACTTTGGGGAATCAGGACCGGGGCGATCTGTATCGCTGGTTCAGATGGAGGCCGTTCCAATCTGGAACCAGTGTTCTGGCGAAAAGGATAAATAGGGTGGTCACTGGGACTTTAAACTTGGGAGTTGGAGGGGGAAGGGAAAGGGAAAGCAACAGGGAGTATGGAGTCAAGTAGAAAGATAAGCAGTAAATTAGCATGTGTGCAGGGTTTCAGTTCGAGGCAGGCAAGGAATGAAGAAAAACGGAAGGATAACCTTAGGTAGAGTGATGGAAATTGTGAGGATAAGAAAATTAGCATTAACGTGCTTTACCTGAATGCTCGAAGCATTCATAACAAAGTAGATGAATTAGCAGCACAAATCATTGTGAATGATTACAATGTGGTAGGCATCACAGGGGGTTCAGGACGGGCAGTTAAACATCCAAGGATTTACAACTTATCGAAAAAGCAGGGAGGTGGGCAGAGGGAGCGGGGTTGCCCTGTTAGTTAAGAATGAAATTAAATCTATGGCTGTAAATGACATAGGGTCAGATGATGTGGAATCTGAGTGGGTGGAGTTGAGGAACTACAAAGACAAAAAAAACGTAGTGTATAGACCTCCCAGCAATGGTCAGGACCAGGGGCGCAAGATATACCAGGAAATAGATAGGGCATGTCAGAAAAGTAAGGTCATGGTGATCATGGGGTACTTCAATATGCAAATTGACAGGGAAAATAATGTTGCTGGTGGATCCAAAGAAAGGGAATTCATGGAATGCTTACAGGATGGCTTTTTGGAACAGCTTGTGATGGAGTCCACAAGGGAGCAGGCTATTCTGGACTTAGTGTTATATAAGGAGCCAGACTTTATTAAAGATCTTAAAATCAGGGAACACTTAGGAGGCAGCAATCATAATATGGTAGAGTTCAGTCTGCAGTTCTAAAGAGAGAAGGCAAAATCGGATGTAATGGTGTTACAGTTAAATAAAGGTAATTACAGGGGCATGAGAGAGGAACTGACAAACATCAACTGGAAGTAGAGCCTAGTGGGGAAGACAATAGAACAACAATGGCAGGAGTTTCTGGGTGTAATTGAGGACACAGTACAGAGGTACATCCCAAAGAAAAGAAAGATTACCCTGGAGGGGATTAGATAGCCATGGCTGACAAAGGAACTCAGGAAATGTATCACAGAAAAAGAGAGAGCCTATAAAGTGGCTAAGAGCCCTGGGAAATCAGAAGATTGGGAAAATGATAAAAACAAACAGAGGATAACAAAGAGAGAAATAAGGAAGGAGAGGATCAATCATGAAGGTAAGCTAGCCAGTAATATTAAAAATGATAGTAAAAGTTTCTTTCAATACATAAGAAACAAACAAGAGGCAAAACTAGAGATTGGGCCGCTCCAAATTGATGCAGGAAGGCTACTGATGGGAGATAAGGAAATAGCTGAAGAACCTAATAAATACTTTGTGTCAGTCTTCACAGTGGAAGACATTAGTAATATAACAACAATTAAGGAGAGTCAAGGGGCAGAGTTGAGTATGGTAGCCATTACAAGAAGAAAGTACATTAAAAGCTAAAAGGCCTAAAAATTGATAAATCTCCTGGCCCGGGTGGTCTGCATGTTAGAGTTCTGAGAGATGTGGCTGAAGAAATAGCGGAGGCGCTGACTGTGATCTTTCAAAAATCACTGGAATCAGGGAAATTCCCAGATGATTGGAAAATCGCTGTTGTATCCCCTTTGTTCAAGAAATGATCAAGACAAAAGATGGAAAATTGTAGGCTGATTAGCCTAACCTCAGTTGTAGGTAAAATTCTAGAATCCATCATTAAGGATGTGGTTTTAAATTCTTGGAAGGACAGGGTCGGATTAGAACAAGTCAGCATGGATTTAGTAAGGGGAGTATCAGGCTTCGTGATGAAGGGCTTTTGCCCAAAACGTCAATTTTCCTGCTCCTCGGATGCTGCCTGAACTGTTGTGCTTTTCCAGCACCACTCTAATCCAGAACCTTTAGTAAGGGGAAGTCATGCCTGACAAACCTGTTGGAATTCTTTGAAAAGGTAACAAATAGGTTAGACCAAAGAAACCCAGTGGATGTTATCTACCTAGACTTCCAAAAGGCCTTTGATAAGGTGACTCACGGGAGGTTGCTGAGTAAAGTGAGGGACCATGGTGTTCGAGGTGAGCTACTGGCATGGATTGAGAATTGGCTGTCTGACAGAGGGCGGAGAGTTGGGATAAAAGGTTCTTTTTCGGAATGGCAGCCAGTGACAAGTGGTGTCCCACAGGGTTCAGTGTTGGGGCCACAGCTGTTCACTTTATATATAAATGATCTGGGCAAAGAGACTGGGGCATTCAGGTGAAGTTCGCCAATGATACGAAGTTGGGTGGACAGGCAGATAGCTCTGAGAAGGTGGGGAGGCTACCGAAAGATTTAGACAGTTTAGGAGAATGGTCAAAGAAATGGCTGATGAAATTCAACATGAGCAAGTGCGAGGTCTTGCACTTTGGAAAAAAGAACACAGGCATGGACTATTTTCTAAATGGTGAGAAAATTCATGAAGCCAAAGTACAAAGGGATCTGGGAGCACCAGTACAGGATTCTCTAAAGGTTGACTTGCAGGTTGAAAGCAAATGTAATGTTGCATTTATTTCAAGAGGGTTGGAATTTAAAAACAGCGATAAAAACAGAGACTTTATAAAGCTCTAGTTAGGCCCCATTTAGAATACTGTGTCCGGTTTTGGGCCCCACACCTCAGGAAGGATATACTGGCACTGGAGCGTGTCCAGCGGAGATTCACACAGATTATCCCTGGAATGGTAGGCCTAACATAGGATGAATGGCTGAGGATCCTGGGATCATATTTATTAGAGTTTAGAAGGTTGATGGGAGGTCTAATAGAAACTTCCAAGATAACACATGGCTTAGAAAGGGCGGGCGCTGGGAAGTTGTTTCCGTCAGGCGGGGATACTAGGATCTGTGGGTACATCCTTAGAATTAGAAGGGGTCAATTTAAAACGGAAATGAGGAGACATTCCTTCAGCCAGACAGTGGTGGGCCTGTGGAATTCATTGCCACGGAGTGCAGTGGAGGCCGGGACATTAAATGTCTTCAAGGTAGAGATTGATAAATTCTTAATCTTGCAAGGAATTAGGGGATACGGAGAGAGTGTGGGTAAGTAGCGTTGAAATGCCCAAAAGCCAGGACTGCATGGCGGAGTGGACTCGATGGGCTGAATGGCCTTACTTCCACTCCTATTTCTTATGGTCTTATGGGTCAGAAAACTGAAACTCCCTCCTAAATAAAAGTGTGAACACACATCTACACTAGATAGGTTTCAGTGGTTTAAGAAGGCAGCTCCCCATCACCCACTCAAGGATAATTAGTCATGAGCAATAAATGCTGGCTTTGATAGGAACCTCACATCCAATAAGTGAAAAATAAAGACCTGAAAGCCTAATCTAGCCTGGTCTTTCTGATGAGGCATTAATTTGCAACCCTATTTGTCTCTGATGTAAAATAATTACACTTTTAGAAAAAGGAACTTGAACGTTCCCCTAATAACTTGGCCAATATCAATCCCTCAAATGAGATCATCGAAACAGATTTTAGGGTTATTTATCTCTTTGCTGTCCTTGAGATTTTATCTGCAAATTTACATTCAAAAAATGTGATCACTTGGAGTTTCCTGAGCTCATGAAAGGCAATGCACATATTTTCCTTATGATTAGATTTAAAATTAGTCACAGGTAAAAGATTATTTGAGTTATAAAGCGATGGTAGAAGTGAGGGACCTGCATATTAAATCTTTTGGCAAGGACTTCAGTTCGATGTCAAGAATTATTCACTATTGTCCTCTCGAACAGATTGCCAAGGCAAACAGTGAATATAGACTCCCTGTAGTCTCTTGTATAGAAACTAGCTGAGCTTTTAAGAGAAGCGAACATTCTTGAGGACTATCAACAAACACATCGAGTTAGACCCCATCTACCACTCCCTGAGAAAAGGAACCAGAAGTGACATCACCACAGGAAATGACATTACGAACCCAAAGAAACCCAAACATATAAATAGAAAGCAGGAATTTTCAGCATTGCTTTGTCTGAGGCCCATTGAAGATGTTACCTATTAGGGTAACGAAATGTCTGGAAATGAACCTTGCAGCTCAGCGAGCAAATCTACATCCAAAACTCTTTAGGACTAGTGAGCCTCAGAACAATTAAGAGATTATACTGGTCTCCTGGGTTTTATTCGATTGTCTTGTCCCAGAGGAATTTGCGGCAGCTTCTCCTGAACGGGCACAGGCAATTGCACGTCAGCAGGTGCAGATAAAAGATGCGTGTAGATGGATCATGGAAAATGTAGTTAATCTCTGTACTTTGCACATGTCTCTCCCATCTTCAAAAATGGCTGAAATCTGTGTCCTCAACCACACCCTCAGTCTCCCGCCTCAAATGCTCCAACTTGGTGTCCATCTTGTGAGCTTGCTGCGGACATTGGGCTATATTGCAGGTGCTGTATGAGTTCCAAGTCCAAGCCGTACAGAAATATGCCCAAAAAGATCATTTTACTGACAGTCCACAAAACTACATTTCTTGTGAATTTGAGCTGTGTTGCTCAATATTTCAAATCTTGATATCTCTCGTAAATTATTTTTGTACCTCGTTCCAGTGAATATTTTTAACCTCTAGGGCTTGATTGCAAAAACTCAGAGTGGAGTCATTATAGAGGAGACTAGATCCCCTTGGCTCGGTATATCCAGATTTTCCAGCAAAGAAGTGGAATATCGCTTTACAGTAATTATCGGTGAGACTGTTTCTTGATATTTCCTCTTCCCCAGGCAAATGCTGAGGACACAGCTGAAGCCAGCTAACTCGACACAGGCCTGAGATCATTACTGAGATGTTCTGCTCTGTGTGATTGATGTCATTTCACGCAGAGCATTGACTCACGGAGACATCAACATAACAATACCACCTCCTCCTGATCAGCTCTTGTTTCAGTATCTTAAGATGATTGTTCATGCACATAAGAACAGGATGAAGGATGAGAAAAGGCAATTTGGTCAAAGGGAGCCTGATCCTCCGCTATCTAACATCCCCAGCCTACCATTCAGCTATGTTTAGAATGACACCATTGCCTTGGAATCTCATAGAACTACGGAATCCCTACAGTGTGGAAGCAGGCTATTCAGCCCATCGAATCCACACTGACCCTCTATTCGCAATGACAGCTATTCTAAAGATAAATCACTCTGACACCACTTTCTAAGACTACTTTTAAGTTTACTGTGTAATAATGTTGCTCCCTTTTCCACTAAGTAAGACTTGCTTTGAAGCAGTTTGAGTAGCACTTTTTTTTAAAAAACCATTTATTGCTTATATATCTCATTGATGTTATTCCTATTTTGTTCCTGTTATTACCATTTTTACCACATTTGTAAGACAGTGGAACCAAAGTTTTATCAAACTTTTCTTGTACATTCATCCCTTTTCCATCATTCTTGTTTGTCTCTAATCCCTCCACAATACACAGACACCCTTCAAATGATGAGGTAACCAAAAGTGAATGTACCTTTACTCACTAGATCAGGAGTGGTCTACAGTAAAGTTTAAACATAACTGCCACAGCTAAACAACCTACTATTTTGACTGTATGTTCCGACCTTTTCATTTGGCAAATTATTTGGATTTTGAGATTCAAGTATTATTATTTTTTGGCCTTTCTTTGTTCTAATTACATTCTCGTCATTGCAAACGAATCTTACAATTTCATTTCAGTGACAACACCTTACAATACAGCATTATATTTCCTAGCAGCAGTGAAGCATTCAGGACTGCTGGCCATTTGGCCATCACACCTCTGCTGGCTCTTTGACAGCATAGTTGTACCTCGCCCCAAGCTCCCAGTTTTTGTCTAGAAGCCCATAAGTTTTAAATTCATTTTAAAATTACTTCTTCAATCCACTTGCATCACATTTTCAGGTAATGTGTTCCAGAACATGTAAACTCTCTCAGTAAAAACATTACACCTCAGCTCCCTTCCAGAAATATTGCTCATGATTTTAAATCTATGACCTCTGAAGACAGGACATTGTCTGCATTTCTCTAACTGATGTATTGAAGTCTATCATCACCTTGAAGACCTCTATTAGGGAAAGTTAAGAATCACACAACACCAGGTTCTAGCCCAACAGATTTAATTGGAAGCACTAGCTTTCAGAGCATCACTCTTTCATCAGGTGGTTGATGAAGGAGCAGCACTCCGAAAGCTAGTGCTTCCAATTAAACCTGTTGGACTGTAACCTGGTGTTGTGTGATTCTTAACTTTGTACACCCCTGTCCAACACCGGCATCTTCAAATCATGTCTATTAGGGAATGTTATCTATTTCACAAAGAGCGGCCCTAACTTTTCCAACCTCGTGCTCTTTTCAGTTTCTCCTCTCAGGGAACATCACGGCAAACACATAGCCTTTCAAATGTCTTCACGTTTTTCCTTAAATGTGATGCCCAGAATTATCTGGAGGACGAGAGAATAAATTACAAAGTTCCAAAATGATCTCCAAGTTTTCATTCTGTACTCCTCCACTCCACTCTCCATTCTTTGTTCAGTTGCATAACTGAATTATTTCCTTCGACTACAACGTCATTCTTTACTGTTTACTCTCATTCAGTTTAAGGTTTTGATTTTTACACACAGTCCCGGAGCCTATTGTAATTTTATTTCATCCATTCCAACTTGGATTGACAATTCCTTAAAGGTTAAATAATAATCATCAAGGGACAATACAGCCACATGCCCTGAGTGCAGGTTAGTGTAATCTTAAATATAATATCGCCTAAACTAGCTGTGGGAAGTATTATGATTCAATATTTGGTTGCAAAACATGTCACTTCTGTCTAATTGATTTTTTACAATCCCAAATAACGTGGGGTTTAGTAACGTCCCAAATCATTCCACAGTGCCATTAATCACTTATGCATAACCTTTAGTTTTGACAGGAGCCATATTGTAGTTATTGTGACACAGTCCCTTCCAACCAGTACGTTCACTCACATGCTAGAACACATCACAGAATCAGAAAGACCTTGTCATCTCTGCCCCATCTATGATGCCAGTCTCCATGATAATATGTCCCCAAAAGTTTTCTTTCAGCTTTATTTTAACCTTCCTCCCATTCCATTTTTTTACAACATGCTATCACTTTTTAAAGTCTTCAAGCAAGATCACACTCTACTCTGCCTTTTGTTTAAAAAGAGCTTGGGGTGTTGGGAGTTAATGTTCCTTTTCTGTTCCCAGAGATGCTTATATTCACACAGGCCACATAATTATATAATGGTGTTCACGTAGAGTCAGGTGTATGGCAAAGTGCGATGATAAAAGACTAGTTAAGATTGTGGATTGTGGTGGATCCAAATTGTTTGGATTAACGCCATTCTGTACTAAACTTGAAGTCTCTGAATTAATTAATCAGGTGATGATGAATGGTGAACAATGTATCAACTATTCTAGAAGTGACCTCTATATATAGAACTCAACATCTTCCATCAGTCTCCAGAGTTGATTGTTTTTAACTGAAGGGATTGCATTTGCTATTGGATTCAGGTGATAGTTAGACTTGTCCAAACGCCTATGCTGTTAATAATGCTGATTCAACCAGAGGCATACTAAGGGTGATATGGATCTTTCCATAAGATCTGTTTGTTACACTCAACTCAGCATCTCCCTTTGTGGACCAAATCATGTGCCATGTGTTTCAGTGTTTTATCACTCTCTGCTGCATTGTTTGTGGGTTGTTTGGGCCTTTTGCTGATTCCAGCAGGAAGGTTATGAGTCTGAGTTGACTGAACAATACAGGCAGTGGAGACCTACAAGCCAAGGCTTCCCTGTACACAGTTGACGTCACTGTCTTCTGCCTAGATCCATTGTCAGTGCACAAAGACATGAGCATCTGCAACCAGTTTGAACTGGCCTGGGAGCCAGGGTAAATTGAGGCAAGAGTGGAGGCCATGTTCTCTAGGAACTGAGTCAAGCAATCACTTATCCCCATCACCATTAAGACAGATGACCCAAAGATGCTGGAAATATGGTTGGATGGGGCCGGGGTGTGCACAAAAACTTGGAAGCAGTGCGTTGATAAGATAAGGCAGGAATTGGGCTTTTGGGAGCATTGCTCCCTCTCAATTGCGGGTAATATCCTGGTCATCAGGTGTGAGGTACTTTTGGTGTTGATGTGTGTGGCATAGGTTCTGGCCTAGTCCCTCAGTCTGCACCACTGCAGTCACCCGAGCCATCTTCCACTTCATCTGGAGACCAAAGCTGGACTGTGTTTGCAGGGACACCATGTACAAAGCTCTGGATAAGGAAGGGGACGCGGGGGGGGGGGGGGGGGGGGGAGAGGTGATGTACCCAATATCATCCTCATTCTGATGGCCACCTTTCTGTGCAGCTGCATCAAGCTGTACTCAGACCCCTGGTACGCAAACATCAAGTATCAATCCGTACTGAGGTTCTACTTTTCCCAGTGTTGTGAAGGATTGGATTAGTCTCATTACTGCGGAACGCTTCAAATCGTTAGACCATTCCATATCAAATTCGTGGAAGAATTTGTAAAGAATAACATCTTTGACCACAAGTCCATCAGAGCAGACTGTCAAGGTCATTTAGGCAAAAGTGAGGACTGCAGATGCTGGAGATCAGAGTCTAGATTAGAGTGGTGCTGGAAAAGCACAGCAGATCAGGCAGCATCCGAGGAGCAAGAAAATCGACTTTTCGGGCAAAAACCCTTCAATCAGGAATCATTCCTGATGAAGGGCTTTTGCCCGAAATGTTGATTTTGCTGCTTGTCAAAGTCATTTGCCTCATTGCCAGAGCTTTCCAATAAGCACCAAGTCATCACTTGGCTGGTGGTGAGAAGGGCACTATCTGTGAGATCCTTTACAGCCTGTCTGCACCACCGCACACTGCCCTCGAAGCAGCTGTAGGCAGTAGAGACTGTCACATATCTCCTCCCGGAATGTGTCTTTGCAAAGGACATCTGGAGAGGGATGTAGTGGGTCTTGTTGAGGTTCATCCCGAGCAACTCTGTGCTGCACAGTCTGTTCCCCAGGATGCACACCGAGACAAACATCTGCAGGATCATCAACTCAGCGAAAGACACTCTTTGGTCTGCCCGAAACTTGTTGGTCTTCCAGAGCAAGGAGTTGACCTCTACTGTGTGTTACAGGCTGACATTCCTGAGGGATGCACTACAGCTTGGGGCAGCTGCTGCCAAGGCACAGTGCGGAAAGACCTCTAGCAGTGCCTTTCTGCCAAAGTACAACAAGGGTTATCGAACTCTCTTTGTCACAAATGTAAATCGTGTCCTGCATCAGTAAGAAATACTTTTGGCCTTTGAAACTGCAGGGAATGTCAGGTCCAAGGTTTGTTTTCTTTCTTGCGATGCAAAGACTGTCCAGAACTGCTCTAACACCTGAGTATGAACATAAAAATTTTTTATGAATAAATTGTATTTTTGCATTAAAAAATTCTGTTTATGCTTTTTCCTTTGAAGTTAATTTTGGTGATCATTGTTTGAACAATTCACTTTCAGAGTTGCACAAATCAAGCCTGTGTTTCCTTGAGTATAGAATATTAAAGATGATAAGGGGTGTTTCAGATCATTCAATAATATGATAGGGTAGAAAGAGGGAAATTATTCCCTCTGGTTGGTAAGGCATAACAAGAGAAAACACTTTAAAATTAGACCTGGATAGTTCAGGGGTAGGGGAGGTTTCAGAAGCACCTTGTTTTGGTCAAATAGGGTTCTTATAAAATATATTTCATCAAAGGAAGCATCATTGGCAATGCCAGCATTCATTGCCCATCTGAAATATGCCTTGATAATGTGGTGGTATGGCCTCCTACTGGAACCATTGCAATATATAATAAAGCAGGTAGCCAGAATGAAGATGCATATCCGCTAGGATCTAATTCAATGATAAAACAGGTTCATGGATCTGAATAGTCTTCTTCAATTCCCATGTTCTTCCTTATGTTGTGTTCTGTCTGGAACACTTCAGTTAACATTCAACTGGCATCAGGAGGGTGAGGGGTGGGTTAGCAGGTGGATGGTTGGGTGAAGGGGTAGAGCACATCAGTGGAGGGTTGAATCAGGAGTGGTCAGGGGGCTGGGGTCAGGTGAGAGATTGATAGAGGGGGAGGGAGCTGTGGGGTCATGTTGAGGTAGTGCTTGGGGGTGTCAGTGATGATTCGAGGCAGTGATCAGCTGAATAGTCAGACAGAGGTTACACACTTATAGTGGCTCTAACATCTCCTGGCTAAATATTCAGTTAAGTACATCAGAACCGGCTGAAGCTCTGATTCTAAATTAAAGTTGGAGATTTTGTTGCAAGGTTCCTGATACCATGCAATTGCCCATCAACGTTTTCACCTCATAGAGTCATAGAATCACACAGCATAGACATGGTCTACCATGTCTTTGCCAACCAACAAACACCAACCTCCACTAATCCTACACTTGGTCCACAGCTAGCTCTGCACTGGTATTTTAAGTTCTCGTATTTGTCTCCACCACCCTGTCAGGCAGTATGTTCCATATTTCTACCACGCTCTGGGTGAAAGAGTTGTTCGTCAGATCTCCTTGAAACTCCCCATCTTAAACTTATGTTTTCTGGCCTGACCTCCAAATTATGATCCTGGGCATTCCCTTGTGGTCAATAAGTTGAGATTTCTAAGGGGTATTATTCACGGTATGTAGCAGCACTGACTATCTTCCAGTCAGATGCTCTGGCTTTATGTAAAGGTCTTTAAGGTCTTAATTGTAAAAGACCGGGAGACATTTCTGATTCATTAAAGAGAATAGATTGAATATATGAATTCCACATGATGAAAGGAAGGCCATTACTTTGTGTTTTTTCCTAGTGACTGTACATCTTATGTTGTTGGACCTTGTTTCCATAGCTCCCAACATGTAGGGATTCTAATACCTGACGCAGTTGTCCTAATGTGATCTAACCAAGGTCCTGTACGAGGATGAGACACTGTTGTTTCACATTGGATAGTTCTATTTATTCCACCTAATGTCCTGTTTGAGTTACTACACTTTCTCCCTATTAGTCACACACAGCAGCAATCTTTCCAGACTGAAGAGCAGTGATGTCAAGCCTCTTGTCTGATTTTAATGCCCTATGATGTAGCACATAAGTGCAGAGGGTATAAGTGTTGCACTTATACCATTCGTCTTACCGTACAATCGTTCTGCCTTGTGTTCCTGTGAATCAACTAAAAATATAGCCAAGCTACTAAGCAAATTTCAGAGTAAGCGAGGGATTGGGTGTAGGTGGAAGTAAAATGGAGGCCATAGTCAGAACGGCCATGATATTACTGAGTGGCAGAGTGCCTACTTATGCTCCTGTGAGTTAGATTCTCATGGAATTGTTTCACCTAGTCCAAGGGAGTTGGAACTGATGTATCCAATTTCTTCACCAATTTGCCATCCGCCCTTGCTTTTCTGATGAGAAATTATCTGTAATTAGCTTTTTATTCTGACAATATTCCAAGCAGAGCAAGACATTTTCTTGGTTTCCTGGTCGCCATTCTTCCTTTAGTCATTCCCTCCAAAAACAGATCAATTCATTCTTCCTCAGTGCAATTTGTCAGTTGCTGTCGGTATGGAATAACTGTCACCTCTGCTTACACAGGACCAATTACTGGTGTATTTCCAACAATAATTTTTTTGTGTGAAACACTTTGAAACATTTCAACCTGACAAGATGTTACAATAATGTCAGTTTTATTGTATTACACGATGGCAGTTTGCCCTCCGATCTTCAATCTCCTTTCATATGAGTTCAGAGGTTTTTGGACAAGAGCAGAAATGAATGAATAAAAAGAACACATTTACATTGACAGCACGAGATAAATGATAAGAACAGAGGATTAATTATCAATGACCTCCTTCACGGAAGAATGCAAAATTAAAATTGCTAAGGAGCAGGGATTTTAAAAAACCATCTTCCTTCAGCCGCTTTCACAAACAGAGGAGTGAAAGCTGTCCATCCAGTTGCCATTGTAAAATGTATAAGCTGCTAAAACATCTAAAAGTGAGGTGGTTAAATCAAGTGTGAGAACTTCCCTATCAGAAGTAGGGGTAACACTGATGTGGGATTGTGATAGCTGGAACTAGTGAGTGAGTGAAGGAAACCTGAAATGAATGAAAATGGTTTGAGTTGAAAACTGCAAGTTTCACTCCACAATTAATCTCATCTTGCAAACCTGCTCTTTGATATCAATAATATCTCCATCCAATGGAATTTACCCAAAGTTTGTTTTATCATTTACTTTGTGCAGAAATATTTTTATTGTGTATTTAATTCCGCTCGTAATTCTATTTATATCACACACCTACACTAGTGACATCACCTTCACTTAGTTAAAGTACACCTTGCATGCCCTCAGGATGACCCAAGTCAATGAAATGATTTGAAGATAGTGGTAAGGTCAGAATCTCAATAAGATTCCAAACCAGTATTGAGGTGGATAACCTGTGAATCTTCTTTAAGTGAGTTGAATGATGAACACTTGTCAAAACATGAGGAAAAACTCCTCTCCTCTACTTTCAACAGCAGGTTTGCATTTCTCTCTTGACTCATTCATGGGCTGTGGATGTCGCTGGTGTCATCAGCATTTACAGTTGATCCCAAATTTCCCTTGGCAAGGTGGTGGTGAGCTGCTCTCTTGAGCTGCTGCAATCTTTGGTGTTTAGAAGAGAGTTTATCATTTTGACCGAGTGACAGTGAATGGATGGCGATATAGTTCCAAGTCAGGATTGTGTGAGTATAGACAGGGTCTGAAACTTAACAGCCAGCTCATCAAGAGATCTACACTCCCCCAGTTTTGTACTACACTTTTGAGTGCTGGTGTCTACATAATATATTTAGATTTAGGTATGCGGATTTAGATTAACCGTACTATCTCAGAGGTCAGAGTGATATCAGTTAGTTATTTTTAAACTGGTACAGAGAGACTTCCACAACATTCATTACAGAACTTCATTGCTTATTGTCATTGTTAGATTGTTGAAGTTTTCTGCTGTTTCTTTTGATTAGTTAAAGTGAACCTTGAGCACCCAGTAATTACATTGACTTTTCTGGCTTTTTTGCTGCTATTGTTCAATCCTTTGTATAATTCTGGCAGTCATTTCTGAGATGTCTTTGATGTAGGGGAGAGTGGTTAGGGTTTCTGGACGTGTTTAGTCTGCTTCTTTGGGTTTGTTGCTGAGAAATCGGTCGACTGTGTTCATTGGGTATCCATTCTTTTTGAATACACGGTATCGGTGATTTTCCTCTGCTCTGCGTAGTTCCTCTGTGCTGCAGTGTGTGTAGGCTTGTTGAAATAACATTACTTCAAAGACATTTCGGAAATGACTGCCAGACTACTCAGACCCCTTGGCATCATGATAGCCCACAAACCCACCAGCACACTAAAACAGCAGCTAATGAACTTGAAAGACCCTATACAGACAATGAGCAAAACTAACGTAATTTACAAAATACCGTGCAAGGACTGTAACAAACACTACATTGGACAAACAGGCAGAAAACTAGCCACCAGGATACATGAACATCAACTAGCCACAAAAAGACATGACCCACTCTCACGAGTATCCTCACATACAGATGAGGAAGGACACCACTTCGACTGGACAATACATCCATCCTAGGACAAGCCAAACAAAGACACGCACGAGAATTCCTAGAAGTATGGCATTCCAACCGGAACTCTATCAACAAACCCATTGAGTTAGACTCCACCTACCACCCCTTGAGAAATGGAACAGGAAGTGACTTTATGGGTGGCACGGTGACACAGTGGTTAGCACTGCTGCCTCACAGCGCCAGAGACCCAGGTTCAACTCCCACCTCAGGCAAACTGTGTGGAGTTTGCACGTTCTCCCCGTGTCTGCGTGGGTTTCCTCCGGGTGCTCTGGTTTCCTCCCACAGTCCAAAGATGTGCAGGCCAGGTGAATTGGCCATGCTAAATTGCCCGTAATGTTAGGTAAGGGGTAAATGTAGGGGGTATGAGTGGGTTGCGCTTCAGCGGGGGTATGAACTTGTTGGGCCGAAGGGCCTGTTTACGCACTGTAAGTAATCTAATCATAGGAAATAACATCACCAACCCAAACATATAAATAGAAAGCAGGAATTTTCAGCATTGCTTTGCATGAGGTCCACTGAAGATGTTACCTAGTAAGGTAATGAAACATCTGGAAATGAACCGTTCAGCTCAGCGAGCAAACCTACATCCAAAACCTTAACCTGAGCTACAAATCTTCTCAAAACTCGCTAAGCAGCACTCTGGCTATTGTGTTTGTGGTTCAATAGAATCCAAAATGAAACACGAGATAAATGGAGGGTCAGCTTGAACAGGGGGATAGTTCATTTTGTTTCCTCTCAACTCCACAATCCATCCGAGACTGCATCCCCTAGATCCCACACCGGGTCACCTGACCCACTCTCTTAAAGGGGCAGCACCACACAACTATACAAATAAGACTGGCTGTCACCATTTCCACCAAACAACATGAGGGTTCCAGTCCGCCAGGCAATCACTTGCCTCCAGGCGAATAAGAAGACCTCCTTCAAAGGGAAGAAAGGTAAAAGCAATCCCACCTCTTGTACTTCTTGGCCAGACAGGGAATGTGAGCATCACTGATAAAGCTTGCATTTCTTTCCCAGCTCTCATTGTCTTTGACAAGGTGGTGCTGAGCTGCCGCCTTGAACCTTTGCAGTCCATGTGGCGTTTGTGCACTCCCATCGCTGACAGGGATTTGGACCTAATGGTACAGACTGAAGCGGTACTTGGAACTTGAAGTCTGGATGTATTCATGTCCGTCTACTGCCCTTGTCCTGCTGGGTGTTCGAACTGGTTGGTTTTGGAAGGAGCTGTTAAAAGTGCCTGGTGCATTGTCATGCACTTTGTAGATGGTGCTCACTGGAGTGAAGATCTGAATGTTTAAATTGGTGGAAAGGGCGTCAGTCTAATGAGCTGCTTTGTACTGATTGTGTCAAGCTTTTGAATATTTCTGGAGCTGCCAATGGAGATTACTTCATCTAGCTGCTAACATGTGCCTCGTAGTTTTGTGTACTCAGGATTCATAGAGTCATAGAGATGTACGGCATGGAAACAAACCCTTCGGTCCAACCCGTCCATGCCGACCAGATATCCCAACCCAATCTAGTCCCACCTGGCCCATATCCCTCCAAACCCTTCCTATTCATATATCCATCCAAATGCCTCTTAAATGTTGCAATTGTACCAGCCTCCACCACTTCCTCTGGCAGCTTATTCCATACCCATACCACCCTCTGAGTGAAAACGTTGCCTCTTAGGTCTCTTTTATATCTTTCCCCTCTCGCCCTAAACCTGTGCCCTCTAGTTCTGGACTCGCCGACCCCAGGGAAAAGACTTTGCTTATTTACCCTATCCATGCCCTTCATAATTTTGTAAACCTCTAGAAGGTCACCCCTCAGTCTCCGACGCTCCAGGGAAAACAGCCCCAGCCTGTTCAGTCTCTCCCTATAGCTCGAATCCTCCAACCCTGGCAACACCCTTGTAAATCTTTTCTGAACCCTTTCAAGTTTCCCAACATCTTTCTGATAGGAAGGAGAGCAGAATTGCACGCAATATCCTGGACAGCCACAACATGGATTAATGTAACACAATCCAACACAAACATAGGCCTTGACTGCAGCATTTGAGCACTGCTGTCATCACCTCACAAATTTTTATCAGCTCTCCTAGAACCAAAACAGATTTGCCATGAACAGGATGGAGTGGATGAAATGATGAAAACAGCTAAGATAAGGAATAAAAGTGGAAAAGCAAGGAATATTAACAAACTGGTCTGAGAGCACTTCCTAAGAAGTATTATCCTTTACATTAAGGCATCTTTTACTGTACAGCATCAAATCAAACTATTATATCTATGGTTTGAGGTTAGAATTGCAGTAAAATACCAGAACTGGATATTAAACATTACATTTTATTTAATTACCCTAAAAACAGTAAATGCTGAAACTATTCAGAACCCATGGAGACAGAAATGTAGTTAACTTGTCCATTCAATTACTAATTATCAGAACTGGAAAGTATCTAATTTTAGAGCAAGAACAACATTGTTTTATTTCCAATTTTTTAGACTTTTTTTTACTGCTTTAAAACAAAAACACTGCAAAAAGATGGCTGCAGTACCATGTTTACCTGAGCATGGATAATGTTGTGTTTTCCTGGAAAAGTGAAAGCAAAAGCAGGCGCCATAGTAACAATGGGTTCTGAACTAAGGGAGAACGCTTGACAGCACCATTCTGATTGGTTATAATCAGGTGATCATGGATTGTGTGGAGTTGTACAGCAGAGAACCAGGCAGCCTATAGTCACAGCATATCAACACATCTCTCTCCTTGTCTCTCTCTTTTGTGGAGACATTAGAAAGTCTCCAGGAACAGCCAGCTGTCTTTCAGTCACTTTTATCGCAAATCCATTACTGAAAGAGAAATAAACACCTTTAAAAAATAGTTCAAGGACAATTCTTAACTAATGAATGAAAGAGAGCAGTGATGTGCAAACAACATTGTGTCAACATCAAAGAACTTAAAAGGAATGAAAGAAAGAGAAAAAAAATGCAACCAATAAAATCCTGTGGTCCAGCCTGATGCCATCAAACTCTTTTTCCTTGATTTATTTTTCTCTTCCACCTTCATATCTATGTATATCCTTGTGTATCTGTTCGTGAAGGGGGCAATTTATGAACGTGTGGAGTATAAGCTTCAGAGATGTACATTAGCATATTTCCTAGTTGCCATTTGTTAAACAAAATTTTTATAATGCAGTTATTTTCCAGTTATGTACAGAAACCTGGTGAGTGTTTACATTTAAACGAAGTTTGTCATTTCTGTAAACTAGATTTTGGATAGTTTGACTAAATCTTTTCACATTTGTGATGACTCCAAGAATAGGGGGATGTGGGTTCCAATGTATTATCTCAGTGAGTTGTGACATCAATATTGCTGAAAAAAGATACATTTTGTCAAAGTTTTTCATCTGGCACTCATCAGGATAATTTGCAAAAAATACCAAAGTAAGGGGCTGAGTGAGAGAACAGCACTGATTGGTTGACTAGTGGACTCTGGCTGATAGAACCATTGCTATGGAGAATGTACCAATTAATAATATTAACTGTCAAGTGTTGTTCACATTACTCTGATTGGTCAAGAAATTGCCCTTAGATATAAATCGTAAAGTTGCTATGACCTGTTTAGTTGAGTTAAAACAGTGTATATTATCTTTCTTTCTGCAATGAACAAGTTCCTGTGCATGAATATATGGAGCTTCTAGTACATAGAATCCCTACAATGTGGAAGCAGACCATTCAGCCCTACAAGTCCACACTGACCCTCTGAAGAGTATCCTAGCCAGATCCAACCCCTATCCTATCCCCGCAACCCTGCATTTCCTATGGCCAATTCACCTAACCTGCTCATCTTTGGACTGTGGGAGGAAACTGGAGCACTCAGAGGAAACCCACGCAGACGGAGGAAGAAGTTGCAATCTCCACATAGTCACCCAAGGCTGGAACCAAACTCAGGTCCCTCCTGGCTAGTTTTTTGCCTGTTTGTCCAATGTAGTTTTTGTTACAGTCCTTGCATAGTATTTTGTAAAAGACATTAGTTTTGCTTGTTGTCTTTATAGGGTCTTTCAAGTTCATTAGCTGCTGTTTTAGTGTGTTGGTGGGTTTGTGGGCTGCCATGATGCCAAGGGGTCTGAGTAGTCTGGCAGTCATTTCTGAGATGTCTTTGATGTAGGGGAGAGTGGTGAGGGTTTCTGGACGTGTTTAGTCTGCTTGTTTGGGTTTGTTGCTGGGAAATCGGCCGACTGTGTTCATTGGGTACCCATTCTTTTTGGCTACACAGCATAGGTGATTTTCCTCTGCTCAGCATAGTTCCTCTGTGTCGCAGTGTGTGTTGGCTCATTGAAATAGTGTTCTGATGCAGCTTCGTTTGTGGATGTTGGGGTGACTGCTTCTGTAGTTCAATATTTGGTCCGCATGTGTCGTTTTCCTGAAGACACTGGTTTGAAGTTCCCCATTGGCTGTTTGTTCTACTGTGACATCTAGGAATGGCAACAAACTGCCATTCATTCAGTCACTCTGTCACAAGAAAAGTCATGTTTCACCCTGAGCTCAGGAGACAAGAACTGAGCAATGTGTTCCATAGTGAGCTTTCCACAACTGAAATATCCAAATGTAAACTCCGAACCTGTCAACACTGTTCAAATAAAACAGCCACAAAACAAAGGCATAAACCAGCTGATATTTTCCCGAAACTGAATTCATGCTGCCATGCCCAGCAATTATCTGAAGGCATAGGGTTTCCAAGTAATACCTTGTTTAAAAATGTTCCAAGGTGTAATTTCAATGAACTTTTAAATAAGATATCCAGCATCTTCACAATTCCTCAAACATTATTATATATGAAGAGTCTTCATAGTCAGTTAAGGAAATAAAGATAAATGTCACGTCTACTGCAGGACATCACCTCCTGAAAATGATGGACAGGAAAGGCTCTGGTGTTGCCTTGGCCCAATGAGCAGAACTGATTCCTTCAAATTTCATTGAGCGATCTGAGCACATAGGCCACGCTGTCACTTCAGCTCAACATTGCTGCTTGATACTGGAGGTTAAACTCGGGTCCCATGAACCTCTCAGGTAGCACAATCCAAATAAAAACACCGTGTTTTCCATTTTCATCCCATTTACAGTGGTGGAGTGGCTGACACTGTCAGTAACCCCTGAAATTGCTTGAAAGGAGACGGAAGCATTAAACTGTGAGCAGTGGTTTGTACGATAGCTATCAGCAACTCTGTACTGACAGCAACACTCATGGAGGGGAAATTCATAGAGAAGGGAACACTGGTTGGCACAGACTTGCAGTTAAATATTAACTAATTAATGCAGTACTCTTTAACGCAAACTGAAATGTGGCAGTCTCATGGTTCTGCACACCTACTACTGCTGAAACTGAATTTCCTCAACAGAATGCAATATTAATTGATCACTGAGTGCAAAAGCAATGAGACTTTATTCACAGGGCAGTATGACCTGGAAATACTTTTCAACATTAACTACTTTCTAGTGAATCTCTACTACAAAGAATATGGCTAAGCCCTATCATCCAAGTAATAAGGCTGGCAGCTATGCATGGGCAACACAGAGCCTCTGCAAGATTGTTCATTGCCTAGGTACCTGGCAACAATCTGGTGAAACTGGCAACAATGTGGTGGAACTGACTTAATTGCCCTAATGTGATGATTCTGTACATAAAGTGCACAGTAGCGTCTCTAAAGCCAGTGATTGGGGAATAATGGACTCTGCCACATTTGGCTGTCTTTCCATGATCTATCACAGGGTTTCATGGTTATGCTGACTGTAACTTTGAAGTCAGAGAGTTTTTTTTCAAAAAGTTATGTGCTGAAACTGTAAAGTGCTTAACTCAGGAGACTCAGCGTATGGTGAATATTCAAATCCTAAGGCACATCCAGTCATGAGAAGTCGTGTAGACAAGGCATCAGATGGATCTTTATTGTTGAGCTGTGAGTAAAAACAGCCTTTAAATGAGGCAGCTGAAAAGGGACTTCTCACAAATTGACAGGACCGTAACTAGTTTAGAAAAGGTTAAGACTAGTGCACTACTTCAAGATAGACTGTGACGGGAGGATAGGGACATATACATTCAAACCGCGATAACAATTTAGGATTAATCCTAAGAAAGTCTTCACACAAACTTGATTAAATGCTTGAACTGAGCTTCAGGGGTGATTCATAGTTAAAAAGGAAACCTACAATCATTTTAAAAAGACTGCTATTCGATGCTGTGATGGGGATCAGTGGATGATTTTAAAAAGATGAACAAAGGTAGGCCTGCAATCACATTGTTTAAAACTATTCCTGTTGTAGAATGTAAAATTGTTACTGCAGTCAGCATAACAATCTCTATTTCTTTGGATCTAAACATATTGCATAGCAATATTTTAAAGACTGACGTTTCTTAACACTGCTGTTTTGTTGTTTCTAAAATGTTGAAGCATTATAATGAGTGCCTTGGTGAGATGGCAGGATTTAGGATAGGTTCGAGTCACAGACCTGCTAAAGTAAAATGATGAATATGCCTGTCACCGAGTAGCTGTAATCATACCCGTGCTTGTAAAGGATAAACAATCAGTTACATATGACAGGTTATAACTTCTGAAAGTAGCACTGAGTGACCTGACATTGACCTCCCATACAGACAGGTACAGTTGAGAAACTAATTGATTGTGCATTCTGCAGGTAAATCTGCAACAGTCCATTTTGGGGAGCATGAATGGGATGTTTCAATAGGGAACAAGGTATATATGGGGAACCAAGTATAGATAAGAAACCAGATATAGATGAGGAGTCAGAGTTTTTGTTTTTAAATTCACTCATGGCTCGAGGGGGCACTGGCTGGCCAGCATTTATTGCCTGTCTGTTATTGCCCTTGAGAAGGTAGTGGTGGTGCCTTCTTGAGCCACTGCAGTCCATGGGCAATAGGTTGACTCTCAATGTTGTTAGGGAGGGAATTCCAGGATTTTCATCCAGAGCCAGTGATAGTGGTATCCAATCTATGGCCTTCTAGCGCAAGTGATTCCTGTGTGTCAGTGACGATGTTGCATTTGATTAAAGAGGTTTTTAAGAGTGTCCTTACAGGGTTTCCTCTGTCCTCCTCATTATGGCTGACCCCGTTACAGAGCTCCGAGAGAGTACTTGTTTAGGGAGGATTGTATCAGGTATGTGGACAATGTGGATCACCCCATTAAGCAGGCTGTGTGTGACTAGTGCCTCAATACTGCAGATATTGGCCTGGGAGAGGATGCTCCCACTTCTTATGCCAATGGCTTTGCAGAGTTTTACAAAGGCAGCGCTGGTGATAATTCTCCATGGATTTGGGGTGTCTGCTGTAGGTGGTCCATGTTTCTGATGCACACAGGAGGGTGCAGACCACAGCTGGCTCTGTAGATACTGAACTTGACGCTGAGTTTGAGATCTCAAACTTTTAATCTCAATCTGAATGCTTTACTAGTGCACTGGAGTCATGTACTAAGATGAAGTGCCTGAGATATGGGGAATGATCCAACTTGTCCAGGAGCTTGCTGTGGATGTTGATGGTCAGGGGGCAGTGTTGTGTGACAGGACAGCACTGGTGGAGAACCTTTGTTTTATGGATGTTTAATCTGAGGCCCATTCCATCATATGCCTTAATAAAAGCATTGGCTCTCCTGATGAAGGGCTTATGGTCAAATCATCGACTCTCCTGCTCCTCGGATGCTGCCTGACCGGCTGTGCTTTTCCAGCACCACACTTTCTGACTCTGATCTTCAGCATCTGCAGTCCTCATTTCCTCCTCAATAAAAGCATTGGCAGCGCATTGTATTCAGCCTTTAAGTGGACATCTGTGTACTGCAGGTCCCTTTCAGAAGTTGGGGTGGTCCCGGTTCTGGCCTGGAGCTGTCGAAGGTTGAGCATTTTGCCACTGATCCTGTAGGTTAGCTCTGCTCCAGGGAGCTTCATGGAAAGGGGGTTGGAGTATTGCAGTCAGGAAGATGGGGGTAGAGTGTTGGTGTAAAGACTGAGCCCTTGTTGGGGTCTGTGCTGAATCTGCTGGTGAGGATCAGGGCTTGCATGAATGGTGATGAATTTTCTGTGGGCAGTCGATTTTGAGGGGAATATTCCTCAATCTCTCACAGTTGACAAAGTTGAACACCTTTGTGAGATTAAAAACAAACTGTGTACAGAGTTTGGTGCACTTTTCTTGCATTTGTCATGCACTGAAAATCATGTCCACCTCCCATGCCATTGCCAGGGGCTGGCGACTGCTGGATCAATCTCCGGTAAATCTGCTCTATCATTTGCACCAACCAATTAATCTTACCCTGCTACTGAGAGGTGGCTCATCAACTTGATGTTCCAGGATATACTGCTGACTGTGATCAAACCTAGCTTTAAGAGGGATTTGTTCTGTCCTGTGTTTCTTGAAGAGACTGTTGTAAATCTGGTGCTGAGGTGTCTGCTCCATGGAGAGCAGAGAAAATAGTTTTAGCTTTTTTGTTAAAATCAGACAAAAGGAGCATGAGTGGGTGGAGTCAGGCTCACACAAACCCAGGGTTTTAGTTGTTGAAGTTGGGGTTTTGGAGTTGAAGCTACCAGATACAGCTCGCTCTCTGCTGCTGCTGCTAAAAGCTTGAGTTCTCTCTCTTTGCCGCTAGATGCATTCTGTCGGTGTTCCTTCCCCTGGAGGGAAATCTGTTTTGCTGAATTTGCCTTTGCCAAAGATGTGTTTTTGAGATGCTGTTATATTGATGAGTAGTAGTTAAAATATATATTATTTGATGAAGTATTTCCATAGAGTTAAAGTTATGCCAATTGTTTTTTTGTTTGTATTTTAACTGTGGTGTAAGAACTACCTTAAAATCTAGTAGTTTGACCAATTGAATTGCATCTGGAGAGCAACGCCTTACACTTAAGATAGAAGTTAGGGTCTAGGCTATCAGCTTGTTATGTTTTGAGGGGGTTTGGTCTGGTCCATATCACTTACAACCTGGGAAGAATTCAAGGCTCAACCATCTGCAGCTTCTTCACCAAAGACATTCCCTCCATCATGAGGTCCAAAGTGGGCATATCGAGTTTGGAGGGGTAATCGAAGGCATTTGCTGTCCTTGTTCATTTACATCCAGATCATCCTGGAATAGCTGTGTTCCACCTGCTTAAAACAAGAGGCAAGTTAGGGTCCAGACTACTTTCCCGAAATGTTTTGATGGGGTCTGGCATGGTCCATTAACACACCAGAGGGCATAACCTCACTGTATGTGTGTGTGTGCACGGTGCCACACATTTAAGACAGAGATGAGGACTTTATTTCCTTTCAAAAGCTACTGAATCCATGCATTCTCTACCCCACAGGCTGATGAGGCTGGATTATTACGTATATTCAAGGCTGAGGAAGAAAACTTTCTTATCAGTAAGAGAATTACTGGCTATGGGGAAAAGGCAAAAAAGTGGAGTTGAGGATTATCAGATCACATACTCATACTGAATTGCGGAGCTGATTTGATTGGCTGAATATCCTACAATGCTAATTTATTTAAATGATTTAGATGTGAACATAGAGTCATAGAGATGTACAGCATGGAAACAGACCCTTCGGTCCAACTCGTCCATGCCAATCAGATATTCCAACCCAATCTAGTCCCACCTGCCAGCACCAGGCCCATATCATTCCAAACCCTTCCTATTCATATCTGGAAATATGTTGCTGGAAAAGCGCAGCAGGTCAGGCAGCATCCAGGGAACAGGAGAATCGACGTTTCAGGCATATTCATATTCATATACCCATCCAAATGCCTCTTAAATGTTGCAATTTTACTAGCCTCCAACACTTCCTCTGGCAGCTCATTCCATACACGTACCACCCTCTGCATGAAAATGTTGCCCCTTAGGTCTCTTTTTTATCTTTCCCCTCTCACCCTAAACCTATGCCCTCTAGTTCTGGACTCCCAGACCCTAGGGAAAATGATGTTGTTATTTATCCTATCCATGCCCCTCATAATTTTGTAACCTCTATAAGGTCACCCCTCAGCCTCCGACACTCCAGGGAAAACAGCCCCAGCCTGTTCAGCCTCTCTCTATAGCTCAAATCCTCCAACCTTGGCAACATCCTTGTAAATCTTTTCTGAACCTTTTCAAGTTTCACAACACCTTTCCAATAGGAAGACCAGAATTGCACGTAATATTCCAACAGTGGCCTGACCAATGTCCTGTACAGCCGCAACATGACCTCCCAACTCCCATACTCAATACTCTGACCAATAAAGGATAGCATACCAAACACCTTCTTCACTATCAGTAAGGCCTCAGGCGACTGAATGTGTGGAGTTTGCACATTCTCCCTGTGTCTGCGTGGGTTTCCACCGGGTGCTCCGGTTTCCTCCTACAGTCCAAAGATGTGCAGGTCAGGTGAATTGGCCATGCTAAATTGCCCGTAGTGTTAGGTAAGGGGTAAATGTAGGGGTATGGGTGGGTTGCGCTTCGGCGGGTCGGTGTGGACATGTTGGGCCGAAGGGCCTGTTTCCACACTGTAATGTAATCTAATCTATCCTATCTACCTGCGAGGAGAAAGTGAGGTCTGCAGATGCTGGAGATCAGAGCTGGAAATGTGTTGCTGGAAAAGCGCAGCAGGTCAGGTAGCATCCAGGGAACAGGAGAATCGACGTTTCGGGCATAAGCCCTTCTTCAGGGCTCGCTACCTGCGACTCCACTTTCAAGGAGCTATGAACCTGCACTCCAAGGTCTCTTTGTTCAGCAACACCCCCTAGCACCTTACCATTAAGTGTATAAGTCCTGCTAAGATTTGCTTTCCCAAAATGCAGCATCTTGCATTTATCTGAATTAAACTCCATCTGCCACTTCTCAGCCCATTGGCCCATCTGGTCCAGATCCTGTTGTAATCTGAGGTAACCCTCTTCGCTGTCCACTACACCTCCAATTTTGGTGTCACCTGCAAACTTACTAACTGTACCTCTTATGCTCGCATCCAAATCATTTATGTAAATTACAAGAAGTAGAGGAACCAGCACCAATCCTTGTGGCACTCCACTGGTCACAGGCCTCCAGTCTGAAAAACAACTCACTACCTTTGAGCCAGTTCTGTATTCAAATGCTAGTTCTCCCTGTATTCCATGAGATCTAACCTTGCTAATCAGTCTCCCATAGGGAACCTTGTCGAACGCCTTACTGAAGTCCATATAGATCACATCTACTGCTTTGCACTCATCAATCCTCTTTGTTACTTCTTCAAAAATCTGAATCAAGTTTGTGAGACATGATTTCCCACGCACAAAGCCATGTTGACTATCCCTAATCAGTCCTTGCCTTTCCAAATACATGTACATCCTGTCCCTCAGGATTCCCTTCACCAACTTGCCCACCACTGAGGTCAGGCTCACCGGTCTATAGTTCCCTGGCTTGTCTTTACCACCCTTCTTAAACAGTGGCACCACTTTTGCCAATCTCCAATCTTCTGGCACCTCACCTGTGACTATTGATGATACAAATATCTCAGCAAGAAGCCCAGCAATCACTTCTCCAGCTTCCCACAGAGTTCTTGGGTACACCTGATCAGGTCCTGGGGATTTATCCACCTTTAACCGTTTCAAGACATCCAGCACTTCCTCTTCTGTAATATGGATATTTTGCAAGATGTCACCATCTATTTCCCTACAGTCTATATCTTCCATATCCTTTTCCACAGTAAATACTGATGCAAAATATTCATTTAGTATCTCCCCCATTTTCTGTGCCTCCACGCAAAGGCCGCCTTGCTGATCTTTGAGGGGCCCTATTCTCTCCCTAGTTACCCTTTTGTCCTTAATATATTTGTAAAATCCCTTTGGATTCTCCTTAATTCTATTTGCCAAAGCTATCTCATGTCCCCTTTTTGCCCTCCTGATTTCCCTCTTAAGTATACTCCTACTTCCTTTATACTCTTCTAAGGATTCACTCGATCTATCCTGTCTGTACCTGACATATGCTTCCTTCTTTTTCTTAAACAAACCCTCAATTTCTTTAGTCATCCAGCATTCCCTATACCTACCAGCATTCCCTTTCACCCTGACAGGAATATACTTTCTCTGGATTCTTGTTATCTCATGTCTGAAGGCTTCCCATTTTCCAGCCGTCCCTTTACCTGCGAATATCTGCCTCCAATCAGCTTTCGAAAGTTCTTGCCTAATACCGTCAAAATTGGCCTTCCTCCAATTTAGAACTTCAACTTTTAGATCTGGTCTATCCTTTTCCATCACTATTTTAAAACAAATAGAATTATGGTCGCTGGCCCCAAAGTGCTCCCCCACTGACACCTCAGTCACCTGCCCTGTCTTATTTCCATAGAGGAGGTCAAGTTTTGTCCCTTCTCTAGTAGGTACATCCACATACTGAATCAGAAAATTGTCTTGAACGCAATTAAGAAATTCCTCTCCATCTAAACCTTTAACACTATGGCAGTCCCAGTCAATGTTTGGAAAGTTAAAATCCCCTACCATAACAACTCTATTATTCTTACAGATAGCTGAGATCTCCTGACAAGTTTGTTTCTCAATTTCCCTCTAACTATTAGGATGAATAAATTTGCAGATGACACCAAAATTGGTGATGTAATGCACAGTGAAGAAGGTTATCTTAGGGTACAAGAGGATTTGATCAGATAGGGTAATGGGCCAATGAGTGGTAGTTGGAGTTTAATTTAGATAAGTGTGAAGTGTTGCATTTTGTGAGGACAAATCAGGGCAGTACCTATATAGTTAATGGTAGGACCCTGGGGAATGTTGCTTAATAAAGAAACTTAGGGGTGCAGGTGCATAGTTCCTTGAAGGTGGAGTCGCAGGTAGACAGGGTGGTGAAGGAGGCATATAACTCTATGACTGTATGCTCCTATGTCTTATAGTCTCGTGAGTTGACAATATTCAGCCAGAAGGATGCCTGGTGTAAGAAATTGAAGAGGTATAGAGTCATAGAGATGTACAGCACAGAAACAGACGCTTCAGTTCAATTCGGCCATGCCAACCAGATATCTTAACGTAACCTAGTCCCATTTGCCAGCACCTGGCCCATATCCCTCCAAACCTTTCTCATTCATATACCCATCCGGATGCCTTTTAAATGTTGTAATTGTACCAGCCTCCATCACTTCCTCTGGCAGCTCATTCCATACCTGCACCACCCTCTGCATGAAAAAGTTGCCTCTTAGGTCTCTTTTAACTCTTTCCCCTCTCACTCTAAAACTATGCCTTCTAGTTCTGGACTCCCCCAACCCAGGGAAAAGACCTTGTCTATTTATCCTGTCCATGCCCTTCAAGATTTTATAAATCTCTTTAAGATCACCCCTCAGCCTCCGATGCTCCAAGGAAAACAGCCCCAGCCTATTGAGTCTCCAACCCTCCAACCCAGGCAACATTGTTGTAAATCTTTTCAAGTTTCACAACATTCTTCCTAAAGGAAGGAGACCAGAATTGCACACAATATTCCAAAAATGGTATGTTATTAATAACTTCAAGGGAGGACATTCTCCTCCGTTTTCCAGTCTAGTGTTTTCTAAAGGTGTTTGACTACAGTTGTACAAGCAATAGACATCCTCCATACATTGCCTTTTTTTAAAGTTGTAAATGAGCCTAGATGATAGGTATCATGAGGCTATGTCACTGCCAAAGAATACATCACAGTGGAGACGTCACGTCAGATAGACCAATTTTACATTGACAAATGCATCAGCCTGTCATTAGTGCAGTGATTTAAACCCAACTATCTAAAATCTAGAACAGAATAATGTTTCCAATGGTTCATTGTAGTTGACGTTGATTTGGCATTGTAATGTTTGTGATCAAGTCTTCTAGAGAAGCTGTGCTAGTTGTTTAAATTATTACTGCAGTGTTGGCTGCATTGAAACTAGTTAAATAGACCACAATGACCTTTACACACTCCATGTTTCTTCATACATCTGTGCAGATGCTAGTGTTAAATTTCTGAATATTGTAGATATTTCGGTGAGGTTTTTGGGGGAGTGGGCAGAAAACATGGCCACCGATGGAGATTGCATCTGTATTTTGATTCAAGGGAAGTTTGAGGTCAGCCATCACAGAAGTTAATTTTGAGCTTGGGAAATCAAGACTTTATTTCCATCTCCAACTTTATTTATATGACAATGTAGCTGATAGGAGCTATGTGATGGGCGAGCAAAGTTTCAATTAAAACTGTTCGGTTATACAAAGAGGTGCAAAATGTTTCTTCTCATAAATTTCTTGTGACTGGAGTGTTTTGAAATGGGGTCAGACTTTTAAGGTTCTCCCATCTCCTCAGTAACCAGCGCCCCCTGCAACTTGGCGGCGTTACATTCCGAGGGACATCTGCCTCCCTGGTTCCTCACCAAAGTGCCCATTGACGGAGCGAAATGATGCAAAGCAAGGGGCAATTTCCCTCACAGAAGACAACAAAGCTGAGATAAATCCTGTCCCTTCAGGAACCATTTCAGAGTCCGCCCCTAAACATTGAGAGGTGTTGGCTATGTTCTGTGCAGTTTCCCAGCATACAGACTGGGGGATTAACCCGAGAAACCTTTTTTTTTAAAGTATTTTGTTTCATCGTTGCTGCTACATTTAACGAGGGAGTGACCACTCAGGATTTTAAAAGAGATCAAACGATTTTTTTAAAAAAAATCTCCTATAGTAGCTGGCCAGCCTTTACTGGATGCTTGAGCAAATGAGCACAGAGTGTGAATCCCGAGATGGATCCAGGATATAGTACTGCCTTTGTTCACACTCCAGGAGGTTTACCCAGCTCCGAGTGAAAGGGGACTCGTCAGTGTGTCCGCCACGGTCACCGCCTCCTCCTGCAACGTTTCCCCCTCCGTGCTCTCAACCAAGAACATTGCTCGCTCCACATTTACACTCCGAATGTTATAAATACTAACTGGCTCCGCTAAAGTTTCACCCAGTTTATCCTCACCTCCCTTCTCTTGGATATTTCACTTGCAGATCAAACCAATCACAGACCTCTCCGCCGTTTGCTTTCTCCCCTCTCGTCAACGCTGTCTCCTCTCTCATTCCCCCGTCTTTATTTTAAGGCGGCCCTGGGGTCAAAGTGACAGCTGAACTGAGCCGAGAGGTTATTGTAGGAACGGTCACTGTGCTCCAACACACTCAGTTACACTGTCGTTGCTGCAGTACCCAGTCTGCACTGTTCTTACCCAGTTACAAAGCTGGCTTCCTTTGGTTTTCAACAGCATCGTGCTTTTTTTTGACGCCGAAGAGTGAAAATATAAACTAATGATTCCAGCCACGGCGTGCCGCTAAGTCCACAGTGCTCACTTCTTCCTCCATCCCGCCACCCCCCCCCCCCCCCCGCTCAAATCCCTACTCCCTTTCTGTTCCCCACTCCCCTCCTCTCCTCTCCCCCACTGCTCACCCTCAGTGCTCACCAGTTGTCCTTTTGCCCCCATTCCTTTTTCTCCGGAACCCTTCTCTCCCCCACCCGGACCCTCCTCTTCCCTATTAGATAAGGAGGGAGTTAGACAGAGGAGAGCCAGTGGATGTGATCTATTTGGATTTCCAGAAGGCCTGTGAGAAGGATCCATACAGGACGATACTTAATAAGTACTTGTCGGGACATGTACTGACATGGCTAGAAGATTGGCTGGTGCAGAATCAAGATTAGAGTACTGATGAAGGCTTTTGCCCAAAACATCTATTTTCCTGCTCCTCGGATGCTGCCTGACCTACTGTGCTTTTCCAGCACCACTCTAATCTAGACTCTGATTTCCAGCATCTGCAGTCCTCACATTTTTGCCTGCTTGATTGGCAGAATCCCAGTGTGGAACCAGGCCATTTCACCTATTGAGTCCACACCAACCCTCTGAAGAACATCCCTCCCAGTCCACTCCCCTACCCATGTAACCCTGCATTTTATGGGCAATTTAGCATGACCAATCCACCTAACCTGCATGTCTTTGGACTGTGGGTGGAAACTGGAGCACCCAGAGGAAACCCACGCAGACACGGGGAGAATATGGAAACTCCACACAGACAGTCACCCAAGGCTGGAGAGTGTGAAGATAAAGGGTTTTTTTTTCAGGATGGCAGCCAGAGACAAGTGGGGTTCCTCAACGATCAGTGTTGGGACAATTATTCATGCTATACTTTAATGATCTGGACGACAAAATATGGGCATTGTTGCTAAGTTTGCAGATGACACAAAGATGGAGGGACATGAAGTGTTAAGGAAGCAGGAAGGCTGTAGAGAACTTGGACAGGTAAGGACAGTAGGCAAAGTGGCAGATGGAACACTGTGTGGGAAGTGTGAGGTTATACACTCTGGGAGGAAGAATAGAGACAGACTATTTTCTAAATGGGGAAAGGCTACGGAAATCTGAAGCACAAAGCGTCTTGGGAGTCATAGTTCAGTTCAGGATTCTCTTAAGGTTAGGCTACAGTTCAGTTGGCAGTTAAGAAGGCAAGTGTAATGTTAGCATTCATTTCAAAAGAGCAAAAATACAACAGATGTACTGCTGAGACTCTGTATCAGGCTCTGGTCAGACCACTTTTAGAATACTGTGAGCAACGTTTGGCCCCATATCTCAGGAAGAATGTGCTGGCATTAGACTGAGCCCAGAATGATCCCAGGACGAAGGGCTTGTCATATGAGGAGTGGTTGAGGACTCTGGCTTGGAGTTTAGAAGGATAAATCATATAATCCCTACAGTGTGGAAACAGGCCACTTGGCCCAACAAGTCCACACTGATCCTCCAAAGAGTATCCCATCCAGACTCAGTCCCCTACCCTATTAATCTACATTTCCCCTGATTAATGCACCTAATCTACACATCCCCAATCACAATGGGCAATTTAGCATAGCCAATTCCCCTAACCCGCACATCTTTGGACTGTGGGAGGAAACCCATGCAGACATGGGGAGAATGTGCAAACTCCAGTTGCCTCAGGCTGGAATTGAACCCGCGTTTGAGGCAGCAGTGCTAACCATCGAGCCACCATGCCGCCTAAAGGATGGGGCTTGGGGATGGCAGGGAAACTGATGGAAACTTTAAGATACTGAGAGACCTGGAGAGCGCGGACATGGAGATGTTTCTACTAATCAGAGGGACTGGGACCTAAGGGCACAGCCTTGTGAAGGGGTGACTCTTCAGAACTGAGATGAGGAAGCATGTCTTCAGCCAGAGGCTGGTTAATCTGTTGAATTTATTAGCCCACAGGGCTGTGCAGGCCAAGTCATTGAATGTATTTAAAGCAGAGACAGATTGATTCTTGGTGAGTGAGGGGTTCACGGGTTACAGGAAGAAAACAGAAGAATGCAGTTGAGAAACATATCAGCCATGATCAAGTGGGGGAGCACACTCGATGGGCTGAACGGCCTAATTCTGATCTTCTATCATGGCCTTACGGTGATCACCCTACCTTCCTCTCCCCCTTTCTTTTCTCTCTCTTTCTCCCCCTCCTCTCCCTCCTTCCTTTCCTCCTCTCATTCTCCCCTGGTTTTGATTTCCTTTGATGTTTCCCATCTCTTCTCCAGAGTTTCCCTTCCTTTTCTCCCTCTGTCACTTCGTCTCGGCCCTCTCGTGTTTCTCATTTCCCTTCACTGGGATCTCTTTTGCCCTGGTCTGTTTCTCAGCCCTCCTTGTCCTGTGTGTGTGTGTGTCCCTCGCTGCCCTTGTCCCTTCTCTCTGTCTCTCGTGTTTCTCTCTCTCTCTCTCTCCTTTCCGCGTTTCCCTTTCTCTCTCTCTCTCTCTCTCGTGTTTCTCTCCCTGTCGCCTGGCTGCGGAAATGACACAGAGTCACGTCACGGAGCAGACACCCGGAGTAACAAAAAAAAACACGGCTCCATTTTCCACAGACGGCCGGGGAGGGAGCGGAAAGAGTGGGTGCCGTGCTAAGGGAGCTCCGCTGGAGCGGCCAGGTAAGACTGAGAGCAGCTCCCGCTGCGCTGTACAACACAAGGCAGCAGCTCAGAAAGTGGGGGCTGTACACACACACACACAGGGTGGTGGTAGGTGGAGGAGGGAAGGGGGTTGAGGGGGAGGATGTGACAGAGAGAGAGAGAGAGAGAAACACAGGGTCTAATCTGCAGTGATCTTTATCCCTGTGCAAGGACAAACACTGCCTGTCTGAGAGAAGGGTCATGGCGTTACTGTTCTACGTGTCCTGTAACCAAACCCAGGGGCTGAGCTTCTCTCTTCTCAACTGCTTAGCAATTGCACCCCCTTCTCTCTCAAGTTTGCAAGGAATTGGTCGTGATTCCGAAGCAACAGCCTTTTCAAGCTCAGGAGGCAATGAATTTTCAGGCAATTAGGAAGTGGGGTGTGTTTTTTTTTTGTTTCACGCTGAGTTATGTGTCTGGGTGTTTTTCCTTGCCGAGTGAAGGCACAGCGCCCTCACAGGATCATCGCCCCCCCCCCCCCCCCGGTCAGGCACATGGCAAACTCGCTCAACTGCAGTTCAGCTCAGGTTTACTGTAAGTCAAATTGAACTCAACTTCGTGGGGATATTCCACCCTTCCTGTTCACCAAATCTCTTGGTTTCTGCACATTCCACTACTCAGATAAACTAGATAAGATCACGACGCATCGCATCAAATGTCGTTTCATGTTTTCAACGTCGAAATAAAGTTTCTCCGAATTATTAATGTTCCTGCTCAGATTGGATGCATCTGTGTCTTTTCACGTTTCTTAATGCAACTGTTTCTTTTATTTTGGGGCAATATTGACAATAAATTGCGGAAGCCAACTATACTTGACCTCAGATTAAGCTGCATTAAATCGATGCCTGTCAGATGTGAATTTGAATGCATAAAAGTGCATTTTCAAAAATGTATTGGAATATCTACAGTGTGAGCAGAGGCCAATTGGATAGCAGCAGCTATTCCCTGCATGTTTATAATTTAATTTAGTTCACGTGGAGAAAATGGAATGAGTAGATTTTGCAGCATAATGAAACAGTAGCTACACTTTTTTCTTAAAAAGTTAACATAACACTTTGTCTGGAAAACAAAAATGTAGCAATTTGTGACTCATTTCTTTCTCAGACATTTACAATTGGCAGATTAAAAACGTTTTGTATGAGATACTGAAAGAATGTGCTTAATGCTCAGGCAAAATTTGCTGTTGAATGAATTAGTCTCAGGAAGCTGATAAAATCTAAGATGTTTATGTTAGAGCAGAGTGACTGAATGTATAATTTTGTTAGTGGTTAATGCAGATAACTTTTATTAGCTGTTAAATCACACACATTTGATTGGTTTGTCTTTAACTGTAGAGTTATTTATTCCAGGTAAAAAATGAACATTGCAGAGCAGAATGAGGAACCTGGAGCCAGACTACCTTTCATAGTTCGAAATCTTTCAGTCAATAAGAATGAAGAGTTAGAGAATGGAGTACACGGTAAATTCCTTCGTAAATTTTTTGGTGGGGAGGAGATCCTGATCTGATGGGAGTATTGCCACACACCGACATAAAGCACAGATTTGCAGACTGCTTCAGCAATACATGGGCAAGGACTATGGGAGAAGTGATGACTTCCCCTGCAGCAGGAACTGGAAGGCTTTATCTTTTGTTCTTTTCTTTGTTAACTTCTGGTAACCTATGTCATTTTATTAATATTTAGAGTCATACAGTCGTAGAGATGTACAGTATGGAAACAGACCCTTCAGTCCAATTCCTCCATGCGGATTAGATATCCCACCCTAATCCCGTCCCATTTGCCAGCACTTAGCCCATATCCCTCTAAGCCCTTCCTATTCATATACCCGTCCAGATGCTTTTTAAATGTTGTAATTGTACCAGCCTCCACTACTTCCTCTGGCAGCTCATTCCATATGCGCACCACCCTCTGCGTGAAAAAGTTGCCCCTTAGGTCCCTGTTATATCTTTCCCCTCTCACCCTAAACCTATGCCCTCCAGTTCTGGACTCCCCCACCCCAGAAAAAAGATTTAGTCTATTTATCCTATCCATGCCCCTCATGATTTCATAAACCTCTAAAAAAAGGTCACCCCTCAGTCTTCAACGCTCCAGGGAAAACAGCCCCAGCCTATTCAGCCTCTCTCTATAGCTCAGATCTTCCAACCCTGGCAACGTCCTTGTAAGTCTTTTCTGAACCCTTTCAAGTTTCACAGCATTCTTCCAATAGGAAAGAGAACAGAATTGCACTCAACATTCCAAAAGTGGCCTAACCAATGTCCTGTACAGCTGCAGCATGACCTCTCCTATACTCAAAGCTCTGACCAATAAAGGAAAGCATACCAAACACCACCTTCACTATACTATCTACCTATGACTCTCAAGGAGCTATGAACCTGCACTCCAAGGTCTCTGTTCAGCAACACTCCCTAGGACCTTACAATTAAGTGTATAAGTCCTGCTAAGATTTGCTTTCCCAAAATGCAGCACCTCGCATTTATCTAAATTAAACTCCATCTGCCACTCCTCAGCCCATTGGCCCATCTGAACAAGATCCCATTGTTCTTTGGCACCCAGTGCCCACAAGGTGTGCAAATGGTGTAGTAGCACCATTTAACAGGAATGCAGCTTACAATTTAATTGGAATTGGTAGGCACCAAACCATAATGTTCTACAATGAGAATACTTACTATTACTGTAGAAAGAGAACTGCTGGAAAGAACAGTCATAATATGAATTTTATATTGTGTTTGAGATTGATTTAATTATGTAAGGAACTAGGATGTTAAATCTGAAGAAGAAAACAAATTACATATGTATGAGAAGCAAATATTGGAGTTAAAATAGTATATTTCTTAGTTGTATTTTGACATATTGAACTACAAAATTATCCTGAGTGCATTTCATAAACTTATCTTCCTCTCTATTACTATAAATTTGTTTTACAAAGTCTACATGCAGATTAAAGTCCCTAACATAACTGTATTACTCAAGTTACATGCAGTTCTGATTTCTTTGATTGCATTCTGTCATACACTACAGCTACTGCCTCTGCCACAGGTTCCCACCCCTAGTCGTTTCTTAGCTCTACTCTTAACTGGTTTTACATCTGGATTTTATGAACTAATGCATGAACTCTATGCCACTTTTATCCCATCCTTTATAATCTAGGCAACTCATCCTCATTTTCCATCTCTTCTAAAAGTGAAATATCTTGGAATATTTAGTTTCTAACCTTTGTCACTTTGCAACCACATTTTCATATGGCTGTTAGATTAATCTCATTTATTTCTCTGTTGTGCACTTTCAGATATAATGCCTTCAGTTTTAATATTTTACTTTTCCTGGTGTCACCTTAGCCATTAATGTTGCATAATCTTTGTTAAGCTGTCTGTTCCCTGTTTGACTAATTAAATATATTTTTACCCTATACACTACTTTATTCTACAACCTTGACATTTCAGTTACTACTTTTGAAGTTACTTTTTACTTTCTGTCCTCATTTTCTGAGTTCATGACATGTTACTATTGTTTTAGATCAAATTAAACAGGTTAATAACTGCTTCAAAATATTAAATAAGGAATGGTTTAATGTTTTAAACTTAACTTGGCAGTATTATCAGAAGTAACTCCAAGGCAATAGTAACAGGATTACCATGTGATGAACTACAGAGAAAGGTTAAACAAAAGTGTTAAACAGAGATTATTAACATGGCATGCATTGAAACTAATGGTTATTAGGGCAGGGAAGGAAGGATCTAAAGTTGTATAAGAATACAAGAAAAGGAAATTGAATTAAAGTAGATAACACGTTTTCAGAGCTATTCATACATAGTCCATGAGCCAATTACTTTGTTCTCTGCTAGAATTTCCTTGACTACCAAAGAACATATCCTTGGTTCTGCAAGTTCAATACATTATGGAACTAATGTAACCCTGATGTCCAAGTCAACAACCATTTTGTTCATTGGAAAAGTGTAATATACAAAAACACTTGAGTTCCAGATCAAGTATGGACTGTGCAATTATTTTTATTTTAGTCATTCATGGGATATAGGTGTCACTGGCTGGGCCTTCAGTTATTATCCCTCTCTAGTTGCCCTTCAGAGAGTTGTGGTGAGTTGGCATGTTGAATAACTGCAGTTCATGTGTTAATCAATATGTCCACTAATGCTATTATAATACAGTGGGTCAAAAACAAACTTGAAATCTTTGTTTTCCTCTCCCATTGCAGTGATAAAAGTCGATATTGACAGGGTCAAAGCAGAAATTAACACTGAAGATGATGATGTGGGTAGCTCCAACCCCAATCAAGCTGCAGAGCCTAACTGTGTGCAGGACACAGCAAAACGAAAACAGTTACAGAATGGTTTTGGTAAGATGACTCCAGAATGTGAGAGTCCCATCATCCATAAAAGGAGGAGAGTTATCTGTGAGGTAAATATTGCTGCAGTATATTCTAACCGTACACAGTTCTTTTTGCCTTTCTTTGGAATAAAGCATGTTGCATTTCATTGATATCTATGTCATGTATTTTAAAGTGCTTTTACTTATAACCACTGGGGGAGGGTGCTAGACTTCAGCGTATTGATACACTTCAGTGTGATGTGGCAGGATTTCAGTTTGATTCCCCTTTTGACTAGGTTCTTGATCTCAATTGGTTGTTGCCATTTACTGGAATAAAGTGTATTCCTTAAACAGGAGGAGGACCAAATTAGCTCTGATTTTCATGGGGCATTTACTATCTGGCTCAAAGTAGCAATAGTTGGACAAATTGCTTCTTTGGTGGATTTGCATATCATCAATGTATAATGCCAGAAGGTAGGGAGGGCCTGCTAATATTGCTGCAGCACAAGTACCGGGCAATGACTAACTCCAACTACAGAGAGTCTAACCATCTCTTCTTGATTTTAAATAGAATTAACAGCACTGAATTCTCCTCCATTAACATCTTCGGCATCACCATTGATCAGAATTATAATTGGGCAAGCCTTCTACATAATGTAGTTACATAATTTGGTCAGGGGCTGGGAATCCTGCAGCAAACAATCCATATTCTCATTCCCCAGATCCTCCTTTCCACAGTGTGAGCATACAGATTAGGTGTAGGGGTGGACACCTGACTCTTCCAGCCTGCTCTCCCATTCAGTAAGATCAAGGCTAATCTGATTATACCACCTTCTTGCTTCTGTCCAATAACCTTTAACCCCCTTGTTCATCTAGAATTCATCTACCTCTGTCTTAAAAACAGCCAAAGATTATTGTGTTTTGAGGAAGTGTCTGAGAATAAGAATATCTCCTCTTTGCTTTATTTTTAAACAGTACCTCCTAGTTCCAGATTCTCCCAAAGAGGAAACACCATTTCCACATCCACTCCATCAAGCCCCATCAGAATACTATATGTTTCAATCAAATTACCTCATTCTTTTCTAAAATCCGAAGGTTATCAAGTTTGGCCTTGTGAGACGACCCACCCAATCCAGTCATTAGTCCAATAAGCCTTCTCTGAATTGATTCAATACATTTACACCCTTCCTTTAATAAGGAGACCACCACTGTACACAGTGCTGAAGATGTGTTGTTGGCAATACACTGTGTGGTTGAAGCATAGCCCCTGTACATTTATATTCAATTCACCTCACAATAAACAAGAACATTCATTTCTGCTGATGGGCTTATGCCCGAAACGTCAACTGCCCTGTTCCTCGGATGCTGCTTGACCTGCTGTGTTTTTTTTCAGCACCACCCTTTTCAACTCTATGTAAATAATGTTTTTTAACTTTTCCTGCCAAAGTTGACAATTTCCTTATTATGTTCTCTTCACAACTTCCCTACCTATCTTTATGTCATCAGCACATTTAGCAACCATATTTATGGGGTTTTATTGCAAATTATTCATGTAAATTGTAGACAGTCAAAGCTCCAGTGTTGATCTCTGTGGTATATCACTCATTACATCCTGTCAGCCAGAAATTGCCCCACTTATACCAGCACTCTTGTTAGCTAGTCAATTTTTATCCATGCCAATATGTTGCCTTGCACAGCATGAACTTTTATGTTCCACAGTAGCCTTTAATGTGACATCTTATGAAATGTTTTCTGGAAATCCAAATGCACTGCAACCATTTGTACAGCTTTATTCACAACTCCTGTTACTTCCACAATGAACTTCCATTTATTTGCTTCTAAGTGTCTTGCTATAATACCTTTGATAATAGCTTCTAATACATTCCCTTTGACAGGTGTTTAAGCAAATTGCACTTGTTTTCCAGCTTTCTTCTCTGAATCCAAACAACAATTGTTCCTAAACATTTTTGAATAACAGATGCGTTGCTACTTTCTGTTGTAATGGAACCTTCCCCAGATCTAGGGAATTTTAGAACATTAAAGCAATGCATCATCTATCTCACTGGGCACTTTTTGAAGAGCTTGGCATGAAGTCAGTCAGGACCCAGAGACTTGTCAACCTGCCACTCCATTTTATTTGTTTTCCTGGTGATTGTAACATTACTGAGTTTCTCCCTCACTTCAATTTTGTGTTTTATAGCTGTTTCTGAGATATTATTTCTGCATCAGTGGTTGAGGCAGTGAATGTTGAAGGGGCTGTCTAGGATGTCAATCAAGAGGACTGCATTGCGCTTGATCTTGTTGAGTCTCCTTCAGTGTTGCTGAGGTTGCCCTCACCCAGGCAGCCAGACACTGTTCCATCACACCCCTGACTTGAGCCTTGTAGCCAGTGGATGGGTGAAGCAGATTTGTAGCGAAGACCAATCCAAAAAAAAACTGTTCAGTTCACTTATTGTCTCCTTATTTTCCAAGTAATTTCTCTAATTAACTTTCATTTATGATTTCTAATTAATTTCTATTTTCTATTGGACCAACATTCACTTTGTTAATGCTTTTTAGACACAGGCTAGCTTTATCTTGTAATTTTTCCCTAGCTATTTTTTTTAGTCAATCTTTGCTATTTTTATATTCTGTTCAATGTTCTGACCTCCACTTTTGTATAATTATATGCTTCTTTTTTAAAGTTTGACACTATCTTTAACTTAACTTTGAACTTTAACTGTGATGGCCAAACCTCCCTTGGATATTTTTTTGTTCTCTCCGGAGTTACTTGTCATTATCCTTTCTCATCTCTACCCAAATCACTTTTACATCTCGGTTTCCTGAACTTAGGTCCTCCCTCTCGATTGTGTTCATAATAGTGCCAATGCACCACCTGTTTCTGGATTCTTATCCTTCCTCAGTATCATGGACCAATCAGAATTCAGTCTCAATCTGGTATCCTGCAGCTTTATCTCTGTAATGGTTATCAGATCATATATATTTATTTCTGGATTTGATATAAATTTATCTATTTTGTAACAAATGCTGCATGCATTCAGATACAGAGACCTTAGTTTTGTTCTTCTGTGATTTTGTAATCTAACCTTTTCTGTTGATTTCCAATAAGCCTTGTACTCTCTCTTTCTTTCTTCCACAACCCTGTATCTCATTTCCCATATTAATACCTCTGTTTCTAATGTTGTCTCTAAAGTTTAAAATCTTGTCTGCTTGCTACAAAACCAGCCACAGCACAATCCATGTGTGGACTGTCCAATTAGTACAGATCTTACTCTCCCCTGTACTGTTCCTGGTGCTTTACAAACCGGAATCTGCTTCACCCATCCACTGGCTACAAGGCTCAAGTCAGGGGTGTGATGGAACACAGAGAAAACCCACGCACACACAGGGAGAATGCGTAAACTCCACACAGAAAGTCGTGCAAGGAAACCTCAACTCCAAGTTTCACTCCAAGTTAGGATAGTTTTGGCAGCCATATACCACCATGACTTGGAAATATATTACTATAGCTTTATCACTACTGGGCTAAAATTCTGCAACTGCCTCCGTGTGTACCTACAACATGGATTGTTGTATGTGATTCAAGAAAGTGGCTCACCAGTTAGGGGAATGCAATAAATTTGATACTTGCATATCTTGAACAAACAAAAGGATTGTACTTTTATTAGAAAGAAAAGCTCAGTAAATTATATTTTTATTTTTGTTCTTATCAAGTTGACAACTTCCATTTCCTAAAATTAATCTCTTTCAGTTTTAGCCTTCATTGGTCAGGTGCAGCACAGCTAAACACAGAGTTAAGCTTCTTCTAATCTGTCTCATCCTGAATAGAGTACATGTTTGACAGTTATCTGAAAGAAGACTGAACGGACTACACAGTTCTTCTCCTCTTTGTGATTAGTATAGTTGAATTGTTATTCATTTAAATAGAAATTGGTCTGCATTGTGCTTTCTTCACAGACATAACATAAGCACATATCATACTAATTTAGCAGTGTGCACGCTGCCTCCAATTTATTCAAATTGAATATCGCTTCAACAAAGTAAGTACAAAAATGTAGGGAAAAGTTTTTTTTATTGATATGCATTACAGAGGTGGTGCGAAATCTACAGAAAGCAGATGCATTTATTCTCTTCTGGTGCAATTTTCGCTAAAAATGTTGCACTTTGTCTTTTAAGGACAGGTTTGCAAATCTAAACGGCACAGAGTCTTCAGTACCTTCACAGAGAAACGCAGATGATGTGTGTAAAGTTGAGGAGGTCAGTACAGTTGTATTGATGGAAAGCAAAGATGCTCCTCAGGACAAGCCATCGTACAGGAAACCACTGTATAGCATCTCACACAAAATCTCCGATCGGCGAAATGTTCAGGCTGCAGACCAGCACACATCAGGTGAGGCTTCAGAAAGAGGTTACCTCAACACTCTGTTACAACAGCGAAACCTCACCGACGTCTGCAAGAATTACTCTTCCGTCTCGCCAGCCCACGGGGCTGATGTTGATTCAACACTGTACTCACTGATCCATAAAATGTTTTTCACTCTCAACACGTTGAACTCTACTATGACCCAACTACACAGCAAGATCGACTTGCTGTCACTGGAGGTGAACAGAATTAAAAAGCATGTGAACCCCGGCGAATCGACGGTGGAGTTCCTGCCTCCTGCCGAGTACCAGCTCAACAACGCCGAACTCAAGCAGGTCCTGGACGAAAGCTCCTCTCCGGGAGACTTTGCCTGTCGATTGCTCGTGCAGCTTTTCCCAGAGCTCTTCACCGAAGATGAGGTCAGCAGGGGTTGCACTGCCTGTGGCGCCATGTCTGAGAAGAAGCTGGGCTCGCTCCATCTCCAGCTGATCAGGAACTACATTGAGGTCTGCTACCCATCAGCCCGAAATGGTGATATCTGGCAGGCGGAGTGCTTGCCGCAGATCAGTGACTTTTTTAACCGGTTTTGGGCACAGAGAGAAATGGAGAGCAGTCAACAAAGCGCCAAGGTGATTGGCTTTTATGAGTCAGACCGTGGTGGGGAGCTGCCACAGCCTAACTGCTATGTCGAAGGCGGCCTGCAAGATGAGCAGTTGTCATTCGATTCCTCCAGCAGTCTGAGCTCAGACTTGATTTTGGAACCCCAAGAGATCAGCGAGTATTTGGACGAAGCCTCGTCCCCTGGAGAATTTGCAATTTTGCTGGCGCACAGACTGTTCCCAGAGCTCTTTGACGGAAAGTGTGTGGCCTCGCAGTCGAGCTGCTACGGCTCCTCTATAAAGCAGGTGCTGGATCCACAGCGGCTGCAGGTTGTCCGGAGGTATGTAGAGATCTACTTCCCCGAGGTGCAAGAGGACAAGGTTTGGCTGCAACAGGTTGTCCACAAGATGGATGAAGAGCTCGCGAGTATGAATTCTGATGGGAGCGAGTCTGACATTTTCAGGAATGAGAGTCACCGTTCCCCGAATATCTCCACAATTGGGAGCAGTGACAGCTGTGACTTCGATAAATCCATTCAGAAGTGCAAAAAGGTCTGGCTAATGCCCGTTGATTTCAACAGCATCGTTGTACCCCTTCCAGACTTTGAGGTCCCCAACCCAGAATACATGCTCAGCAAGCAGCAGCTAAAAAACATATACGAGAGCAGCTTATCGATTGGAAACTTTGCCTCCCGGTTGTTGGTGAGGTTGTTCCCTGAGCTCTTCACACCAGAGAACTTGAGAAAGCAGTACAATTGCAGTGGCTCCCTTGGCAAAAAGCAGCTGGACCCAGTCCGTATAAAGCTCATCAGGCATTACGTGCAGCTGATGTATCCCCGAGCCAAGTGTGACAAGGTGTGGAATCAAGAATTTGTCTCAAAGCTGGACGAGAGGTGCCGCCGCAGAGACACGGAGCAGCGGCGCGTTTATCAGCAACAGAGAAAGAAGACCATCTTTGGAACTGAGAAGGAAGAGCCGACAACATCGGTGCAGCCAGAGCAAGTCAGGAAAGAGGCGATACTGCTGGCCCCAGAGAGAACCGACCGGTACCACAGAAACTTCTGTAAAGTGGCACTTGATGAGCTAACCATGCCCGCTCTTGATTTCCCAGTCCCAAGCAAGCATCTGCTTTCTGCTAAAGAATTAAAGGAAATCGTGCAGGACAGTCTGTCAATCGGGAACTTTGCTGCTCGACTTCTTGTTAAGATCTTCCCAGAGTTGTTTACATCAGAAAACCTCAGATTACAGTACAACCATTCGGGCGCATGTAACAAGAAGCAGTTGGATCCACTCCGCCTGAAGCTCATACGCCATTATGTGGAAGCAGTTTATCCACGGGCCAGGAATGATCAAGTGTGGCATCTCGAGTGCATACCGAGCATTGATGAGAGGTGTAGGAGGCCTGATAGGAGGAAGTCCAAGGTGATGGCAAAATCCAAAGATAAAAAAAAATGAGAAGTTCTTTTAGCTATCGTTAGAAACATTCAGGTTTAAGCGGGTTCACTGCAAAGTCATGACAAATATGTGAAGCTTCTGACTGGCGTAGATAAGTTTAAAAATATTTTTAAACCTTAGGAAGAATCAAAGGTGCCAGTTCAGAAACGAAACCCACACTCGGAATTATCACCTCCTATTTATTATGTGTTTGATTCATCGTTTTTCGATCCATATCCAAGAATAAATTAATGATTTGATCTGCACAAAAGCTTTATACTTTTGCTGTGACTGGAGAGGAAACACTGAAATAAAACACAGAAGAAAATCTGCCCTGCTACTCTTTGTTTCTGTCACAAAAGGGAAAGATTTAGTGTTGCTGGAAGAAAGACACAATGTTTCAAAGCTTTTCATCTTACATTCATCAGGAAAATTTGCAAGAAGTAGAAATCTAAAGTGAAATCAACTTTTTACACTTTGAGAGCAGAGGGCTGTTTAGTTGTCACTTGTTGGGCCGAAGGGCCTGTTTCCACACTGTAAGTAATCTAATCTAATCTAGACTCTTGTTTGTAGAGACATTACCATGGACAATGTTTCAGTTAGTGATAACTGACAGTTAACTTCAAAAATTAATTTAGATTTTAAACTAGGCACATTGATACTGTTTGGTCAAGGCATTTCCCTGATAAGCTTAAATTGGTTGATTGTTTAATTCCTTGCATACTCAGGATTAACAAATGTTGTCCAATCTTGGAATGAACAGTCTAATTTTACATACTGTCATGAACCACGTTATTAATCTGTATGATAACAAAATGTCTTATTTGTTTAATGGCAGCAGTCTGTTAGTGGCAAATACTGCTCCTGTTTCTACTGCTCAAACCTTGAGGATATTTTACTCTTTCAGGGTAATCTGAAGTAGATTGAGTACTTCTAAGGTCCAAAGGTGATGGCCTAAGTTGTTGACATTGAACTACTGGAAAATAAAAGTGCAGAAGTAGTTATGTAGAACAAAGAAATAGTGAAGGAACTGAATCACTTTTCACAGTGGAAGATGCCAGCAGCATACCAGACCTTCAAGAGAGTCAGGGGCAGGGGTGAGTGTAGTGCCATCAGTAAGGAAACTATGCTGGGGAAGCGGAAAGGACGGAAGGAGAATAAATCACCTGGAGCAGATGGACCACACACCGGGATTCTGAAGAAGAAAGCTGAGGAGAATGTAGAGGCATTCTTTCAGGAATCACTGGATTCAGGGAAGGTCCCAGAGGACAGGAAAATGGCTAATGTAACACCCCTGTTTAAAAAGGGAGCCAGAAGTTTGGAAGTTATAGGCAGGCTAGCCTGATCTTGGTCACCGGTAAGATTTTCGAGTCCATTATTGGGGATAAGATTGAAGAGTATTTGAAAGTGGATGTAATTCAGGGTGGAGTCAATATGGCTTTGTCAAGGGGAGGTCATGCTGACACATATGATAAATTCTTTGAGGAGATAACAAGCAAATTAGACAAAGGAGAGCCAGTGGACATGACTGATTTAGATTTTCAGAATGCATTTCATAAGGTGCCTCACAGGAGGCTGCTAAATAAGATAAGAGCTCATGGTGTTAGGGGCAAAAGTACTGGCATGCATAGAGGATTGGCTGACTGGCAGAAGGCAGTATGGGGATAATGGGGTCACTTTCAGGATGGCAACCAGTGACTAATGGCATTTCCTAGGGGGTCAATGTTGGGACCACAACTATTCACATCATTATTAATGATCTGGACAAAGGAACTGAGGACTTTATTGCCATGTTTGCGGATGACACAAAGTTAGGTGGAGGGAAAGGTAGTGTTGAGGAACTGGGGAGGCTGCAGAAAGACTTTGACAAGCAGGTAGAGTGGGCAAAAAGTAGCAGACAGAATACAATGTGGAAAAGTGTGAGGTTATGCACTTTGGTAGGAAGAATGGAAGCATAGATTATTTTCTAAACAGGGAAAAGCTTTGAAAATCTGAAGCACAGAGACACTCGTGAATCCTATTTCAGGATTCTCTTAAAGTTAACATGCAGGTTCAGCTGACAGTTAGGAAGGCAAATGCAGTGTTAGCATTCATTTCTAGAGGGCTCGAATACAAGAGCAGAGATTTTCAGCTGAGGCTGTATAAGCCTCTAGTCAGACTACATTTGGAATATTGTGAGCAGTTTTGGGCCCCATAACTAAGAAAGAATGTACTGGAATTGGAAAGGGTCCAGCGGAGGTTTACAACAATGATCCCAGAAAGAAGGGCTTGTTATTTTTTTTAAAATTAGATTACTTACAGTGTGGAAACAGGCCCTTCGGCCCAACAAGTCCACACTGACCCGCCGAAGCGCAACCCACCCATTCCCCTACATTTACCCCTTTACCTAACACAACGGGCAATTTAGCATGGCCAATTCACCTGACCTGCATATCTTTGGACTGTGGGAGGAAACCGGAGCACCCGGAGGAAACCCACGCAGACACTGGGAGAATGTGCAAACTCCACACAGTCAGCCGCCTGAGTTGGGAATTGAACCCGGGTCTCTGGCGCAGTGAGGCAGCAGTGCTAACCACTGTGCCACCGCGCCGCCCATAAGGAGGGGAGGGTCCTCCCCTCCCATTTGAGGAGGGGAGGACCCTGGGTCTGTACTTGATGGAGTTTAGAAGGATGAGGGGGTATCTGATTGAAACTTACAGAATATTGAGAGACCTGGATAGTGTGAATGTGGAGAAGATGCTTCCACTCGTGGAAGAGACTAAGACTCAAGGGCAGAGCCTTAGAGAGAAGGGACCACCCTTACGCACTGAGATGAGGAGGAGTTTCTTCAGCCAGGGGGTGGTTAATCTGTGGAACTCATTGCAACAGAGGGCTGTGGAGCCAGGTTATTGAGTGTATTTAAGATAGAGGTACATAGATTGGTTAACAGAATCAAGGGTGACTGGGCGAAGGCAGGGAAATGGGGTTGAGAAATATACCTGCCACGAGTAAACAGTAGATCAGGCCTGATGAGCTGAATGACCTCATTCTGCTCCTATATATTATAGTCTTACGGTTAATGTGCTTGCGTGATACACAATGACATACATACATTGAGGTTGTTCAACAAAATAGATGTCATTTATTCTCTGATTTGTTTTGCAGGGTTGAGAGTGTGGTGCTGGAAAAGCACAGCAGGTCAGGCAGCACCCGAGGAGCAGGGAAATCAATGTTTCGGGTATAAGCCCTTCATCAAGATGTCCGAAACATCGATTCTCCTGCTCCTCGGATGCTGCCTGACCTGCTGCGCTTTTCCAGCACCACACTCACGACTCTGATCTCCAGCATCTGCATTCCCTACTTTCTCCTAGTTTGTCCCTCAGGGCCTTGACAAATCAGAGTCAACCTGCCATGTTTAAAATTTTAATCGGTGCTCAGCAGTTAATTGTCAGTCATCATTAACACGTATTCTCTATGGTAATGCATCCACCAATCAGATTCCAATTGCCAATCAGTTTAATTTTCGTACTTCTTGTGCCTTGTCCAGATCAATGGAGGAGGAAAAGCTTCAACAAAATGTACCTTTTATCAGCAATACTCAAGTTTTGTACTGCCAAACAACTACAGGAAAGTTTTCCTCTTTCTCCTCCCCTATGTGTACTGATCAAGAGGTTGTTGTGGAGCAGTGACAGTGTCCCTTCCTCTGAGCCTGATGCACGAGGTTCAGGTACCACTCTAGGAACACAACCAAGGAGGTTGAGCATCAACTTCTAAATCCTTCCAACGTTCGGCAGCGGCAGACAGTAAGGACAGGAGAGGTTCCTGATCAGCTCCATGGATGGAAAAAATACAGAGCCTCTACTATCATAACTCCAGACTAAGCTGAGGACAATGTTGTCAAAGCTGGTGGATCTCTTGCCTTGGGGACCCATGGAAATGGTATGCAGTGTGGTAATGTAGCTTTTGGGGTGATCTGGGGTTTGACAAATTTGCAAGGAGGGACTTTCTGGGAGGGATTTAGGTGGAATATAACACACTCAAGGGGGGCTAGTGAAACCGGGGGAGCCTCCTTTTTCTTAAACAGGAAAACAATTAGATGATACTTGGACTTCCTGGAGTGAAGATCCTTGCCACTGCAGCTCTGAAGCTGTATGGGTTTTAATTAAGCCTGTCGTGAAAATGGGGTCCTGTCTCAATGGACCTGGCATCCTTAAGTGAGGTGATATTCATCTGGTTTGGGCGGCTGTCTCGTGCCTGAATTCAGAGAAGCAAAAATAGTGAGTGGCAGAAACGCACAGTGGCAACAATGTGGGCACCAGCTTGCCCCACCTGTTCCCCTCCCCATTTCCAGTCACTTTAACACTCCACTCACGCAATTCTCACTGGGATGGAGCAGGAGTGTGTGGCAGTGGTAAAATTGGCTCTATGGTGTGTCAAATTAATACTGTCCAAGCTGGTTGGTTCAGCTGTGTTTATTGCACAAATGTTTCATCGCTGAAGTTTGGCTTCAAATCCTTGCCAGATTAATAAGATAAAACTTCCTAGCAATGTGGGCAGAGGAGTGGGAAGCCCACTCTCAATCTCTGATCTTGCTACTGTTGTTGCAATTCCGGGATTGTATTATATAAAACCGTGGAAATTAGGAGTAGGCCATTCAACCCTTTAAACCTGCTCTGCCATTTATTACATCATGGCTGGTACTCTATCTCAGCACCATACTCTCTCTATGTCTATGTATCTCTTGATGACTGTGAGGATAGATTCAGCACGTTGGTCCCACAGTCCAAGTTCAGAAGAAAGTGAAATCATCTTACTGAAACATGTGAGTGTGGAGGCTGAGAGGACAGTTCCTTTCATGGGGCTTACAGAACTAAGGGGCACAATTTAATAATTTTAGTAAATACTAACTTGATAATTAAAATTTAACCATTTAGTGGGGTCCCTCATTTAGAATTGTGACAAGGAGGAGTTTGTTCATTCAAAGGATTAGCCTTGCAGTTCTGTTCAACAGAAAGCAAAGGAGACTGGTTCATTAACTGTATTTCAGGGTGGGTTAGTCAGAGTTTTAATTGAGGAGGAGTTGAGGATTTCAGGAGACAGGCAAAAATGTGCTGTTAAGACCACAGTCCAGTCAGCCATGATATTCTTGGATGGCACAGGAAACCCAATGGCACCAAAATGACCACCTGCTTCTCTTGATTATGGTGTTATTATGATCTAGGGCAGAGTCCTGGCTTCCACACTGCAAACCCATCCATGGCACAACCATCACCCGGATCTCAGCTAGCTTCCCTCTCTGAGGCTGTCGTGTTAATGTTTGATATGCCCAGAAATAAAAATCCATGGTAAAAGGAGTCACTGTGAAGTAATGGTATTGGTGTCCTCACTGTATACTGTCTGAGGAACAACAGCTCTTCACTGCCAGTACATACAGAATGGTCATGTGGAATTGCTTTTTTTTTGCCCAGTCTTTCATGAACAGCAATTTTTGATGGTGAGGGGTGATGCGAAGTGATGCTCACAGAGTCTTGTTCCTGTGGAGATACAGAAGTGTGAAAAGCTGGTCAGGGAGAGCTTGTTTCCATGGAGATGCCAGTGAACATGGGAGGCAAGTCTGGCTATGCATGTTTCCATGGAGACAACAGCATGAGGCATTGGTCAAAGCTGCTCATTTTTGCAGAGAGAATGAAACCCCTGACCTTTCATCCTATTGGACCGCACCACTTGGAGGTTGTGGATTAAAGGTGTATCCTGGAGGCTTAAGGTAACATGAGATCATGCATAAATTATTTTAATATCTCATTAGTTCTCAGAATCATGAGTACTGGCACAGGATTCCTCATGAACTATTCAGTGACACCTATGTGTTGTTTAACTGTTGTCATTGAAATTCAGGAATGTAGGAAAAGGAATATTTTGTGTAACGAACTGCTGAGTGTGGACATACTTGAATTTTCTAGGTTAACACTCATTAGATTTGTGGTGCAGGATAGTGGTTTGGCTCAGAAAAAGTATAATGAACAATTTTTTAAAAAATTACATATCATTAAGAAACTGACACTGTGAGATGAGTTGGAAAGTTTTTATTCTGAGAGAAACTCCCTATTTTGGTGCTTTAAAAAATCCTGTAATCTTGATGAATTTGCATTTTTTTTTTGGTATGTGCATTTGACTGCTGGACTCAGCCCAGGTTTCATAACTCGGTTATGAGTCGAGATTTGTTTCTTGTTTCACCATAATTCAGTGTAATTTTGTATAAGTTAATTTTCTATAATCAGCTTATGTAAATAAAAATTTAAATAGATTTATTACCTACATCAACAAAACAACTTGTATTGAGCACTGATGAGTTTTATTTCTGTTAGAACTGTGAACATATTACCACCAAAGTCCCTCATGGTTACATCAGTACAAAAGCACAATTTATTGAACTTGACATTAAATTGAATGACTTTACATTGTAGAAATGATTAAACTCTTGCAATATTGAGGACAGTCTTCGAAATTTGTGTGGTAAGCTGCAATTTGAAATTTGCATTGATTAAATCTTGAGCTTGGACATACCCATTGCATGCGCATTGCCTTTAGAGTACTTCAATATCTTTTTTCAGCTGAAATATGCCCAGTTTTCTCTTGAATCCCTTCATAAGAAGTACTTATAAATCAACCTGTTCAGAAATACTGTGACACACCTCTGGAGCAGGTGCAATTTGAACACGTGCAGGGACATTACCACAACAAGAGCCCAGTTGAAACCCTTTTTTTCCATACTTCAGTGATCCTTCTAGACATTTAGTTCATTACCCATTACCCTCTGGCATCACTTAACTTCCCTTGTCATTCCCTTCTCTAAGTGGGGCTTATATATAGACCCTAAAGTGAAGTGGTGATATTGGACTTCACCTGACGAAGGAGCAGCACTCCAAAAGCTTGTGATTTCTAATAAACCTGTTAGACTATAGTCTAGGGTCACGTGACTTCTAATTTTGGCGAAAACATTATACAGGGAGAAGAAAGTGAGGACTGCAGATGCTGGAGATCAGAGGCGAGAGTGTGGTGGTGGAAAAGGACAGCAGGTCAAGCAACATCCGAGAAGCAGGAGAATTAACATTTTGGGCATAAGCCCTTCATCAGGAATGCATGGTACAGAAAATTGAAGACACATGCAATAAAAGTAATTATGGCTGAACTTAATCTGCATAGAGTTTGGCCAAAACAAATCTGTGACAATGCAGTGGAAGAAAAATGCCTGGAATGTGTGAAGAATAGATTTCTGAATACTTTGAACCAACTGATGTACAAGCCATGCGAGGCTCGATATTGTGTTGTGAGAAGGAAATAGTTAGCAATCTGCATGTGTGGGGCCTCCTTTGGGAAGAGTGACCATAATATCACAGAAATCTTAATTAAGCTGGAGAGTGACATAGTTGATTTTGAAATGAATGTCCTGAATCACAATAAAGGAAACTATTATGATATGAGGTTCAAACTGGATATGATAAATTGTGGTATGTTACTTAAAGGGATGACAGTTGATAGGCAATGGCAAACATTTAACAAGTGTGTGGATGAACTGTAACAGTTGGTCATTGCTGTCTGGAAGAAAAAATGGGAAAGGTTGCCTAACCATGGCTAACAAGAGAAATTATGGATAGAATTCGATCACGACTGATGTCAGGCTAACAGTCTATAATTCCTGATTATCTATCTCTTTTTTTTCATTGTGGGATTACATTAACTACCCTCCAGTCCATAGCACCTATTCCAGAGTCTATAGAGTTTGCAAAATACCACCAAGCAGCCACTATTTACAGCCGCTTCCTTGAATATTTTGGGTTGTAGAATATTGGACCTGGGGGATTTATTGGCCTTTAATTGGAATAAATTCAAGTATAGAGCGGGGATGTCTGTCTGCATTGTATAGTGCCTTAGTGGGACGGCAGTTGACATATTGTGAGCAGTTTTGCTCTCCTTATTTGAGGAAGAATGTCCTCGCTATGGAGGGAATGCAACAAAGGTTTACCAGACTGATTCCTGCAGGACTGATGAATGAAAAGAGACTGGATCAGTTTGCACTATATTCACTGGTGTTTAGAAGGATGAGAGGGTTCTCATAGAAATCTATAAAATTCTAACAGGACTAGTTGGTCTAAAGGCAGGAAGGATGTTCCTGATGTTGGCAGAATCTAGAACCAGGGATCACAAACGATTGATAGGGAATGGCCATTTAGGACAGAGATGAGGAGAAATCTCTTCACCCAGAGAGTGGTGAGCCTGTGGAATTCTCTGCCACAGAAAATGGTTGCGATCAAACCATTGAATATTTTCAAGAAGGAGTTGGAATTAAAAGGGATTCAAAGGGTATGGGGAAAAAGCAGGATAAAGTTACTATATTGGATGATCAACCATGATCATATTGAATGGTGGAGTAGGCTCAAAGGGCCAAATGGCCTCGTCCTGCTCCAATTTTCTATGGTTCTACATTGTCTTCATTACTTTTAGTGTATGCGCCCTAGTGTATATGTGAACTTTACCACAGCAAAGGATTTGCTCAGATCAGCTTTGCCAACCCCCTTTGTAATTGTGAAAACTGGAATTAGGTCATTTCAAAGTTGTCAAAAAAATAATTGAACCCAAGTTTCCTTTCCATCGCTGTCTCTGTATTTGCTCAGGGGCCATAATTTTCTTAGTATGATTTTGTTTATTAAATCAAGCTCAAAGATCTTGTGTATTGCAGGTCATAATTCAAATGTAGAAGCCACTGCTGAGCTATATACTGTGGTGTTTTACAAAGCCAAGGTTGCTCCTGAGGGATGTTCAGCTTCTAATTGTCTAATTTAAAATAAAAGGGCATTTGAGAGGAAAATGTGACAGCTTTCTAATCTTTTGATTTCATCATTTGGTAACTAAGGAAATGGGAAAATGATTGCCCCAGCTGCAGACACAAGCTTTTTGAAACATACTGAAAGATATGTTTCTGCTGGGAAGGGCTTTATAATGTTTAAGGGAGGACTATTGGAACACTGTGATAGTGTCAGGGGACCCAGGTTCAAATCCCACCCTGTCCAGGGTGTGTCATAGTATTTCTGAACTGATTGATTAAAAAGATCAATAATGTTTAAGGGTAAAAAGATGCTTCTCACTGCTCCACAAACCAGCTTCTCAGAAAAATTGAGTGAAATTGGCTGAATGAGTGCTCTCATCTGTACTGGGCAATGCCAGACGTACTGAAATGATGTATCTGCCTCTGGGCTGACAATAGGACCAAGGTGGGGGAATCCAGAACCAGAAGGCATAGGTTTAGTGTGAGAGGGGAAAGATATAAAAGGGATCTGAGGGGTAACCTTCTCATTCAGAGTGTGGTGTGTGTATGGAATGAGCTGCCAGAGGAAGTGGTTGAGGCTGGTATAACTACAATATTTAAAAGGCATCTGGATGGGTATATGAATAGGACGGTTTTGAGGGTTTGGGCCAAGTGCTGGCAAATAGGACTAGATTCATTTAGGATATCTGGTTGGCATGGACGAGTTGGATTGACAGGTCTGTTTCGGTGCTGTACATCTCTATAACACTATGACACTAAGTGTGAGGAATGAAAGTCCTGAGGAAGTGGTGGATGCAGGTATACAATTATAAGGTTTAAAAGACATTTGGAAAAGTAGATGGATAAATGTTTGGATGGATGTGGGCCATGCGCAGGTAGGTGGGACTGGTTTAGTTTGGAATTATGGTCAGCATGGACACATTGGACCAAAGGGTCTATTTCCATATTGTATGACTCTGACTGTAAATCTGAATTCCAGATCATAACAACAATTTATTATTGTGATCGGTGTTAATCTGTACCTGGATCAACCAGAAAGATACTGCTGATCCAGATCTTTTCAGACTGTGATGTGTTTTCTGTCTCCCCATTCAGTAAGCACAGAAGGAGAGAAGTTGTATATAAAATTACAGATGTTAGATACCCATTGCCAATACCCTCTGGGCAATGAATGTGACAGAACTGCTTACCAAACAATTAGGAGCTTTGATAACAGTGGGCATGTGGTGTGACTGATAAAATGCAGCACTACACAATGCAGTGCTGAAAATAATACAGCAATGGCTAGAACAATAACTGTGCCCGCTGTAGTGATTCTGAAGCAGTTAGGCAGGGAAAGTGAAAGTCTACCCCACTGAATCGGTAATAGATTCACCACTGTCACCGCTTTCAAAGCCGTTCTCTCCTACTACCACGTTTGGTCACTTGTCCTAATGCTTCCTGCTTTGGCTTAGTGTCAGTTTTTGGTCTGATGATGCTTTTGACAAATGCCTTGGGATATTTTACTGGGGAAAGATGCCCTATAAATGCAAGTTGTTGCAGATTTTGCTGAATGTGGAGACAAGTATCATATAACGCCAGAAAGGTCCCAGCATTTCCATGCGTCATAGTCCAAATAGAGATACAGAATATTCTTTGATGTACTGGATTCCTTACCTCGTTGCACAGAGGAATATTATAAGGGGTGGATTTGGGTGGGGATCTTGCAAATGTTTGACCTAATTTTCTATCCATTTGATGAGAGGCTTGTTGGCTGGGCTGTGTTTCCGAAGGACTATCATTCTCAACTACATTTCATCTTATTCGGTTAGTTTAACTTGTTATGATCCCAATGGACACCAATCCCTTTAAAAACTGTTGATATCTGAAAGGATGACACCACAAGGTTTCACATTTTAAGACTTTCTTTAACCAATAGATTAAAACTATCATTGGCTAAATGTTTTGTCAGCAATTTATTTTAACTAGATTAGATTCCCTACAGCGTGGAAACAGGCCCTTCGACCCAACAAGTCCACACCGACCCGCCAAAGCGCAACCCACCCAGACCCATTTCCCCTCTGACTAATATACCTAACACTATGGGCAATTTAGCATGGCCAATTCACCTAACCTGCACATTTTTGGAATGTGGGAGGAAACCCACGCACACACGGGGACAATGTGCAAAGCTCCACACAGAGAGTCGCCTGAGGTGGGAATTGAACCCGGGTCTCTGGCGCTGTGAGGCAGCAGTGCTAACCACCGTGCCGCCCACAAACTACTGCAGTAGTTTTCTAAACTATTGAATCCCTTTAGCGCAACTGAAAATCAGTGAAGACACTTTCGAATAACCCTTAAGTAGCCATATGATTTTCTTGGACTTAAAATGATTGTTAGTTCCCAAGGAATTGCTTCTGTTCCTTCCCTTTCTGAGCCTGGTCCTTTCTAACACTAGAACTGTCTTTCTCAGTGACTAGCTTTCGGAGCGCTGCTCCTTTGTCAGATGGTTGTGGAGAATAAGATTGTAAGACACAGAATTTATAGCTTTAAAGTCTGTGACTTACAATCTTATTCTCCACAACCACCTAATGAAGGAGCAGTGCTCCGAAAGCTAGTGCTTCCAAATAAACCTGTTGGACTATAACCTGGTGTTGTGTGATTTTTAACTTTGTACACCCCAGTCCAACACTGGCATCTCCAAATCATTTCTCAGTGACGGTTTTTTGTGGTGATTCTCTTGCTCATACAAGTTGAGTGAATCTTCCAGTCTTATTTCAAATCCTCATGCATCTGCTCTTTTCAATCCAACTGCAAGCTGTCATCTGCATTCCTATGGAGTGAACCGTAGAGGTATTAGGTCACGAGCTACTCTGTCTTTTCTTGATCCCAGCAGACTTACGTTGTGAGTTTTCAGGGATACCTCTGACTCTTCCCCTCTCAAAGACCATCTCCATGGCAGTGTGAATCATAGGGACCATGTGTCATTGTAAAAATGCTAATTAGTTGTTTTTGATACAAAAGCTATCTTTTACCTGGGGACTAGATGGACAATTTAACACACAAATATTTATAATTCATCATTCCCAACACTCTTCTGTAACTTTGGAGAATCAGTCTATCCACTGATACCATTGTCTTCAAATGCAAAATCCATTTTCCCCATTTTTTCCAGTGAAACAATCTGGTCCCTCTATAATCTTTAGCAATCAAACCATCCAGGCCTACTGTCAGGAACGCTTTAGAACAGATCACATGTTTGCCTTCAACATCATTGACTGGAAACATCATGATTTTATAAACATTATAATTTGCAACATAACATTTTCACAAATCAGAGTTTGTGGTTGGTGATATTTGATTGATGTAACTGTAATCTCTCTTCCATACCTCACCATTCAGGATGATAGATCAGTTTTCAGGCTCAGTTGTGTCATTTAGTGAATCTGTATGACAGGTAGAAGCACTGTCCAGCTCCAAGATTACAGATATTTCGGTTTAATATCAGCAGTAATGTTGGAGAGTCAAAGCTAGCTTTAGTTGTGTGGCAAGGTAAAGGATCCTGTAATTCATTAAATTCAACCTACTTACAATTCTTTAGTTTGCCCAGAAATCCTGAGACAATCCTTATGCCTTTATGGTCTTGCCAACTGAAGATTAGGTGGATGACTGAGCCACAACTGTGTTAAACATATAAGCATAGCTAGTCCTGTCCTGTTTAACTCCCTCCATTAAATTCCAGCTAATCAAATATGCTAACACATCACTATTGTTGAAAGTAAAGACAAGTTTTTTGTAATTAATAAATTATTTGGGCATTATCACATGGTTGTTGGGACCTTGCTTTGTCCAAATTGCCTCTTGTATTTCCATACATTATGAAAATGATCATACTTCAGAAATGTTTCACTGGCAGTAATGTAATTGAGGATGTTCCATAGCCTGGAAAGGCTTTAAATAAATGCAAGTCTTTCTTCCTTTCTAAAGACAACATATTTAGCATCTTCAGCTGCTTCATGAATGATCTTCCTTCCATCACAAGTTCAGAAATAGGGATGTTTACTGATACTTGCACAATGTTCAACACCATTTGCAACTCCTCAGTTATTTAAGCAGTCCCTATGTAGCAAGACGTAGACAATATCCAGGCTTGGCCAGATTATGGCAAGTGATATTCGCACCACCCAAGTGCCATGGAATGACCATCTCTGACAAGAGAGAGTGTAACCATATCCACTTGACACTCAATGCATAACCATCATTAAATTACCCCACTATTGACGTCCCGGTGTTTGCCACCAACTAGAAACTGAGCCAGACCAGCCAAATAAATAATATGGCTAAGCGCAGTTCAGTGGCTGGGAATTTTGCAGCTAGTACCTCGTTTTCTGGCTTCTCCACATACTGTACAGTGTACAAATCAGGATACTCCTCACTTGCTTGGATGAGTGTAACACTAACAACACTCAAGATGCTTGACAGCATCCAGAACAAAGTAGCCTGCCTGATTGGCACCCCATCCTCCATGTTCAATATTCACTCCATTCATCACTGATGCCCAGTGGAAGCAAAACTGCACCATGTGCTGCAACTCCTTCAGTGGCAGCTTCCAAACATGCAGCCTTTACTAACTAAAAGGACAAGGGCAACAGATACATAGGAACACCACCACCTGCACATTCACTTCCGAGCCACTTATTGTCCTGACTTGGAAATTCACCGTTATTCCTTCAGTGTTGCTGGGTCAAAATCCTGGAACTTTCTTCCTAACAGTACTGAGGTACACAGTAGTTCATGAAGGCAGTGTCTAGTGGTGCTGGAAAAGCACAGCATCAGCCTGATGAAGGGCTTTTGCCCGAAACATCAATTTTCCTGCTTCTTGGATGCTGCCTGACCTGCTGTGCTTTTCCAGCACACTCTAGTCTAGACTCTGATCTCCAGCATCTGCAGTGCTCACTTTTGCCTAGTTCATGAAGGCAGGTCACCACCAGCGTCTCAAGGGCAGTTAGGGACGGGCAATAAATGCTGGCCGAGCCATTTAAACCCAGAGCCCATGAATGAATAAAACACTGATATACTGCCTTAATGTAATGAAATATCTCAAAATGCTTCACAGGAACATTATAAAATAAAGTGTGACATCAAGCTTCATCCAGGAGATAAGAGATGAGAAAACCAAAAGTTTGGTTTAAGAGGCAGGTTTTAGGTATCATGAATAAACGAAAGCTAGAGAGATGAGCGCGTATAGGGAGGGAAATCCAGAGCTTGAAGCTTGGGCAATTGAAGACATGACCTCCAATGATAGAGTGATCAGCATTTTTAATCCACAAGAAGCCAGGATTATAGGAGCACAGATAATCCAGAGGTTTGTGGGGTGGAACAAGATCACAGCGATAGGGTAGGAGTTAGGATATGGAAAGTTTTGAAAAACAAGATTAAAATTCTGAATTTAAGATGCTGCCGGACTGGCAGCCAATGTAGGTCAACAAGTTCAGTAATGATGACTGTAAGGAACATGATGCAAGATGTAGACAGCAAAGCTTTGGCTGACTTCCCGTTTATGGATGTTGGAATGTGGGGGGCTAGCTGGGAGTGCACTGAAAGAGTTAAATCAAACTGCAGAAACAATTCAGTTAATGAGCTGTCAGTATTCAAATTGAGCAACAGTGAATTTCTGTGGTGACAATAAATAGAGTCTGCCAACATGTCAGGTGCGTGGCAAAGCAATCTGCTTCAACTGAACAAATCCACTGCTTTCAATTTACCTTCAGTTTTTTGTTTGCCTTTACCTCTGCTGTTTATTCCTCCTCAACCAAAGTGGCCCTCCAATGTGTAACAATGAAGCTGGGTTTATCGGTCCAGGTTAATGCAAACCATGTCTTCCAGAGCTTTGCAAATGATTCTCCATTTAATTCCACCATTCACAATATTTCTTCCTTTCGGAATGATTTCCACTAATGCTGCCCCCTCCTTTTTCCTTTGTTTGTTTATTTGTAAAAACAACTGACCTATTTTAGATTTGTGAACATTTGTGAACTCAGAGCTGGAGTAGTGCAAAATGAGTGATGGGCTTCAGCAACATGCAGTTAGAGCAGCCAGCAGCTACGCTGACACTACATAATCTGTTAAGTCAGTCATGGTACACTACTTAGTTAGAGGCAGAATGAGGAAGTGGTTCAATTGCTTCTTATGTAGTGGAAAGATAAATAAAATAAATTCTGCAGGATGACAGGCAAGCAAAGCAAACAGCAAGGTCTTTCAATGCACTGATGCCCCAGTTAAAAGGCCTAAACTATTTCATTTTCTCCATTTTGTGCAGAAGGCAACTTTCCAAGGCACTGCTAGAGCCTAGAGTGATTGAAGCTTCATCCTCAGGGCATTCCAGTGAGTGACCTTGAAGAAAAATCTAAAAGCAAAAATACTGTGGATGCTGGAAATCTAAAACAAGACCAAAAGCAAAAGAATCTGGTTGTAAGTTTGCTCACTGAGCTGGTAGGTTTGTTCTCAGACATTTCATCACCATGCTAGGTAACATCATCAGTGAGCCTCTGATGAATCGCTGGTGTTCTGTCTTGATTTCTATTTATGTATCTTGGTCTATTAGGTTGGGTGATATCATTTCCTGGTCTTTTTCTGAGAGGTTGGTAAATGGGGTCCAAATTAATGTGTTTATTGATGGAATTCCGGTTTGAATGCTAGGCCTCTAGGAATTCTCGTGTGTGTCTCTGTTAGCCTGTCCCAGGATGGATATGTTGTCCCAGTCGAAGTGGTGTCCTTCTTCGCCTGTGTGTAAGGATACTAGTGAGAGTGGGTCATGTTCTTTGGTGGCTGCTTGGTGCTCGTGTATCCTGGTGGCTAGTTTCTTGCCTGTTTGTCCGATGTAATGTTTGTTGCAGTACTTGCAGGGTATTTTGTAAATGACAGTTGTTCTGCTGTTTGTTGGTACAGGATCAACACAACATTTCACAACACGCCCAGACACTCTAACCACAGTACCATACATTAAAGACATCTCGGAGACTACTCCGACCTCTTGACATCATGGTAGCCCACAAACCTACCAACACATTGAAACAGCTACTGATGAGCCTAAAGGACCCTGTACCAGCAACCAACAGAACCAATGCCATATACAAAATACCCTGCAAGTACTGCAACAAACACTACATCAGACAGACAGGCAGGAAACTAGCCACCAGGATACTCGAGCACCAAGCAGCCACAAAACGACATGACCCTCTCTCACTAGTATCCTCACATACAGATGAGGAAGGACACCACTTCGACTGGGACAACACATCCATCCTAGGACAAGCCAAACAGAAACACACACGAGAATTCCTAGAGGTCTGGCATTCAAACCGGAACTCCATCAATAAACACATCGATTTGGATCCCATTTACCAACCTCTGAGGAAAAGAACCGGAAATGACATCACCCACCCTAACAGACCAAGACACATAAATAAAGCAGGACAGAACACCAGCGTATCAACGGAGGCTCACTGATGATGTTACCTAGCATGGTGACGAAACGTCTGAGAACAAACCTAACAGCTCAGTGGGCAAACTTACGACCTGAACCTCAACCTGAGCTACAAACCTTCTCAAAACTCGAAAAAGAATCATTGGGAAAACTCAGCTAGTCAGGCTGATAAAGATAAATTGAAACGCAATAATTTTTAAGTTAACCTGGAGAAAACAAATCAGGACATTTAAAAAGTTGTGAGTTTTTCTAACTATTCTTTGAAAAAGTTTAATTAAAACAGAGAGAAAAAGGGTCATGAGAAAGCCTGAGGATGGATCCACAAGTCAACCGCAGGTAGAGGCAGGGCAGAGTCAGGCAGGAGGTAGGTCCTGTTTTCTACCAGAGATGGCAGCACTGTGCAGCAGGCACATAGCTACCCCATTGTGTAACCACATCATTATCCAGGTTTGGGCTCCAGCATTTCATGGGATTACAGCAGTGATCGAGCACACCAATAAACAATTGTCAGTGGCAAAAGTAGAGACCATGGATCCACGTTAGAGATTAATACACAAAGGACTCCGCGGAGCTTAAAAAGACATTTGCAGTACAGCTGATTGTCCATAGCACTAGGAACAACAGAGGAAAAGCTGACGTGGAAAGGATCAATCTTTAAAAATCACACTCCAAAGTTTCAATGTGTGAGCTGAGGAAATGGATGGAAAGAGAAGGAAGCTCTGAACATTGAGCTGGTGTTGGCGGAAACGTGGAGTAATCAGACCAGCTATGCACAACAGGCTTGAAGAGGCAAGCGGCCTACTTGTGGCTCCTATTTCGTATGTGAAATAGTTTGCCTGATGCAGCAGTTGTGCTGCCACTTTGCTGTTGCTATTGGCACTGCAGCAGACCCGAGGGCAGTACTTTCCATTGTTGAAATACTGTGTGCTGTTCTGGTCTCCTTCCTATTGGAAAGATGTTGTGAAACTTGAAAGGGTTCAGAAAAGATTTACAAGGATGTTGCCAGGGTTGGAGGATTTGAGCTATAGGGAGAGGTTGAACAGGCTGGGGCTGTTTTCCCTGGAGTGTCAGAGGCTGAGGGGTGACCTTATAGAGGTTTACAAAATTATGAGGGGCATGGATAGGATAAATAGACAAAGTCTTTTCCCTGGGATCGGGGAGTCCAGAACTAGAGGGCATAGGGTGAGAGGGGAAAGATATAAAAGAGACCTAAGAGGCAACTTTTCCACTCAGAGGGTGGTACGTGTATGGAATGAGCTGCCAGAGGAAGTGATGGAGGCTGGTACAATTGCAACATTTAAGAGGCATTTGGATGGGTATATGAATAGGAAGGGTTTGGAGTGATATGGGCTGGGTGCTGGCAGGTGGGACTAGATTGGGTTGGGATATCTGGTCGGCATGGACGAGTTGGACCGAAGGGTCTGTTTCTGTGCTGTACGTCTCTGTGGCTGTATGAGCGAGAGGGGATGGGTATTTGGAGAGCTGGCAAGTCGGAACGGAAGGGATTATAATCTCCGGAGAGGTAGCCCCAATCCACAAAGGGCAACTCCTGAAGGTAATACCTGCTTTCTATCCTGGCCTTCCTGGACTGCTGAATGCCTGCCTGCCTGCACATGCCAACCATCGTATCACATGGGCATCATCTTATCACCGTCAATCGGTTTATCAACAAGTTGAATTGATTATTAATTATTTACTTAAACATGATGGGAGACTTTCCGATTAAGCCACCTGTCCTTCCAACTTACCACATTATTGGAGCAAACTGGGGCGGGGGTATCGGGGTGTGGACGGTGGTGGGCCTAGCATACTTTATATACCAAGCCTCCTCCCCCGCCACGTCAGGGACGCACGGACTATCGGTGCTAAAAGCGAGTGGTTCCTATCGCAGTCTGCTGACCTGCCAGAAAGGTAATTTGCAGGCTGGTAGTCTGCAGGAGGTTATGACCTTTTACCAGTTTTCCTCAGCCATTGAGAAAAATGCGCAGTAGTTGCTGAAATTCTGGGTGATTGTGACTCTAAATCAACTTCCAGAAGTTTGCACAGCATTTTCAGCAGGAGTGGACTTCCATAGGAGCAGTCTATTTTCTATGGAACCTCCAGCCTGACCTAGAGAGCCTCTTCCTCCAAAGTAAATACATTTTCAAGATTTTGATGGTAGAGCATTGGTGTTTACAGGTCTGTCGGACACTTTTCTATTTGCAAACCTTCCTGTGGCTATGTAAAGATGAATGTGAAAAGTCACTGTATTCACTGTTGCTGTCACAGCTTCTGGAGCCTGCAAAGTGCATGGTTGCTGGATGATCTCTAGGGCTGGAGCTAGGTCTTCACAAAGCTGATCTCACTCAGCAAACAAGTACTGATTCCAATTGCATAATTCTAGACTATCACTAGCACAAGAAACCCAAGATTTCAGCACTGAACTGAAAGCACTGAGGATCTGAGAATTGAAACATAGCAACAGGAGTTGGCCTTTCAGCCCATTGAGTCTGTTCTGCTAATCAATTAGGCCATAGCTGATCATCCACTCTCCGTAACCCTTGGTGTGATTAGTCTCCGTAAATCTATTACGCGAATGTGGATACTGCAGATGCTGGAGATTAGAGTCAAGATGAGAGTACTGCTGGAAAAGCACAGCAGGTCAGGCAGCATCTGAGGAGCATGAAAATCGACGTTTCAGGCCTAATGAAGGGCTTTTGCCCAAAATGTCGATTTTCCTGCTCTTCCTTTACTGCCTGACCTGCATTGCTTTTCCAGCACTCAAATCTTGACTCCAGAAATCTATTGATTGCTCTGTTGATCATGCTCAGTGATTGAGTCAGAATTGTCATCTATTCAGACATCCAATGGCTGGATTTCTGAATCCATATTAGCAGAACTCTGGGTTTGTCAGCTGCAGCTAATGTTTTATCATAGTATGAATAGGCCTTTGAGTAAAAATAGAAGATGAACGTAAAAGAATTCAAAGATTTTTCAGAAAAAGACACAGTGAAACACAAACATACATTTTTTGAAGATGTTCTCTTTTCCCCCAAGAGAATTACTTGTATTTTATTGCATTCTGTTTATTGCATTCTGTTTATTGCATTCTGAATGCAGCAGACCTGTTGCAGGGTTTCAGGCAAGAAGACATTTGAGAAGCACACGTTTCAAGGAAGGTGTGGACAAGAATAAACTAATTCATCCCACAGGGCAAAAGTGAGGACTGCAGATGCTGGTGATTACTGTCAAGTGTGGTGATGGAAAAGCACAGCGGGTCAGGCGGCATCCGAGGAGCAGGAAAATCGATGTTTCGGGCAAAAGCCCTTCATCAGGAAAGCCCTGATGAAGAGCTTTTGCCCGAAACATCAATTTTCCTGCTCCTCAGATGCTGCCTGACCTGCTGTGCTTTTCCATCACCACACTCTCGACTAATTCATCCCAGAGCCTATTCTGCTACACTCTTAGGTCATGGACAGTTTGTACCTTAACTATATTCAGCTCCATTCCTTGAATTAGCTGTACCCAGCTAACATCTAGCAATCTCAGTCGTGCAAGTTTCAATTGTCTGTCACAGAGAACAAGGGACTCAAATAGGCTCAGTGAATGAGCTAGAATGTAGGACACTGGTTATGCCACTTTTGGAATTGTGTTCAATTCTGGTCTCCCTACTATAGGAAAGATATTGTTAAACTTGAAAGGGGTCAGAAAGACTTACAAGGATGTTGCCACGATTGGAAGGTTTGAGCTATTGGGAGAGGCTAAATAGGCTGGGATTTTCTTTCCCTGGCGCATCAGAGGCTGAGGGGTTATAGAGGTTTATAAAATCATGAGGGGCATGGTTAGGGTGAATAGCCAAGGTCTTTCCCCCAGGGCAGGGGAGTCCAGAACTGGAGGGCATAGGTTCAAGGTAAGAGGGGAAAGATATAAAAGGGACCTAAAGGCAACCTTTTCATGCAGAGGGTGGTGCATGTATGAAACAAGCTGGCAGAGGAAGTGATGGAGGCTGATGCAATTACAGTTGCAAAGCATCTGGATGTAGACATGAACACAAAGGATTTAGAAGGATATGGGCCAAATGCTGGCAAATGAGACTAGATCAGTTCAGGATATCTGGTCTGTGCAGACAAAGTGGACCAAAGGGTCTGTGTTTCCGTGCTGTAGAGATCTATGAGAGGTAATATAAATAAGTGAAAAGTTATGCACTTTCCCTATTTCTTAAATGGTGTGAGGTTGGAGCCAAAACTCTGCAGCATTTCAATTGACACCATGGTGAGTCATCAAATGGGGTGCTGCTGGATAGAGTAGAGTTTGCTCTTCCCAAGGGACCCAGTGAACATGATTAAAAAAGACTACTAGGTGGCTTTGGTGGGGGTGGGGGGGAAGAGAATAAAAATCATGAAGGGACATTTAGAAGAGGTTGGAAACTCCAAGAAAGGGTGTTTGGGGAAGGGGTGGGAGTCAAAAGTTTTCTCCTCTGTACTCTGAGAATTAATTGGTGGGCTAGTCTGACTTGTGAAGGAAACATGGCAAATAGACAAGGTATTTTCCCTGGGGTGGAGTGTCCACGACTAGAACGCATAGATGTAGGGTGAGAGGGGAAAGATAGAAAGGGAACTTCAGTGCAATGTTTTCATGCAGAGGGTGGTGCATGTGTGGAATGAGCTGCTAGAGGAAGTGATGGAGGCTGGTATAATTACAGCATTTAAAAGGCATCTGGGTGGTTATATGAATAGGGAGGGTTTAGAGGGATATGGGGTAAAAACAATGACTGCAGATGCTGGAAACCAGATTCTGGATTAGTGGTGCTGGAAGAGCACAGCAATTCAGGCAGCATCCAAGGAGCATCGAAATCGACGTTTCGGGCAAAAGCCCTTCATCAGGAATAAAGGCAGAGAGCCTGAAGTGTGGAGAGATAAGCTAGAGGAGGGTGGGGGTGGGGATAGAGTAGCATAGAGTACAATAGGTCAGTGGGGGAGGAGATGAAGGTGATAGGTCAGGGAGGAGAGGGTGGAGTGGATAGGTGGAAAAGGAGCTGGGCAGGTCGGACAAGTCCGGACAAGTCAAGGGGACAGTTTTGCTGGAAGTTAGAAACTAGGATGAGGTGCTGGCAAATGGGACTAGATTAGGTTAGGACATCTGGTCGGCATGGACGAGTTGGACCGAAGGGTCTGTTTCCATGCTGTACATCTCTATGAAGTGCATCTGAAGTGAATCATTAAGTCCATGGGAACAGAGAGATTTGTTGATAGGGTGAGATGTAGCTCCAGTGGAGAATAAACTCAACCTGTAGAATGAAGTGACTATTTTCACTGCTATTCATTCTGAAAACTGCTGATAGCAATGTATATTCTCACGGGAGGTTTTGGCACCATCTTCTGAAGTGGACACTCCCAATCTTCCTGCTTCTCCCTTCTTTGAAGTGCTTGTTGTTACAATGAGCTAACCTCACCCTTGTCTCACATATTCCACCTCTGAGGCCACCTGTGAATAATTCTACTATTTACCCTGGGCTCCACGTCCTGCTTGCTTTCAACATGAATACCCATGAACAGATCCAGCTATCAGACGATATGGAATAAAGGTGGTTAGTACATTACTAATGGAAACTCCGTGATACCCAAAGATTTCAGTTCAGTAATATATTAAATAAGATTTGCACATTTAAGTCAATAAAAAGTAGGTGTTAAAAATAATCTTTATTTCTATAATGACATACATCAAGAATAAACACTTCAGAGGTAAGGAACCATAACATAGTGATATTGTGTTCACTACTGTATGTTAGAATTTGTCAGCACTGCACTGTTTGCAGTTGTGATAATTATTAGCTAATATGTAGCATCTCACTATGGACCTAACTCCTCTGTATCAAGAACATCCAGCACATTAGTCTGCAAAATATATCACTGATCACAAGAATTCTGCAGCTTTTTAAAAAATTACTGCTCTTAATAGGGGGAGCTGGAAGCATCTGTTGAGATCAGCTGGAAGTACTTGTTATCCTTAGGCTCCAGATCAATTGGCTTTTTGTTGCTTTAAAAATAATAGCTTTACAAGTGTAACAAAGTGTAGTGCCTAGAGTTTACCAGAGGTGCACTACACTTTGACATATGGCAGATTACACGTTGGTTACAGAAGAATGCCATTCAGTTCTCCAAACGGATCCTATCAGATCACATTTAACCTGTACTTGAGATCCAATTACCCATTTTGCTCCATAATCCTTGGTCACAGGATATGCTATCTTATCAGGTCGACAGCACAATAATTGATCCTGCATGGGCCTGGCATTTAATGGCAACAAGGTGCATGTGCTCTTTATTAGTGAAGTCTACACCTGGGTGAATTACAGGAGTTATTAACTTTTTTGTGGTTATTTCAAAGGTACAGTGCAGGGTAAAAATGGATACGTTGATTCCTGTGCCAGTAAAATATTTTTGGAGTTTCTCACAATTTGCAAATGGCTGAAAGAAAAGAGTGCACCTTATGGTGCACAAAAACATGCACCTTAAATATTTTTAAGGTGCATGCTTTCATGTTGAAGTGTGGCAAAATCCCACAGCAGCAAAGATCTGGTGTCCTGGATCACTTTGTGATCCACTGTCAGGTGAAACTGCACCTCGCACAGTCTCTAGCCCCCAAAATGTCAGATGTCGTGTTGATGAGTTTAATTAGTTAAATGCTTTGTCCACAAGAAACCTGTACAAGATGTAGTGCAAGAAACTCACTTAATCACAGCTAAAATTGTGCCAGAACTGAAAGATGCTGAAAATGTGTTGCTGGAAAAGCGCAGCAGGTCAGGCAGCATCCAAGGAACAGGAGAATCGACGTTTCGGGCATGAGCCCTTCAGGAATGAGGAAAGTGTGTCCAGCAGGCTAAGATAAAAGGTAGGGAGGAGGGACTTGGGGGAGGGGCGTTGGAAATGCGATCAGATTTCTCCAGTTTCCTCATTTCCCCTCCCCCCACCTTGTCTCAGTCAAATCCCTCGAACTCAGCACCACCTTCCTAACCTGCAATCTTCTTCCTGACCTCTCCGCCCCCACCCCACTCTGGCCTATCACCCTCATCTTGACCTCCTTCCCACCCCGTGGCTCAACACTTCAACTCCCCCTCCCACTCCACCAAGGACATGCAGGTCCTTGGACTCCTCCATCGCCAGACCATAGCAACACGACGGTTGGAGGAAGAGCACCTCATCTTCCGCCCAGGAACCCTCCAACCACAAGGGATGAACTCAGATTTCTCCAGTTTCCTCATTTCCCCTCCCCCCACCTTGTCTCAGTCAAATCCCTCAAACTCAGCACCACCTTCCTAACCTGCAATCTTCTTCCTGATCTCTCCGCCCCCACCCCACTCCAGCGTATCACCCTCACTTTGACCTCCCTCCACCTATCGCATTTCCAATGCCCCTCCCCCAAGTCCCTCCTCCCTACCTTTTATCTTAGCCTGCTGGACACACTTTCCTCATTCCTGAAGAAGGGTTTATGCCCGAAACGTCAATTCTCCTGCTCCTTGGATGCTGCCTGACCTGCGCTTTTCCAGCAACACATTTTCAGCTCTGATCTGCAGTCCTCACTTTCTCCCAGAACTGAAAGATACCAAACATGGTGGGGAAAGAGTGGGTAGACATTTTGGGTGAGACCGAAGTCATTTCAATGTTGTACATAGAACATTAGTGCACTACATGCCCTTTAGCCCTCGATGTTGTGCCGGGAATGATCTTAAAATCTTAAGGATTTATCCTGGTTTATTTCGTTATTTGAAACCTACCATGAGATTATAGCCTTGGTACTGCTCAAGATGACAACACTGCCTCCATGTCTCATGTTAAAGTGCTGCCCTGCAATCAGTGCCTGCTATTCAGTATTTAACAATGTGACCAAGGGGAAATCAAACAGTGCCTGAAACATCAAGAGTAAATCAGGAGAGACAAACTGGGACTCGGTTGCCCTGTGATCTCCAAGGGATCAGCTAGGCTGCCCTGGGGGAGTTTGGGATGGAAATGCAAATCCTTGCTATACGAGCTGACATAGATCATTCTAATTAGAGCCCTGGGAATGCTTTCAGCTGAAGAACTGAATTCAATTGACTTCAATTGAAGCCCTGGAGTTAACAATTAATAATTATGGCACAAAGTGCTCTTGCTTTTATCAGTACAATGAGCCCGTAAAATGCTAAAACAGGCGCCTGTGAAATGCACTGTAGCCTAGATGTCAGGCACCCAGGATTCCCCATACAGCACACTACCTGTCCATCTTGTCTTGGAGAGCTGCTGATTGACTGAAGGCTGGCTGCTGGCCTGCAGAGGTGACAACCTCTGAGAGAAAACGCCCCTGACTGCTGTTGTCCGTCCATGTTCCAACTAGCGGACAGTCGCAGCAGGCAGGAGCTGACAGTCAAATCACTGACAGACACCACAGTATCGAATGGTCAAGAAATGACTGCAGCTGAAAAAAAATGTTGTCAGGTGCTTAACTCACTCCTACTGCAAGGCATCCATCAACTTAATATAAATGTATTGAAATAGCTGCCAAAGGAATGTGTCCATCTGCTGTAAGCCAAAAGGTTTTCTTGAGCTTGATGAGTAAACTGCAGCAACACTGCATGGTGGGGTTAGGTCAGACAAAGCCCAACTCTCCCAAATACTGCCAATATCCCATCCCATCACTGTATTATGTTAAAGATCATTGTGGTACATCACCAGGGATCAAAGTTACAAAGAGAGATGCTAGAGGCTAAGGTTGGTTTTCACAAGAGTAAGGAGATTATGGAGCAGTCTGATAGGAATCTTCATGTTCATGAAGGTCTGTAATAGCATAAATAGTGATAACATTATAAGAGAGAAATAGAGCTGAAGATGAGACTCACACATTTTCTGTGTTCGAAAAGGACTAAAGTGGATGTCCTGAAATGATTTTTCATCCATACACCAGGTGGCTAGCATTTGGAATTTTATGCAAGAAAACGTTGTAAATTGAATCCATAAATACATTTAAAAGGGAATATTGCTGATAAACAGCAACATTAAAAGATACAGCAAACTTTGATTTAACCCGTACCTTACGAACCAGCACTCTCACTAAACCAGCAAAAAATGATATACCTCAAATACCAGAGAGTTTACTACATTATCGCAATCTCTGCTATGTTCAAGTAATCACTTGGAGGTGTGAGTGAGAAGACTGTCTGCCAATAAGTTTTATTTAAGATAAAGTTGCATTGTTATTTAAGTAACTTACGCTGTAAATAAAGTATAACAGTGATGTGCATACCCCCTACTGTACACTTCTATTACTTAATGTGTGTTTTTAATTGATTGTATGGACCTCTTGATCAAGTGACACACTTCTGGTCCCATAAGTGCCAGTTAATAAAATGATTGCTGTATTAGGGTGAGTTTGGATGAAATAACAAATGGAGAAAAGCACTGCACAGTCATGATGGGCTGAATAACCTGTTTCTGCACTCTCAATTGTTCATGCTTCTCATCTGCCCCTCTATTCATTCAAATTTGAACAAACCAAAGGTTCAGTAGTTCACATTCTCATCCAAAGTGCAGCACAATTACTCTCCCTGGTCCCTCCAACTCAGCTGCCTTTCAAGATCCTGGCTCTTATTTACAAACAGCACTAAGGCCTTGCTTCATCCGGCTGACCTTACCTCACCCTAACCGGATCCCATCCCAGCTCGTTCAGTCTCCAGATTACTATTTTTGCCCTACATTCCCTCCACACCACCACCTGAGGCTGATCTTTCAGATTATTTGATTGCTGGAATTCTCTTCCAAAACCTCCTTTGTGATCTTTGAAAAGCCTTTCGAAAAATAACCTCTCTGGTTTCTGCTTTAGCTCGTGAGCAGAACGCCTTCCCTTACTTTGTGCTATCAATGTGTCCCGTTGTGAAACATTTCGAAATGTTCATTGTGTGACGAACACGACATAAATGCAAACTGCTGTCAATGTCTCATGCTGTCATGACAAACAGTGAGAAAAGCTGCCACGTCAATTGCTGTTATGTTGGAGCTTTGTGTTTGATCAGTGACAGCATCTCATCTCCCAGTCAGACTGCATCAGCCCTCCTCCAGCTGGACACTGTAATCTTATTTGAACACTTCTGCTCTGGGCAGCTGCAGGTTTTTCCAGCATCTCAAGATCACTCTGTGTTTCTCTGTATTCGTTTTTTCCTCAGCAATTTTCTGAACCATCACCCTCATGACAGTTACAGTTTCAGCTTCCTTATCCTCCCCAATCAGATGATCCAGAACATCACCCTCTTTCACCTGTCAACACAAAGAAAAGAAAGCAAATAATCGTTCAGAACCTGAAACCCACGGGAAACCCACTACTTACACCCGGGGTGCAGGAAGCCTGAAGTTCTGTGTTGTACCTCCCACTGTCTTGCAATTTAACCAGAAGGTTGAGAGGAAATATAGACTCCTGCTGGTGTTCACTCGAAGCGCATATGCTGGAAAGCTCTGCACATAGTGGTCAGCATTCTGATGGATGGGTTCCACTTATGGAGGACACTACCCCGCATGGTACTCACAAACAGAGAAAACAGAAACAGGAGTAGGCCATTCAGCCCTTCGCACCTGTTCCACCATTCACTGCGAACATGGCTGATCATCCAACTCTGTCCCCTTTTCCCACTTTCACCTTTACCCGTTGATGTATTTAGTTCTAAGACTACATCTAACTCCTCCTTGGCTTCAACCACCTTCTGTGGCAGAGAATCCTACAGGGTCACCAGTCTCTGGGTGAAGAAATTTCTCCTCAGCTCAGTCGAAAGTGGCCAGCCACACATTCTTAGTCTGTGACCCCTCATTCTGTACAGCCTGGTTATCAGGAAGATCCTGTCTAGTCCTGTTAGGATTTTATAGGTAACAGGCAGCCCATCAACAACTTAAAAATATCAGGGAACATTGGTTGATACTATTTCCTGCTGAAATCTGCTAATTTTATGTAGGAAGTTTTGATATAAATTTTGTTTAATTCCTTTTAGGTTTACTCCTCAGTTATGACACATTAAACTATAATCTAGCATGTAAACAGTGACTACGAACTGATCAGAATCAGCTTTATGTAAATAATGCAGTTGCACAAATAGGCCAAAGGCTAGGAGTTCTGCAGTGAGGAACTCAGCAGTGTGATGGAATACTCCCTACTTGCCTCGATGGGTGCACCTCCAACAACACTCAAGAAGATTGACGCCATCCAGGACAAAGCAACCCACTTGATTGGGACCACATCCATAAACATCAACTCCCTTCACCACCGACGCTCAGTAGCAGCAATGTGTGCCATCTACAAAACGCACTGCAGTAATTCACCGCAGTTGCTTCGACAGCAGTTTCCAAAACCTCAAGCAGGAGAAGGACAACTGACGCAGATCAGTTCCTAGTCACTGTTTACATGCCAGATTGTAGTTTTGTATGTCATAATTGAGAAGAACATCACCAAATGCAACATTCCCTCCAAGCCACTCACCGTTCGGACTTGGAACTATATCACTATTTCTTCAGTGTTACTGGGTCAATATCCTCAAATTCCCTCGTTAACCACATTGTGGGTTAATCTAGTGTGCTGGGGTCCTGGTATGGAACTTGTTCCTCCAATCATCTGATTCAGAATCGACAGTACTGAGCCACAACTGACTACAACTATTGTCGACACTCTCTTTGCAAGCTACACGATTGAATAGAGACTGCCAGTTGATTCTGATGATGCCACAAGATGTTTACAGATGCTGACAGTCCAGGGTTGGTAAGCTCAGTTGGTTGGACAGCTGGTTTGTGATGCAGAGCGACACTAACAGTGTGGGTTCAATTCTCAACCTTAACTTTGAGGTGTGGTGACCCTAGGGATAAATCACCACCGGTCACTCTCTCTCTCGGTGATGAGAGAGCAGCTCTATAGTCTTCTAGCACTATCGCAACTTTACCTTTACATTTTGAGCATTTGGCTGATTTTAGTTTAGATTTTCATCAAGTTGGTTCTTTCCCAGTATTTTAAACGTCCACCTTTGAATAACCTGAGAAGTGGGAAATATTTATTGGAAATATTTCCAAACTGAATGTTAAAAATACCCTCTTTTATTCCCACATCAAACAAAGGAAGTACAACTTGGTGGGGCGTGCCTGAGAAATGCTGTCCTGATCAGGAGGGTGTTAGTTCTCAGTGAGGAACTCTCTCTCTTTCTCGAGCGAACCTTGGCGATTGGTAGTCTATAAGAGTGGTGCTTTTAAAAAATGCTCCCTTCCTGTTATATAACTGAGGCAGCAAACTGACAACAGCTGGGAGTGCTCACTGAGAGCTACAGGCTAATCTCATCACCAGCCAGATGATTTCAATCGCTATGGAAGTTAATGATGATAACTATCCACCCACATTGCCCATAATCAGGAATTAGGCAGATTGCTTCAGTGTCAGTTTTGGATGCATGTGGAACAGTTCTATTAGCCAGTTTGCTGTCTAAATACGTTTTAGCTTTAATAAAAACAGTTCTGTAGAATTACAAATCCATTAGGCCATGTGCTGCCTGTTATAACAAAAGGATATTCCCCGCTCCCTCACAATCCTACCACTTCCAAGTGAGCTTTCAAACTTCACAGAGAGGCCTGGCATCCTTAGCTCCCGTCTCAGCCTACATGCAAGCTCAGTGTTGGGAAAAGATCATCCAAATGCTCAAGCTGACTGACCCGAAAAAAATCACAACCCAACAATTAAAACAGGAATTCAATTCCCACTGCTCTGTAAAGCCTGACAAACACTGGCCATTTATTTGGGGTGGGGCAGTGAGGGATTGCAAATTTGATTTTTGATTGACAAGCGAGACAGGTGTTACGAAAGATGAGGTAACACTTCTCCCATCAGCTAAAGCTGTAGAGCGATGTTTGGCATTTAAGTGGTTACATTGAGCGCATTTTAAATAAATTGAGGTGAAAACGTAAAACATACCACTTTACTTTTCTTCAGTAACTTCTCTCCGTTCAGTCTCAGGTTGTTACTATAAAAGGAATCTTCTACTTTGCTGCAAAGCAAACCGCAAACTGGTGTTAAGGAGTATGCTGGCTGGTAAAACGTTCAGCCACAGGACCCCACTGCAAATGAAAGCCCAGCTCAGGGTGGTCATGACCAACATCAAAGCTGATCAAACCTCATTTTGAAAGGACACAACTCAGTTCAGCAGACGTGTCTGTGAACACACAGATAAGATCTATACAGCATGCTAACACGAATATGGCAATACGTTAGCTGTCACGGTATGACCCTATACTGCCTGATCAACAGTTATCAACTATGTCACCCAGAACAACTCTTCCTACCCAGAGTGAAAAACAGGAGTACAGAAAGAATCTAAATTGATAAGTGGATATAGCCAGTAAGATGCATGCAAGAGAGCAAAATCTGTAGCATTTTACCATCTCACTTCTAACCTTTACCCCTTTGTACAATCACAGACTCCCTACAGTCCAGATAGAAGCCATTTGGCCCATTGTGTTTGCACCAACCTTCCAAAGACCATCCCACCCAGACCTACTCCAGTCTCTAAAACCCTGCATTTAGCATGGCCAATCCATCTAACCTGCACATCTGCAGGAGGAAACCGGAGCACCCGGAGGAAACCCACGCAGACAGTCGCCCGAGGCTGGAATTGAACATGGGTCCCTGATGCTATGAAGTAGCCGTGCTAACCACTGAGTCACCATGCTGCCCTTACTCCTTCAAGGAAATTCAATATATTGATTAAACATGATTTCCCTTTCACAAAACCAGACTACCTCTTCACAATTTAGGTCATCCTCACCAACCAGTTCAAACCTCAACTGAGCCAGTTCTGCAATTTTGGGATGAGGAATTCACCGGAGCTGACTTTTGCAAAATTGATTAATAATCCCGATGACAGCCCCACGACATTAAGACATTATCAGCAGGATCTGCAACTGAAACGGCACTGACATGGTTTGACCTCCCCAAAGACAGGCCACTTACTTCCTCGCTATATCCAGACCAGCTTTCATGATGAGGTCGAATCTGAAAGATGATACTACTTTCTCAAGGTCTTTGTAAGCTTTCGGCTGGATGTCATCACCTTCCTCCTCCTCCACTTCATCCTCATAGTCACTTTTCTCAGGATCATCCTCTTCTTCATCCGACTCCTCTTGTAACATTCGCCTTTTGCCCTTCTTTGAGCTTTTGCTGCTTTTATATCGCACACCTACAAGCAGAGATTTTTGCTGCACTGCCAGCAACTCACAGTGTCTTTGGGATTTGAGCTCAATGACGTCGAGTTTCAGATAAAGGTTCCTTTGGGCCGCTCTCACATTCCATGCTCCATACAGCTCAGGTGATGCATACTTTATCCAAAAGATCCTACAAGTGCTTAACCTCTTCAGAACACGTGTCGTAGAAATCAAGCTGTTCATGCTACCTGGAAAACATGAAAATAGGGACATGTAGCTCTGTTGGAGTTACTGGGTTTTGGATAAGCTGTAAAACTGAGGCACTGTCCGTATGTTCATCTAAACGTAAAAGACTCTAAGGCAATAATTCAAAGAGGCAGAAGGGTGTTATCCCTGGTGTCTTAGTCAGTCTTTAACCTTTTAATCAACGTCTCAGAAACGGACATTTCTGGCCATTTTTACAATGCTGTTAGCGGGTGTTGGCTGAGTGCAAGTTGGCTACTATATTTCTAGCATTACAACATTATTACATTTTTTAAATACTTAAACTGGCTGAAAAACTATTGAGTTTTGAAAAGTGCAAGTCCATAAATACAAGTCTTTTTTTTCCCCCAAAATGTAAAGATCCACTGAGTGGGTTAATGTTAAATCAGTTTACACAGATAATGCTAAGCAACAGGTAGGGAGCTTGTGACATTATGGATAGTGTCCATAATGGGTTCTGCTGGGGTCACTCAACTCCTGACCTTTTTTTATAGCTTTGGTTCGAACAGAGACAAAGTAGCTTGATGCCAAGGTGAGAATGACAGCCCTTGACATCAAGGAGATCGAGTAAAACTGGAACAAATGAGTATCAGGGGACAAATTCTTTGTTGGTTGGAGTTATACCTGACACATAGGAAAATGGTTGTGGTAGCTGGAGGTCAAGCATCTCAGCTGCAGGACATCTCTGTAGGAGTTCCTCAGGTTGGTGTCCTGGGCCCAAGCATCTTCGACTACCTCATCAATGACTTTCCCTTCACCATAAAGTCAGAAGTGGGGCTGCTTACGGTTGCACAATGTTCCACATTTGTGACCCCTCAGATAGGGAAGTAGTCCATGTTCAAAGGCAACAAGATCTGAACAATATCCAGGCTTTTGCTGACAGGTAGCAAGTAACATTCTCGCCACACAAATGGTATCTCTAATAAGAGAATCTAATCATTGCCCCTTGACATTCAATGGTGTTATCATCACTGAATACCTCAGTATCAAAATCATGGGGGTTACAATTGACTATGAACTCAAGTGGACTCACCGCATAAACACAGTGGCTACAAGAGCAGGTTAGAGGCTAGGAATACTGCAGCAAGTAACTCACCTTCTGACTCCTGAAAGCCTGCCTGCCATCTACAAGACATAAGCCAGGAGTGTGATGGACTATTCCCCACTTGCCTGGATGCGAGCAGCTCCAACAACACTGAAGAAGCTTGACACCATTTAGGACAAAGCAGCCCACTTGATTGGCACCATATCCACAAGCACTCATTCTTTCCAACATCAATGCTCAATAGTAGCAGTGTGTACTATCTACAACATACACTGCAAACATTCACCAAAGATCCTCAAACAGAGCTTTCCAAACCCATGACGACTCCCAAGTAGAAGGACAAGGGCAGCAGAGACATGGGAACATCACCAGCTGCAAGCTCCCCTCCAAACCACTCACCAATTTGCCTTGGAAACTTACCATCATTCCTCAACTGTTACTATGCCAATATCCTGGAATTTCCTTCCTAAGGGCATTGTGCATTTACCTACAGGTGAATTGGCCATGCTAAATTGCCCGTAGTGTTAGGTGCAGGGGTAAATGTAGGGAAATGGGTCTGGGTGGGTTGCGCTTCGGCGAGTCGTTGTGGACTTGTTGGGCCGAAGGGCCTGTTTCCACACTGTAAGTAATCTAATCTAATCTAATCTACAGCACATGGACTGCGCTGTTCAAGAAGGTAGCTCACCACCACCTTCTCCAGGGTAACTAGAGACTGACATTAATGCTGGCCCAGCCAATGATGCACACATTCCATAAGTGAATAAAATAAAAAGTTCAGAGAAATTAAGCAAGAACAGCAAGGCAATAGAAATGATGGTTTTAACAATTCTGACACAATATGATACTCAAAAAACCAAAAGAACTGCTGGAAACCAGAAACAAGAAAAGAATTTGCAGAAAAAAAACTCAGCAGGTCTGGCAGCATCTGTGGAGAGAGAGAAAGCAGAGTTAACATTTCAGGTCCAGCAATGTCCTACAGTTCTAAAGAACAGTCAGTGGACCTGAAGTGTCATCAATACAATGGCATGTGGTCAGAGCGAATGCATTTAGTCCTGTCTCCTAGATCAGTAGATTTCAGAAAACAACGTGTGACTTGATTTAATTCTGAGAAGTAAAAGGAGGCATGGGGAAGAGAATAATTTGGGAAATAGTGACCATAAGATAGTTAGGCTCAGTGTAAAAAAAACAAAAAGAATCAGTCACTGAGAATGGTGACAGATTGGAAAAGGGCAAAGACCAGTGGTATGTCTCCAAATTCATTTGCTAAGAAGGTGAACAAACAGATTGAAGGAACAGTCATTGGAAACCTTGAAATACAGGACAGACAGAATGGTAATCAAACAAGAACATAAAATGCATTCCTAAGACATTAAAGCATCAAAGATTAAAGAATTAAGCAGAAACTTTGGGTTGGCCAGTGCAAGGAAAACCTCGAGGAATAAATGAAATATAATGCAGTAATAAAATAGGCTATAAGACAATATTTAAGAAGGGTGGCATTGAACAAACAGGAATAAAATGACTTGCATAGGCACTTTAAAAAGAATTATCAAAAGGAAAGGAGGACTGCTTAGGGGTGAAGAAGATTCTCATTTAGGAGGATGAAAGGATATTAAGTCGATATTTTACATCAACTTTGACAAATGAGCAAGGAAATGAAGATGTAAATGATTCGGAGATGCCGGTGTTGGACTGGGGTGTACAAAGTTAAAAATCACACAACACCAGGTTATAGTCCAACAGATTTAATTGGAAGCACACTAGCTTTCGGAGCGATGCTCCTTCATCTGGTGACTGTCACCTGATGAAGGAGCGTCGCTCCGAAAGCTAGTGTGCTTCCAATTAAACCTGTTGGACTATAACCTGGTGTTGTGTGATTTTTAAAGATGTAAATGCATTAGGATAGCATGTAACATGTTACAGAGAACTGAAAAAAATGAACATGCATAAGTCATGTCCTAAGGACATAGCAATGGGTTTCATAGTTAAATTACTTTTGATTAATGTAATGTAGGCAAATGCAGAAATTACTGTGTACATATCACATGCAGCAATGATAGAACTGCCAACAGTGGGTCTTGAACCTTTGACCTTTTACTCAGAGGTAAGACTGACTCACTGAGCCAAATGAAAACTGGAATTAGTTTGCACTGAGAGTTACTGAGCATAGCGCAAACTGTCTAATTCATTGGACTCTAATCTAATGGTTTACATTTTACACAATTGAAGGATGTCCAGGAGGAGGCAAGAGGGGCTCAGACCAATTATATCAATTGTCCTCAAATGTGCAATTTCTTCCATGGGCCTGGAATGGAGCCAAAGTAAAATTTTAGGTTAAATTACTTACAATGTGGAAATAGGCCCTTCGGCCCAACAAGTCCACACCAACCCTCCGAAGAGCAACCCACCCAGACCCATTCCCCTACATTTACCCCATCACCTAACACTACGGGCAATTTAGCATGGCCAATACACTTAACCTGCACATTTTTGGACTGTGGGAGGAAACTGGAACATCCGGAGGAAACCCATGCAGACACGGGGAGAATGTGATTTGAAGAGGGAGAAAATGATGAAACCGGCAATGTAGACTAACTAGTTAAACATTAGATGAGGAGAAACTCTTGGAATCTGTAAATTGAGATAAAATTACTGAATGTGCTTTGATTACTCAGGCAGCCAGCACATACTTGTTAAAGGCAGGTCACCTTTTAGAAACACTGTAATGTTTTTGAAGAAGTGACTGATTGGAATAGGCAAAGCTGAAAATTTGAATTTTTCAGAAGATTGCAACAAACTTTAAAAACATTTTCAAGTTAAAACATTGACTGCCTCACCAGTGGTGGTTCTATTTAGAAAATCGAAGTTTAGTGAACGATGGAACAATTTTAAACATTGATCAGAAATAATTTTGATGACAACAATAAACAGTTCCTTCCAGTTTGATAGGGCAGCACAGGACAAACATCTGTGACAGTCCCTGACAACTGAACATGAAAGGGGTATTTGAGGCTTCTGGTACAATGCAGATTACTTTACATCTAATATTTACATAGGGCTAGTTATATTCATAGGGAGCAAAAAAGACTTCCTGGGGGTTTGTTGATCGTATGGTCAATAAAAGGAAGAAATTGCTAAAAGGTTTCTGTGTCAGTGGATCAGACCAACTTCTGTTGTTCCAGCTGCTTGGGACAGGAGATGGTGCGAGGCAGGTCTGGCTGAATTACTGAATAAACTCAACTTCAGAAAATAAAATTTCTTTTTGTAGTAATAAAAATCTCCCGCTTCCAATTCACCCTCCTCGTCTTAAGATGAGTGCCAGCTTGCCTTTTGACAAGCATCTGAAATGATGGGATGTTACCATAGCAACAGCACACTGAGTGGATCTAAGAGAATTGCTGGCTTTGTAGATGCTTTGACCGAGCCAAGGCTGTCGCATCATGGCACTGACTCCCTCTGCTTCAGTGTGCGGTGTTGGCAATTGAACTGCCTCCCCTGGGATTCTCTCTCTCTCGAACGCCAACCCCACACGTGTTCACAGATCATGTCTCTCTGCCCTGCCTGGACCAGCAGTACCACACTGCCACTTATAGGAGAAAAACAGAGATACACAAAAGGGAAGAAACATGAGCACTTAAATAATTACTTTAAAAAGGCATCTCATCATAGACGCACAGACAGAGTGTCTATTTTGCTGGAAAATAATATCAGACAAATGCAAAACTTAGCACCAATTTCCAAACTTGACTCATACACGACAGCTAATTGAGGAATGACGGTGTATGTTCTATATAACACCAATACTGGAGGCATAATATACCCACTGAAGTTGATTCCTACTAGGTTAGAAAATGTCATGTAGTGTGAACATGAATGCTGACTTGTTTAATATGTTACCTGAACTCTCAGTGTAGATTACACGCATAAAAATTGCTTCCAGGTGCTCATAAATAAAATAATATTTACTGTGGAGTTCAAGGCGAGGCATTTTTCAACTCTGAATTTTTTAGGTCCTTGCTAGGATTTTGATGATCTATGATGGTTATCCTACTGATTTAGTGACTATGTTCTAATTGAATGATAATTCACATCTTCCTTCTAGAAACAACATGCTCTACAAATAAGCACATGAGTGAGTACCCTGATGACTTAATGCTGTTACCATGTACAGTGCAGCACCAATGTGAACTCATAAAGCAAAACCTTCTGAGCAATATTTCGGACCTGTGTTTACAGCAAGCGAGGGAATAGCACAAATGGTAAACTGTGAACTGAAAGATGGTTAATGTCAGCAGCCCAATACTGCAGGGAGAAAGTGAGAGAAGTCGGAATAAAAACCTAAAATGCTGGAAACACTCAGCAGGTGCTATCTGTGCAAGTGCTGGAGATGCCCTTTTACCCCCTCACTTTCCAAGGTCCCAAGTACTACTTCCAAGTGAAAGATCATTGTCCTGCATTTCTGTCAAACTAGGTGACCATACTGACTGTGCTGTCTCTACACTGTAAAGACCAAACACAGACTTGGTGACTGCTCTGTGCAATACCTCCACTCAGTTTGTATACACAACCCTGAGCTTCTGGGGACCGCCATTATATCTTTTCACTTTTTCTCACCTGACATCTCTATCCTCAGCCTCTGCAGTGATCCTGTGAATGACTCAGGGCACCTTTCATTTAAACACTTTAGTCTTCCCGACAACACTGCATTCCACCATTTGGCCTCATTTTGTTCTGTTCTCTTTGCAGCTTTTAGTTATACGGCCTTAAGTTTCTGTTTGCTTCAAGGTAGCAGCTGCTCATAACATGCCATTCACACATCTTTAGTTCCTTTACCTGTTAATCCTACTTCCTTTGGTCTTGCCCTACTGACCCCTTTGTTAATTAATCACACTTATCACAGACCTACCCTTCTGTTCTTTGTCCAACCGCCCCTTTTATTTGCTTAAAACTAATAATATTTTCCAGTTTTGTTGAAAGGTCATCAATGAGGAACGTTAACTGTTTCTGTCTCCATAAATACTGCCTGACTACAGAATATTTCCAGCATCAATGGTATTTTTGCTTTTATATTAGTGAAGAGGTGTTGGCTTAGTGAAGGCATTCATAAAGCTGTCATCTTCTGTCAAAGTTAAAGCAGGATAGAATGCAGGTCACCACGGCTGGGTAGGATTCTGACCTCTGGGTAATACTGGCATTGTTCATGAAAAATATTTATTGAAAGGCTTTAATGGTCATTCCTGTACAATGCAAGTTTGAGGCTCCATACACTGGAGGACGGTACAATTACAAAATTTAAAAGGCAACTGGATGCGTATATGAATAAGAAGGGGTTTAGAGGGTTATCGGCCAAATACTGGCAAATGGGACTAGATTAATTTCGGATATTTGATCAGCATTGATGAGTTGGACTGAAGGGTCTGTTTCCATGCTGTACATCTCAATGATTTTATGTCAAAGAATTGTGTGGGAGTGAGAGAATGCTTTTGGCATTGCTGAACACCTACGAAAGAAAAAAGATCAATTTGAAAAATAAACTTCAGCCCAATTTATAAATGAGGCAACTTTACTGCTCCTTTTGTATAGGAAAAGGCCTCCAAGTGATTCAGAAAGGCACAGTCAAAAACAAAGTGGGGCAAAAGGAGGAGGATATTAGGAAGGGCAAAAATTAGTTGGATTTTGGAATTTGAACAAAATCTTAGACATGAAGGAGATCTGAAACAAAGATAGAAAATTCTGGAGAAACTCAACAGGTCTGTCAGGATCTATACAGAGAGAAACAGAGGTAACAATTCAAATCCTTGTATGACTGAAGAAAACAGTCGCACCCCTCCATAAATGTCAAAATTCAAAAAAAGCTGCAGAGTTCCTAACTTCAGGAACAACACTCTCGACAACGTCCTCGTCACAGAACTATGGAATCCCTCCAGTGTGGATAAAGATCATTCAGGCCATCGAAGCTGCACTGACCATCCGGAGAGCATCCCACCCAGAACTACACCCCTACTCTATCCCTATAATCCCACACTCACCATGGCTAATCCACCTAATTTACACATCACGGACACAACAATGTTGCCTGGCTAATCCACATAACATGCACATCGTCGGACTGTGGGAGGAAACCCTCGCAGACGGGGAGAACACGTAAACTCCACACACACATGGATTGGACAGCAATGTCCAAGGCCAGAGTGCAGTGTCAAAATGGGATCATCTGTGCAATACCATCTCTAACTCTGCACCTATAGGAAAACAAATCAGAGGGACGCTGACCATTTTGAGACCTTTTGAGCTGGAAATGTGCCAGTTCCAGCAACCATAAAGAGAATCCCCCATAAAGCACAAGCAAAGCCCCAGCAAACAAAATCGAGATGCTCTCAGACTGCTCAGCACAGAGACTCCAGCAATATGAGCAACCTCCCCCTGGCAATTGTTGACAGCTTCACACATCCCGGATCAACAATGATCCATCCTTTGATGTTGAAATCAACACCAGGATTGCCAAGGCAACAGCTTTCATGTCAAAATTGAGAGGTCACAACACTAACCTAACCGAAAATGCAATGCTCTATGTGTCAGGCTTGTACCATCAACACTCTCCTTACAGTGAAGCACAAACAACTTGTGCAGGACAAGAGGACAAACTGAAGTCCTTACTACTGACCAGAGTGCCTGGAGATATGCAGAGAACGCATGGAAAAAGCAGAGGTCAAAAAAGAAATGACCAAGTAGCAAAAAAGACAGTTGGCTGGAATGAAAAAGACATAATATTAACTCAGACTGTGTAAGCTAATGGAAGGAGCTGACACTCATGAATGAGCCCCTACAATACCCAATATTCAATCCAGACACAGGCAGGGACCACATGGTATGACTTCAAATGACAGTCCAGCCAACAAGGCACTGAAATATGAGGGGCATGGATAGGATAAATAGACAAAGTCTTTTCCGTGGGGTCGGGGAGTCCAGAACTTGACAGCATAGATTTACGGTGAGAGGGGAAAGATATAAAAGAGACCTAAGTGGCAACTTTTTCATGAGAGTGTGAAACATGTATGGAATGAGTTGTCAGAGGAAGTGATGGAGGCTAGTGCAATTACAACATTTAAAGGGCATTTGGATAAGTATATGAATAGGAAGGGTTTAGAAGGATATGGGCCAAGTGCTGGCAGGTGGGATTAGAATGGGTTTGGATATCTGGTCAGCATGAATGGGTTGGACCGAAGGGTCTGTTTCCACGCTGTACATCTCTATGACTCCATGATATGAAAGTCTCATTCAATCGAGTGTTTGTTACAGTAATTCCCAATTGCTGCATCCAGCACACGGAAGGACAATGTGACAAACACATGGAGGTTTACAATTGTAAGACACATTTCATAGCAAATGTTTACAGTGTGATGTAACTGAAATTATACATTGACTTGAGCGGGTTCGTGCTCTGTAATCCTTTTGGGATCTTTCCTGCTTGCCTGCGTTTCTGTAGAAACTTGATGTCTGTGTCGATATGTGCGGTTTTGGAGTTAGAATTTTAGAATTACAGAACATCCATGTTTTGGAGATGCTGGTGCTGGACTGGGGTGTACAAAGTTAAAAATCACACAACGCCAGGTTATAGTCCAACAGGTTTAATTGGAAGCACTAGCTTTTGGAGTGCTGCTCCTTCATCAGGTGGTTGTGGAGTACACAATTGTAAGACACAGAATTTATAGCAAAAGTTTACACTGTGATGGAACTGAGATTATACATTGACTTGAGCGGCTTCGTGATCCGTAATTCTGTGTGCCTGCGTTTCTGTAGAAACTTGATGTCTGTGTCGATATGTGCCATCTTCTTGGAGATCCTCTCCACTTTAAGTCAGCAGTTAGTGGTGTCAATAGTAGTCATGATTTGGAGATGCCGGTGTTGGACTGGGGTGTACAAAATTAAAAATCACACAACGCCAGGTTATAGTCCAACAGGTTTAATTGGAAGCACTAGGGTTCGGAGCACTGCTCCTTCATCAGGTGGTTGTGCAGTGCCTTCAATTAAACCTGTTGGACTATAACCTGGCGTTGTGTGATTTTTAACTTTGTACACCCCAGTCCAGCACCAGCATCTCCAAAACCCTCCCAGATCCATTCGCCTACATTTACCCCTTCACCTAACACTACGGACAATTTAGCATGGCCAATTCACCTAACCTGCACATTTTTTTTTGGATTGTGGGAGGAAACCGGAGCACCCGGAGGAAACCCACGCAGACACGGGGAGAATGTGCAAACTCCACACAGAGAGTCGCCTGAGGCAGGAATTGAACCCAGGTCTCAGGTGCTGTGAGGCAGCAGTGCTAACCACTGTGCCACCGTGCCGCCCCAAACATGTTCTGTAATTCTAAAATTCTAACTCCAAAACCTGCCCCTCCGTTACATAAAAGGGGAAGAGTTTTGTAATGGAAGAGGTATGGAATCAAATGTTGACTTCATGCTGAAATGGGACATGAGGTCATGACAGTCATGTTCTGAGTGAGGAGCTGGTCAGTGAAGGGGCTGTTGGAGATGTTGAGGGCACCAGGGCTATGGTATGGACTGACTCAGGAATACCAGCTGCAGAGGTTGTGTTAAAAGATCACTGATATGAACTTCCCCTTCACCCCATTAGATGACTGCTGGACGTGGACAGCATTTTATGATTTTATTGCAAAATCTGGAACTCCTGATCAAGATCTGCACTATCAGCACCTGAACTGCAGAGGCTGAAGAACCACTATCACTTCATCAATAGGGATAAGAGTGTAAAAGTATCCTTCTGCCAGCCAATCACCCACATTTTGAACAGAAGTGAATTTTTCAATAAACCCAGCTACATTCCGCTCAATTAAATCAAATGGAAAAGGTGACATCTAGCCAGGGTCACTTAAGTACGAAATAAAAACATCCAGACGGTGACAATCTCGAGTTAATACACGCGAAAGTGGGGATTCTAAAAGATCACAACCTCTACATTCTTGTACAAGAATAACTTTAAAATCTAGCAGCCAATTTCAACACACTGGAGTAGCGGTGTGGTATGGCCTAACTACATCTCGGAGAGTTCCTGGATAACTTCTAATTGCGACAATATTTTGCACGGAAACACTAACAAACAGAAAGAAAGGGCAAAAGGAAAGGCCGCAGATATTTGGAGTAGGCCTACAGGAGAGACTGCTCCAGCTCAGGGTTAACCCTAACATTGTAACGAGTAACTCTGCACGCAGCAACCTTACCTGTTACCAGTTGCAACATACATTTCTTTTTTTCTTTCTTTCTTTCTCGTACTTGCTCCTTGATCTTTTCACTTACCCTCAATTGCACGGCGAGTGCACCACAGCACGAAGCAAGCAAGATGAGCTTCCCAGCATAAGTGCCTGACTCACAAGCTCCTCTGCAGGGAGAAATGTGCAACCGCTAACAAATACTGGGTACTGTACTGAAGTTCAGCTCTGCAGCGCCGTTACCCTGCATTCGTAAGATTCATACAGCGCAGAAAAGGCCCTCTGCACTGACATAGCTACCACCAAAACTGTGCCAATCCCAATTTCCTGCTGTTGTCCCATATCCCTGAATGTCATGTTTCAAGTACTCATCCAAATGAATTGTGCTGGACCCCTCATTGCATTCGCAGCAAAAAAAAACCTGTAATACAGAACATCCACCTTCAGAAAACAGTTTAGTAGAATACTAATTTTAGATACTAAATAAGACCGTGGTTCATAAGGTATAGGAGCAGAATTAGGCCATTCGGCCCATTTCGTGTTCCATGACTGTTTCTCAACTCCATTCTTCTGTGTTCTTCCCGGTAACCCTATAACCCCTTATCGATCAAGGACCTATCTAGCTCTGTCTTAAATACCTGGTCTCCACAGCCCTCTGCCGCATTGTTTTCCACAGGTTAACCACTTGCTGGCTGAAGATATTCCTCCTCTTCTCAGTTCTAAAAGGTCATTGCTTCACTCTGAGGCTGTGCCCTCAGGTCCCAGTCTCTCTCTCTGGTGGAAACATCTCCATATCCCTTCTATCCAGGCCTCTCAGTACTCGGTAAGTCTCAAGGAGATCCCACACCATTCTGTCACACCCAGAGTCCTCAACCACCTCTCATATGTTAAGCCCTTTAGTTTCAGGATAATGATTGTAAACCTCCTCTGGACACCCTTCCAATTCCAGCACATTCTTATTCCCTGGATACGTGGCCCAAAACTGCTCACAATATTCTAAATGCAGTCTGACCTGCGCCTTACCCAGCCTCAGCAGTACATCCCTGATCCAGTATTCTAGCCCTCTTGAAATGAATGCTAACATTTCATTTGCCTTCCAACTGAACTTGCAGGTTAGCCTTAAGCAAATCTTGAACTAGGACTCCTAAGTCCCTTTGTGCTTCCAAAAGTCTTTTCCTGTTTAAAAAAGTCTTCATCTTTATTCTTCTGACCAAAGCGCATAAACTCACACTTTCCCACATTGTATTCAACCTGTCACTTGTTTGCTCACGCTCCTAGCCTGTGAAAGTCCTTCTGCAACCTCCTTACTTCCTCAACACTACCTGCCACTTGGCCTATCTTTGTGTCATCTGCAAATTTAGCAACAATGACCTCAGTTCCTTTGTCCCCATCATTAATGCATAACGTGACTAGTTGTGGTCTCAACAGTGACCCCTGCAGAATTCCACCAGCGACTGGCTGCCATGCTGAAACAGACCCCTTTATCCCTACTCTCTGCATTCTGCCAGTCAATCCACTATCCATGCCAGTACCTAGGTCCTAATACCATGGGCTGAAAATGTGTTGCTGGAACAGCGCGGCAGGTCAGGCAGCATCCAGGGAACAGGAGAATCGACGTTTCGGGCATAAGCCCTTCTTCAGGAAGAAGGGCTTATGCCCGAAACGTCGATTCTCCTGTTCCCTGGATGCTGCCTGACCTGCTGCGCTTTTCCAGCAACACATTTTCAGCTCTGATCTCCAGCATCTGCAGACCTCACTTTCTCCTAATACCATGGGCCCTTACCTTATTTCACAGCCTTTTGTGCAAAGCCTTATCAAAGGCCTTCTGGAAATCCAAAAAAAACACGTCCACTGGCTCTCCTTTGTCTAACTTGTTTGTTACCTCCTCAAAGAATTCTAACAGCTTTGTCAGGCATGATACCCCCTTGATGAAGAGTGCAGACTCAGCTACATTTTACCCTATGCACTTCCAAATACTTTGTAATCTTGTCCTTAATAATGCATTCTAAGATCTTATCAATGACCGATGTCAGGCTAACTGTGCTTGCATGGAAAGGCGCAGCGATTGGAGCCCAGGGTTATTACAGGTGACTGAGGAGTGGTTGTCACAAAGGGCAGGGTAAGAAAAAGATTTGTGTTGGTGTTGTATCATGTTGGAAATGGAGCTGAGAATGAACTTTTGAACATGGAAAGTTAATGAGATAGAAGACAATGACAAGGTAACCTTATTGTGGATCCAGGACAGGCAGGAAAGAGTGAGGGCCAAAAATAGATTGAAACTTTATCAACTAAAGAGGGTGAGGGTCTTGAGGATAAAGGAACGCATATCAGAGGTATTGATGGAAGGTTAAAGACAAACTAGGGGAACGGAATCCTCACAATAAGTGGAAGGCAAGGTAACCGCAAAGGAGCTTTGAGCAGAGGTGGGGGTGTAGAGCCCCTCGATTTGCTCGATACTGACCAAGAAAGCAAAGGTGAAAACTTGGAGAGGGCGCTCGGAGTATATGTTTCCTTCAGCTGTGCTAATCGGTATGCCCAGCGGAGGTCGCACTTACACAAGTCTCTCCATCCCCAGATTGTGGGTTCGGTCAGTGATGTTTGAGTTTGGAACCGCGTGCATTTTAGTCTTCTCTTTATTCTGAACCCGGCTCCAAGTAAAATGAAAGGAATCCAAAAATTTAGTTCAAATCAACTCAAAATTTTTTTGTATTATTTTACAAACCCTGTCCACTGATGAAATCTTGCCAGTGATCCCAGCACCGACCTCAATGCCACATTGACTCCTTTATAGAGTCATAGTCATAGAGATGTACAGCACTGAAACAGACCCTTCGGTCCAACTCGTTCATGCCGACCAGATATCCCAAATCAAATCTAGTCCCACCTGCCAGCACCCGGCCCATATCCCTCCAAACCTTTCCTATTTATATACCCATTCAGATGCTAAATGTTGTAATTGTATCATCCTCCCCCACTTCCTCTGGCAGCTCATTCCACACACGCACTACCCTCTGCTGAAAAAGTTGCCCTTAGGTCTATTTTATATCTTTCTCCTCTCACCCTAAACCTATGCCCTCTAGTTCTGGACTCTCCTACCCCAGGGAAAAGACCTTGTCTATTTATCCTATCCATGCCCCTCATGATTTCATAAACCTTTACAAGGTCACCCCTCAGCCTCCAAACGCTCCAGGGAAAACAGCCCCAGCCTGTTTAACCTCTCCCCCAGCTCAAATCCTCCAACCCTGTTTTTATACAAGAGCTGGGATCATTCTAATTGAATCCCACTCTACGTCCCAATAAATGTGGGTGCCCGTCCCGCACCTGAGCAGATCGGGACATTTCGACCCAGTGACAAATAATATTTAATTTATCCAACATTGAATATTTTACTGAACCCGGAATCTGTGGGAAAAGGCTTCCAGCACCACTAATCCAGAATCTGGTTTCCAGTATCTGCAGTCATTGTTTTTACCTCAGGGCATAGTGGCAGCCGTCCTCTCCTCAGGCCACTTCTGTCCAGTCTAACCGCTGACTTGGTGAGAAGGAACCAATTCCTTCCCGCTCCCCAACACGGCACCGCAAAGAGCACGTTTGCAAAAGCTCTGCTCTGGTTTCCAAGCAGAACGATCCAGCGCCCAGGAACCTCCTCACTGCTCCTGTTTAACATGACCCTGACTTTATCAAAATTGGGCGCTCGATGAGAGTTTTACACAAATAAACCTATCACACTTTGGGGGTGGTTAGCAGGCAGCCCCACAGCGCCAGGGACCCGGGTTCGAGTCCAGTCTGGGGTGACTGTGTGGAGTTTGCACATTCTCCCTGTGTCTGTGTGGGTTTCCTCCCACAGCCCAAAAATGTGCAGGGTAGATGGATTGGCCATGTTAAATTAGCCATGGGGAATGCAGGGCTACAGGAATAGGGTAGGTCTGGGTGGGATGCTCTCTGGATAGTCGGTATGGGCTCGATGGGCCGAAGGGCCTGCTTTCACGCTGTTCTCCAGACTCGGGAGTGTGTGAGCCCTGCAAGTGCCTCTGAGAGGGACACAGGGAGGGGGGAATGTGGAGGAAAAGCGAGCGATTTGAAGACAGGTGTATGTGTGAGTGGGGGGGGGTGGGGGGGTAGTGGTTGGGGGAAGACTCGTGGTGAGAAATGTGGAGAGCAGCCTGGACACAAAAACAGAAGCTGTTGGAAAAACTCAGCAGGGAAATGAGGGTTAACGTTTCGGCTCCAGTGTCCCTTCGGCTGTGTTGGTTAAATGGTAAATACTGGGCGGACTGATGCAGGGAACGGCTGATCACGGTCTTGGCGCCGTGTTGGAGAGTGAGAACAGAAATTCTCGGTGTAGCCAGCGCCACTCTGTGTCCAGGCGGAGCGCTATGTGCCGCTAGACCCTCCACAATCCAATGTGATCCATACACGGTCTCCGCCTCGCCCCCTCGTATAAAAGCTGCTCTCCATACTCCGTTCAGCCGCCACTCGGAACTCGGAGCTCTCTCCTCCACATCTCAGCCACACACACACACATACACATACACAGAGAACAGCACGGTGTAAAGGGAGAGAGAGAGAGAAACAGCGCGGTGTAAAGGGATTTTCTCAGGGGGTTGACTGGAGAAGACACCCCCAAATTCACAAACAAAAAGAAGCACCTTTTCCAAGGCGAGCAAGAAAAGAAAATGACAAAAATCTGGATGGTATACTTCGGGGCTTTAGCACTGGCTGTTTTACTGCAGATTAAGGTAAGTGGCAAGGTTATGTGTGTGAGTGAGTGTGTGTGAGTGAGTGTGTGTGTGTGTGTGAGTGTGTGTGAGTGAGTGAGTGTGAGTGAGTGAGTGTGTGAGTGTGTGCGTGTTGCTGATGCTTAGGTGGTAATGTTGGGGTGACAGTGACTGGCTGATTGACTGTAACACTGGGACAGACCCTCTACCCCAGTGGATCCCCAGCCCCCCCTCTCTCTGACAGTGGGATATACAGCCGGCTCACATTTACCACCGAGTCCACTGGGAACGATTTCAGAAATTATAAGGAACCTCTGTGTTCCTGCTCCAAGTGTTGATACTGAACTGCCTGGAAGGCAGTGAAAGCTTGGGTCTGGAGAGTACGCGATTCCGTGGAATTGCTCTCAGTATTTCTCAGGATGGGGAATATATCTATCCTTTCTCTCTCACACACTCCCTCCATCCTACCCCCATTCTCTCCGCATTCCTCTCCCACCCTCCCCCATCCTCTCTCCCCATCTTCTCCCTCTCGCCCCCCGCCCCGCACCCCTTTTCCCTCCCTCTCTCCAACTCCCCACTGTCACACCGGGCTGGGCGCTGTCTTCCTCTGGTCCCGGGAGGTGGGCCGCCAGCACCGTCCCCTGTTTTACAGAGGTTTCTACCTTGTTCCCCTGTGCTGTGTACGGCTGTGGGCACGGAGCTCAGGGAGTGATGAAACCGGGTGTCGCTCTCTGCCGGACCTTTGACCATTGGGAGAGGGAAGGGATGGAGACTCGGCTTTTCCCTGGAAACACAGCAGCGCATTCCTTACCTGGTCTTTGTCCCCAGCCCCCGTCAGGGACTCGGCACCGGCCCATTTCCACAATCCCCTCGGCTCGGTATTTGGGCATTGTGGGGCAGCGGGTGGGGGGAGAGCGCAGAGGGGTCAGCAGGAGCCCACCTTGCTCGGTTCCATTTCCAGGAAACGATAAACATCGGCAGAAATTTCAGTCAATTAAATTTTCCTCATCCAATGACCCTCCACTTCCAACCTCCCCCGCCCCCACCACGTCCCATCTCCCCACACACTGATATATCGATTTCCCCACTCCATATAAAGTGACATATCGATTTTGCCCTCATCCTCCATTCCCCCTTCCCTCACAGTGAGATATCGATGACCCCATGTCTCCTCACTGTGAGATATCGATGACCCCCATGTCCCCTCACTGTGAGATATCGATTATTCCCCTATGTCCCCTCACAGTGAGATATCGATTACCCCCCATGACCCCTCACAGTGAGATATCGATTACCCCCATGTCCCCTCACTGTGAGATATCGATGACACCCATGTCCCCTCACAGTGAGATATCGATTATCCCCATGTCCCCTCACTGTGAGATATCGATTACCCCCCACGTCCCCTCACAGTGAGATATCGATTATCCCCCATGTCCCCTCACAGTGAGATATCGATTATCCCCATGTCCCCTCACAGTGAGATATCGATTACCCCCCCCCCATGTCCCCTCACAGTGAGATATCGATTACTCCCCATGTCCCCTCATGGTGAGATATCGATTATCCCCCATGTCTCCTCACAGTGAGATATCGATTATCCCCCACGTCCCCTCACGGTGAGATATCAATTATCCCCCATGTCCCCTCACGGTGAGATATCGATTATACCCCATGTCCCCTCACGGTGAGATATCGATTACCCCCCATGTCCCCTCACAGTGAGATATCGATTATCCCCCATGTCCCCTCACAGTGAGATATCGATTATCCCCCATGAACCCCTCACAGTGAGATATCGATTATCCCCCAGGTCCCCTCACAGTGAGATATCGATGACCCCCATGTCCCCTCACAGTGAGATATCGATTACCCCCCATGTCCCCTCACAGTGAGATATCAATTACCCCCCATGTCCCCTCACGGTGAGATATCGATTATCCCCCATGTCCCCTCACGGTGAGATATCGATTATCCCCCATGTCCCCTCACGGTGAGATATCGATTATCCCCCATGTCCCCTCACAGTGAGATATCGATTACCCCCCATGTCCCCGCACGGTGAGATATCGATTATCCCCCATGTCCCCTCACGGTGAGATATCGATTATCCCCCATGTCCCCTCACGGTGAGATATCGATTATCCCCCATGTCCCCTCACAGTGAGATATCGATTACCCCCCATGTCCCCTCACAGTGAGATATCGATTACCCCCCATGTCCCTTCACAGTGAGATATCGTATACCCCCCATGTCCCCTAAAAGTGAGATATCGATTACCCCCCATGTCCCCTCACAGTGAGATATCGATTACCCCCCATGTCCCCTCATAGTGAGATATCGATTACCCCCATGTCCACTCACAGTGAGATATCGATTACCCCCCATGTCCCCTCACAGTGAGATATCGATTACCCCTCATGTCCCCTCATGGTGAGATATCGATTACCCCCCATGTCCCCTCACAGTGAGATATCGATTACCCACCCATGTCCCCTCACAGTGAGATATCGATGACCCCCATGTCCCCTCACAGTGAGATATCAATTGCCCCCCATGTCCCCTCACGGTGAGATGTCGATTACCCCCCCATGTCCCCTCACAGTGAGATGTCGAATACCCCAATGTCCCCTCACAGTGAGATATCGATTACCCCCCATGTCCGCTCACAGTGAAATATCGATGACCCCCATGTCCCCTCATAGTGAGATATCGATTACCCCCCATGTCCCCTCACAGTGAGATATCGAATACCCCCATGTCCCCTCACAGTGAGATATCGATTACCCCCCATGTCCCCTCACAGTGAGATATCGATTACCCCCCATGTCCCCTCACAGTGAGATATTGATTACCCCCCCATGTCCCCTCACGGTGAGATGTCGATTACCCCCCCATGTCCCCTCACAGTGAGATGTCGAATACCCCCATGTCCCCTCACAGTGAGATATCGATTACCCCCCATGTCCCCTCACTGTGAGATATCGATGACCCCCATGTCCCCTCACAGTGAGATATCGATTATACCCCCATGTCCCCTCACAGTGAGATGTCGATTACCCCCCATGTCCCCTCACAGTGAAATATCGATGACCCCCATGTCCCCTCACAGTGAGATATCGATTATACCCCCATGTCCCCTCACAGTGAGATATCGATTACCCCCCATGTCTCCTCACAGTGAGGTATCGATTACCCCCCATGTCCCCTCACAGTGAGATGTCAATTACCCCCCATGTCCCCTCATGGTGAGATGTCGATTACCCCCCATGTCCCCTCACAGTGTGATATCGATTACCCCCATGTCCCCTCATAGTGAGATATCGATTACCCCCCATGTCCCCTCACAGTGAGATATTGATTATCCCCCATGTCCCCTCACGGTGAGTTGTCGATTACCCCCCATGTCCCCTCACAGTGAGATATCGATGACCCCCATGTCCCCTCATGGTGAGATATCGATTACCCCCCATGTCCCCTCATGGTGAGATGTCAATTACCCCCCGTGTCCCCTCACAGTGTGATATCGATTACCCCCATGTCCCCTCATAGTGAGATATCGATTACCCCCCTTGTCCCCTCACAGTGAGATATCGATTACCCCCCATGTCCCCTCACAGTGAGATATCGATTACCCCCCATGTCCCCTCACGGTGAGATGTCGATTACCCCCCATGTCCCCTCACAGTGAGATATCGATTACCCCCCATGTCCCCTCACAGTGAGATATCTATCCAGGAATTTGCTTTCTCCCTGACCTTCCCCTGGGTAACTCGGTGCTGGCTACTGGGGAATAATTCAGGGACGAGGGGGGTATAAGACCCTTCACTGGGGGGACCACACTGTCTGCGGCCAATCAGCAGGTTGGTCACGGAGCAGGAGTAGGCTATTCAGCCCATCGTGCCTGCATCCTTTCCAGAGCAGGTGGAATTTGAAGTCGGGCCTCCTCACTTACAGGTAAGGACACTGCCACCACCTCCAAGCTGGTCGCTGCTGCCTGTGTGCTGAGTGGGTGTGGCCGCCATTGATGGTCTCTCTGTCTCTCTCCAGGCGGACATTGACTCCACAACGAAGTCCACCACAGACGTCGCCGCTCTCAACAGCACCAACTCGACCTCGGGGGTAGAGTCCACCCTGGGCAACATTTCACCCAGCCAGAGCCCGGCCAACAGCACAGGCCCGCCCGCCAATCTGCACTGCCCCTCCAGCTTGCTGCTCCCGCTCACCATCGGCGCCTCGATCGCCTACCTCTGCTGCTAGGGGCCGGGCAAGCCCCAGCCTTGGGCAACAGGCAACACTCCGGTCAAACCAACCATCCCTCACCAGCGGGGCAGGCAGCTCCGTCAGGAGAGATTTCCTTTTTCTCGCTCTTTTTCTCTGTGTGTATGTGTCCCTTTCGCTTTCTCAAGACCAAAACTCACTGGCGTTGTAAGTTTGAGTGTCCTATTTAAGCCAAAATTATTTCTCTCTAGCTTCCTGAAACCAGCCAATGTATTCTATGCGTGTTTGTGTGTGTGTGTGTATGTGATGGGCTCTATCTCTGTCTCTTCATGCCACGCCCGGATTGTTACCACGCCTGAAAACCAGCAAGAGGACCTGTGTACCGGCGCCTAGCCCTCCCCTCTCCCCCTTCTTTTTTCTGTGTAAGTAATTGGACGGGAGCAACCTGAGATTCTTCCCCCAACCCCCACTGTCCTCCCTTCACTTCACTGTAAGTCGGCCCTCTCTCATAACGAAGGTGAACACCGGCGGCAAATTGACACACCGATTCCTGGATTCAATGAGGGAGCCGTCTTCGTGGTGGAGGCGAAGATTGAGTTGTCTGAAAACGCCCATCCACACATCACCTCCCAATCACACATGCATCCCAATTCTTTACTTGTAAGCTGCCGGAGATAATGACTACAGAAAAGGGTTTTATTTTCATCTCTTTTAGAGACAGTCGGTTTCCAATTTGGTTATCTGATAATAGAGGTTGGATGTTTACAAAGCACGTTTTGACACCACCTGCTCACAATTTGGCGTTTACAATTCGGAGAACTAAAGAATACATTAAACTGAAATTCGAACAGAAATAAACGACGCTTTTTATATGTGAACTGCACACTCACAGGGTAATAGTTAACAGCCAATGCAAAGGGAAGTGTGAATTCACCTTTTGCAGGTTACTATCTTTTACAAGTGAGAGGTTAGTGCAGACAATAAGTGACTGTGTTGCCCGTGACCTCCAGTTACTTGGTACCTTCCTTGTGCCCAGTCCGAGAAAATTTCTGGTACTTTTTAATGGAGGGCATCATTTCAAATGGGATTCGCTGTTAATTACATTAATCGCATTTGGTATATATATATTCTGATTTAATATTAGACTAACGTTTCTTTGTGATCATGAAACCAATTTCCAAATGCATTGGTTCATTTTTTTTGTACAAGATGTACTGTATTACAACTTTGTATAATTAATTGCTGTTGATTAAAATGCAAATATTGTTTTGGGGGATTTAATATGTTCCTGCTGTAAATAAAGTTTACCTGGCAAATCATTTTAAAGGACTCTAAAAATGTAAGCCTTGCTTCAAACTGTTCTGGAAAATAGAAAATCTTTGAACTGTTTCAATAAACTGATTGAACACTAGTCTGAGTGTGTGCATGTGTGTGAGAGAAAGAGATGGTATGGGTAACTGCATAGAATGTCAAATGGATTTTCCCAGCTCAGGATGGGTTTTTAATGACTTTTTGAAGTTTTTGTTTGAGTCTGAATTATGAGACAAAGGGCTCTGATTACAAATTGTAGTTGCAATATGCAGCCGACGCTGATATTGTCACGTTTGAGATTTTATTACATTATCTTAGCTCTCCAATATACCAAAGGCTGGCATGTAATGAACAAAAGATGCATTGATAAAGCAAATTTCATATCCTGAGTGCTTCCCAAACTCCTTTATGACCAATTAAGTCTATCTGAAATTGAATCACTGTTTTGGAGGAAAAGTTTCAATCATTGTACAAAGAAGTCTCATATTAAGACAGCCAAGGACCAATACCGATCCAAACTAGAGACCCCAGAGAGACACCCAGCAATATGGCAAGAATTAAATGACATCACAGGTTCTAAAAAGGGACAGTGCAAGATAGTGGACGATGACATATCCCTCCCAGATCATCTCAACGCCTTCTATGCTCACTTTGAGGAGAATTTCGGCAGAGAGGTGACACCTATTCCAACATGTCCTGATTAACCTATCCCAACAGTCACTACACCAGAGGTCAGATCAATTTTCCTTCATGTAAATCCAAGGAAAGTGATGGCACCAGACAGAGTACCAGGCTGTGCATTCAGAGCATGTGCAGATCAACTGGCAGAGGTCTTCTTGAAAATCTTTAACCTCACCCTGCAGCAGGCCACTGTCCCTGCCTGTTTCAAGAAGGCTCAATGACTACTGCCCCCAGTGGCCTTAACTTTGGTGGTCATGAAGTGCTTTGAAAGGCTGGTCATGGCATTAATCAACTGCAGCCTCCCTACTACTTTTGACCCACTTTAATTTGCCTATCAGACCAACAGATCCATGTTAGATGCCATATCACTTGCCCTTCACTTCTCCCTAGAACATCTTGACACTAAGAACAGCTATGTAAGAATCCTACTCGCTGACTACAATTCAGCCTTCAACACTATTCTCCCCTGAAGACTGATTACTCAATTTAGTCATCTCAGAATAAGCCCCACTCTCTGCAAATGGATCCTCAGTTTCCTGACCCACAGGACACAATCAGTGAAGATTGGGGACAATATTTCATCCTCGCTAACACTGACACTGGAGCCCCCACTCCCCAGTACTCAGCCCCCTACTGTACTCATTGTGTACCCATGACTGGGTCGCCAAATGCCAGACTAATACCATTTACAAGTTCACTGATGACACCACCATAGTCAGTCGAATCTCAGGTGGCGATGAAACAGACTACTGATGGAAGATGGAAGACCTGGAAAAATGGTGCATTGAGAACAACCTAGCTCTCAATGCCAGCAAAACCAAGGATCTCATTACTGACTTTTGGTAGGGTGTTACTAATGCCCCCCCTACATATTAACAGCACAGAGATGGAATGAGTGGAGAGTGTCAAGCTCCTGGGAGTGGTCATCCACAACAAACTTTCTTGGACTCTTCATGTGGACGCACTGGTTACAAAGGCCCAACAACGTCTCTTCTTCCTCAGGCAACTGAGGAAATTTGGCATGAAGGCAAATACCCTTGCTAACTTTTATAGGTGCACCATCGAGAGCTTTCTGCCAGGATGTATCACTACCTGGTATGGCAACTGTACCATTCAAGATCGGCGACTGCTACAGAAAGTGGTGAACTCAGCCTGGACAATCACAAAGGCCAACCTCCCATCTATAGAATCCATCTACCAGGCCTGATGTCAGGGAAAGGCCGCCAGCATTCTCAAAGATCTATCCCACCCTGGCAATGCTTTACTACAACCTCTACCATCGGGGAGAAGGTACAGAAGCCTGAACACGCACACCAGCCGGTTTTGAAACAGTTTCTACCCTACTGTTGTTAGAATACTGAATGGACTCGCAAACTCTTAACATTCGCCTGTACCTGTGTTTTTGTTTTTGCCAACGTTTACCTATTACTTATTAATCTATATTTCTTAACTCTGTGATTCGCCTGTATTGCTCGCAAGACAAGGCTTTACACTGTGCTTCGGTACACGTGAGAATAAACTCAATTCAATTCAATTCATATCCCAGGAATGTGTTAATTACCAGATGTTTTGATTTAATGAAGGATTGATGTTATCTAGAACACTGGGAGATTGCCGCAGTCCTTTATTTGAATAATGACCTGAGTTCTTTTATCTTCAGCTGAAAGGATATAGACAACAACTCCGATAGTGAAGAGATAATCCAATTGCACGCTCTGCAAGTAGGGGAATTGGTCACAACATTGTGAATACATTCATAAAAAAAATCTGTTTTTTGTTACTTGTAGTGAAGTCCTAAAAGCTCTCAAATAATATCTTCACCCATTTGTTTACAATATTGTTCCACATGGTTATGAATGCAATTCTTCCCACAACTAGCCTTTCCTCTCCACAAACATAATATTTTCCTTTACAAAGAAAATCTGCCCAGTGTAGCTTTCTAAACCAGTGTTAGAAGAAATGTTCTCCCTCCTGATTAAGAAGGCTGTGTACTGAGATTAACACTTCTCTGTAATGTGTTAGGAGAAGAAATCACAAGCATGAAGTTGTACAGAATATTTGAGTTTCAATGTTTTCACTGTCTATTCTGTTTTAGTTATTTAGGGACAGACGCTTGAAAATAATTTGAAACATATGATCTTCAGGGTCTTGACACAATGGCTATGGAGATGATATTTTATAGATGAATCTATAGTAGTTTGAGTCACTGTTTAAAAATCAAGGGTTTCCAATTTAAAACAGAGATAGGTGAATTTGATTTGGAGGTGCCATGTTGGACTGGGGTGTACAAAATTAAAAATCACACAACACCAGGTTATAGTCCAACAGGTTTAATTGGAAGTACTAGCTTTCAGAGCGTCACTCCTTTGCTTTCTCCCAGAGATTCATGAGTCTTTGGAACTCTTCCTGAAAATTTGGGTGGAGGCAGAGTCAGAGATGGAACAGCTGTAAATTAATGTGGAATTGTGTGAAATGACGTATTTTGGAAGAACCTAAATGTGGAGAGGTTTAATCTGAATGGTACTGCTTTGAGGAGGTTTAAGAAGAGAGGGATCTCAGGTTGCATGTTTGAAAATCCTTGGAAGTAGAATTTCATTCTAAAGAGAGAAATTAGGAAGGCCAAGAGAAAATATGAGATAACATTGGCAGATAGGGTTAAGGATAATGCAAAGAGATTCTACAAATACATTAAGAGCAAGAGGGTAACTAGAGAGAGGGCCTGTTAAAGATCAAGGAGGTCATCTTTGTGTTGAAACCCAGGACTTGGGAGAGATACCTAAATGAATATTTTGCATCAGTTTTCACTGTGGGAATAGAACTGGAGTTGAGACAATGCAGAGAATTCAATATTTTTAAAACAGTTCATGCTGTAGAAGGGGAAGTTCAGGAGGTCTTGGAGAATATAAAGGTGGATAAATCTCCGAAATCTGATCTGAAGTATCCCAGAACATTGTGGTGAAGTAAGGGAGGAAATTATGAGACACCTTTCAGAAATATTCGTATGATCTATATCTATGGGTGAGGTGCCTGATGTCTGGAGGGTGCCTAATGTTTTATCTTTCTTTAAGAAAGGTTGTAAGAAGAAATCTGGGAACTATTGACCTGTGAGTCTGACTTCATTTGTGAGTATCTTGTTGGAGGTGATTATAAAAGATAAGATTTATGGACATTTAAAGAGGCAAAATTGATTAGGGACAGACAGCATGGTTTTGTGTGAGGAAAATTGTTTCTCACAAATTTGAGGTTTTTGAAGAAATTATCAAAAAGGTTGATGATGGCAGAGCAATACATGTTGTTTATTTAGATTTTAGTAAAGCCTTTGACAAGATTCTGCATGGTAGACTAATTAGTAAAGTTAGGTCACATGGGATTCAGGATGAGCTTGCCAATTAGATACATAATTGACTTAATGGCAGGAGACAGAGAGTAATAGTAAAGGGTTGCTTTTCGGACTGGAGGCCTGTGGCCAAAGGTGTTCCATAGAGAGCTGTTCTAGATCCTCTTTTATTTGTCATTTATATAAAGGATAGTCTGCAGTAGACAGTGAAGAAGTTTTTATAAGATTATAAAGGGATCTTGATCAAATGGGTCAATGGGCTGAAAAATCGTGGATGAAGTTCAATAGGCAATAGGTGCAGGAGTAGGCCATTCTGCCCTTCGAGCCTGCACCACCATTCAATATGATCATGGCTGATCATCCTTAATCAGTATCCTGTTCCTGCCTTATCTCCATAACCCTTGATTCCACTATCCTTGAGAGCTCTATCCAACTCTTTCTTAAATGAATCCAGAGACTGGGCCTCCACTGCCCTCTGGGGCAGAGCATTCCACACAGCCACCACTCTCTGGGTGAAGAAGTTTCTCCTCATCTCTGTCCTAAATGGTCTACACCATATTTTTAAGCTGTGTCCTCTGGTTTGGCACTCACCCATCAGCGGAAACATGTTTCCTGCCTCCAGAGTGTCCAATCCTTTAATAATCCTTTAATAATCTTATATGTCTCAATCAGATCCCCTCTCAGTCTTCTAAACTCAAGGGTATACAAGCCCAGTCGCTCCAGTCTTTCAGTGTAAGGTAATCCCACCATTCCAGCAATTGACCTCGTGAACCTACGCTGCACTCCCTCAATAGCCAGAATGTCTTTCCTCAAATTTAGAGACCAGAACTGCACACAGTACTCCAGGTGTGGTCTCACCAGGGCCCTGTACAGCTGCAGAAGAACCTCTTTGTTTCTATACTCAGTCCCTCTTGTTATGAAGGCCAGCATGCTATTAGCCTTCTTCACTACCTGTCGTACCTGCATGCTTACCTTCATTGACTGGTGTACAAGAACACCCAGATCTCTCTGTACTGCCCCTTTACCTAAATTGATTCCATTTAGGTAGTAATGTGCCTTCCTGTTCTTGCCACCAAAGTGGATAACCATACATTTATCCACATTAAACTGCATCTGCCATGCATCTGAGCACTCACCTAACTTGTCCAGGTCACCCTATAATCTCCTAACATCCTCATCACATTTCACCCTGCCACCCAGCTTAGTATCATCAGCAAATTTGCTAATGTTATTACTAATACCATCTTCTATATCATTAACATATATTGTAAAAAGCTGCGGTCCCATTACTGATCCCTGCAGTACCCCACTGGTCACTGCCTGCCATTCAATCAGGATAAATGCGAGGCATTGCATTTTGGTACAACAAACAAGGATAGGGCTTATACAATTCATGGCAGGGCCTTGGGAGTGTTATAGAACAGAGGGACCTAGGGGTGTAGATACACAATTCTTTGACGTTTGCATCACATATAGACAGGGTGGTTAAAAAAGGCATTTACAGACTTACTTTCATTGCTCAGACCTTTGAGTATAGGAATTGGGATGTTATGTTGAGGTTTTAGAGGCCATTGGTGAGGCTCTTCTGGAATACTGCGTTCAGTTCAGGTTGCCCAGTTTTAGGAAGGATATGATCAAGCTGGAGAGGGTTCAGAAGAGGTTTACCAGGATGTTGTGGGGTATGGAAGGTTTGAGTTATAAATGAAGGCTGCATAGCATGGGTCTTTTTTAACTGAAGTGTAGCAGGCTGAGAGGCAACCTGATAGAAGTTTATAAAATAATGAGGGATATAGATAGAGTTAATGGTAGTTGGTTTTTCCCCAAAATGGGTAATTTCAAGATAAGAGGATACATTTTTAAGGTGAGAGGATAGACATTTAAAAAAGACATACGAGGCAAATCTTTTACTCAGAGGGTGGTTCGCTTGTGAAATGCATGTCCTGAGGAAGTAATGGGTGTGGGTACAATTTTAGGAGATATTTGAATAGATACATGAATAGGAAAGGTTTGGAGGAATATGGGCCAGAAGCAGGCAGGTTGGACTAGTTTAGTTTGGGGTTATGTTCAGCATGAACTGGTTGGACCGAAGGTTCTGATTCCGTGCTGTGTGACTCGAGGACTCTATGAATTGATAAGGCAGAATGTGATTCTTGGCTTTGTGGAAAAAAGGCATTAAATAGAAAAGACAGGTAGTCATGGGAAACCTCATAAATTACTAGGTAGGCCTCAGCTAAAATAATGGGCACTAAAACTCTGCACACCATACCTTAAGAAGAACAGTAAGGTCCTGGGGAGTTTTGCTGAACAAAGAGACCTTGGAGTGCAGGTTCATAGTTCCTTGAAAGTAGAGTCGCAGATAGATAGGATGGCAAAGAAGGCATTTGGTATGCTTGGCTTTATTGAGTATAGGAGTTGGGAGATCATGTTGTGGCTGTACAGGACATTGGTTGGGCCACTTTTGGGATATTGTATGCAATTTTGGTCTCTTTCTTATCAGAATGATGTTGGGAAGTTTGAAAGGGTTCAGAAAAGATTTACAAGGATGTTGCCAAGGTTGGAGGATTTGAGCGAGAAAGGAAGGCTGAATAGACTGGAACTGCTTTCCCTGGAGCATTGGAAGCTGAGGGGTGACCTTATAGAGGTTTATAAAATTCTGAGGGGCATTGATAGGATAAATAGACAAAGTCTTTTCCCTGGGGTGGGGGAATCCAAAACTAGAGGGCTTAGGTTTAGGGTGAGAGTGCAAAGATATAAAAAAGACCTAAGGACCTAATCTGGGACACATCACTTGAAAAGTAGGTGGATTCAATTTGTTATGACCCAGGTTCCAGAGCAAAAGCTGGCTTGATAGATCTATGAATGCCTCTTTGCAGTTGATTACCATGGTAATTATTCATGGAAATATATTCAAATAAGGATGCAGATGATCTTGAACAGCAGATCATAAGTTTATTACACAAACAAAACAGAAACCAAATCAGAAAGACCTTAACATGAACAACAAAAGAAAGTTTTAAAACTACACTTCGACAAATACTCAATTTTGGAGAAATTTCATGTGTACCTCAATCTTTAAAGTTTTTAATCAACTGACATCTTCGAGTGTTTCTTTTCCCTGGACTGTGGAAATAGTTTTATGCTTCCTTTATGAGCTCTTGGGCATGAACTTTTCACTTCCAAATATCTTTCTGGCACGTTTGAAAAAAAACCTTTGAAGAACTGACCCACATCTAACTTCCTTTCTATTAAAATACAAACTCCAGAATACACCAAAAAGCCCTACCCCCAAAGAAAAAAATGAAACAGCATCCTTAAGAGGTATTCTTATTTTATTTCTTTTCTGCCACCATTTCTTATTATCACTACTTCTATGTTACATTAATAACAACAATAATATATTTACACTGTCTGATTTTCATAGCAAGCATTTCTACATGAATCAATGTTGATCGTGGAATTTGGCTCCCTTCGTGTTTACTCTTCACAAAACATCCACTATGCCATAATACTTGCCAGGTAAATGAATGATTTCTAAATTGCATGGTTGCAACATTAAAGCAGATTAAGATTCCTGTCATGAAACCTTTCCAAAAAAAAAAATCAACAGATTGTGGCTTATATAACTCGCAGTTTGGTTCGACATATCAAGATTGAATTTCAACGTAACACTCAGCATCTCTTTCTCTACTGTTGAACGTTTCTGTTGGTATGCAATTAGTGTTTGCAAAAAATAACTGAGTAACTATTCGATTCCCCATCTTGTCTTCTAGTAGCAAGACAGCACCCACAACTGATGTCGCTGGCATTACTGTATTTTTGAACGACACCTCATAATTTGGTGCTGCTATAACTGAGGTAATTGTCAGCATAGCTTTCAAGTTGTCAAAAGCACTCTGACATTCTTTTGTCCATTCAATTTTTTTTTGCCTTTTTTCAATAAGTTTATCACAGGAGTCGCCACAGTGCAGACTTGTGGAACAAACCTCCAGTAAAATTCACTTATGTAGATATATCACAGAATTTGAAGACTTTCAACCAGCATCAGTTAATTCGGCTTGTTCCTATGTCTCTCAGTATCTCTCCTGGTTTACCTCCATGGTTTGAAGAATAAGGAAATAGCTCTCCTTTCAAATTAAAATATTCAGAACCTCCACAATTCAACTCCTGGGTTTCCCACCTTGGGTGAGACAAAAGTGAAAGAGTTAGTGGCATTAATTTGTAGCACAATAATAGAAAATGGGTTAAGTATTACTTTTCTGAAAAATCCTGTAGTGATTGTTTTTAGTGTGCTCTGAAGTCAGATTGGGATCTCTAGGATTGTGCTGCTACTTTTATGTTCAAGTATACACTAAGGTCTGCTCTGTATTAACCGATTGATATGCAAGTTATAGCATGAGATCAATGTAGACTCAAATTTCATTCCAGTCAAGATGGCAGTGGACTAAGCAGTGCAGCCTTGGGCTCCTGAGCCCCAGACCTCAGGGCTCAGCCATTCCATCCACTTTTTGTGTTTTTCTTTCTTTTTCTTTATCCCTTTTTTTACTTACCTTCTTGTGGAGAGTTCAGATAGCATTGGTGGTGGCAAGGTGTCCAACACATTGGAGGCAAGTTTGTGTTCCCAGCGATGGCAGTGGCGGAGGGAAGCGAGTTTAGGCCCAGTGTCCGGTGTGGAACCCGGCAGTGGCTCCTTTGGCATGGTGGGTATGATGTCCAGGCTAGGCCCTGTTTGGAACCTGGCAGCTTCAGCTGCATTGCCGAGATTTACCCAGACTCATGGTGGCGATGACACTAGCGGAGGCAAGATTGCGCCTAAGAATGGTGAGTCGGTTCCAGCAACAGCTATAGGAAGGGATTCTGCCCAAGTGCTTTGTGCCGATGTTAGTCTCAGCATTGGGTTGGAAGAGCCTAGATCCCGGTCCATGGCTAAGGCACTTAACAAGAAAGACTGTAATGTTAAACTTTTAACTTTATTTCTTTAGATTATGCCTTTCTATTCTAAGTCTTGGTTTATTTTCTGTGTTTTTAAGATGATGCTGGACAGTGGTGACATTGCATAAAAACTTTTCACTATATTTATAATGAATACATGTAACATGTACATGTGACAATAACTAAATCAAATAAATACATCAAATAAAATAATCCACATATTAACAAACCATTTTCATTCATGGTAAATCAGCAGGTAAACAAACTGTTAACTTCAAACCAATGTTAGAAGATTCTGCATTCAGTTAGCTGATCCCAGCCTGTTGAATGTTACAGTTAGCATTGCGTTCCATAGGTCCAGAATAGGCTCACTACTTCTAATCATTATCCAGTGCCTCTGGTATGATGTGTGTACAATAGGTGAGGACTGGACCAATTTCTGCATTGATTTTGACAGCCTGTTGATATTCAGTGATTAGGTTCATGTTCACAAAGAATGCAATTGGGCACAATTTGTGGGTGGCACGGTGGCACAGTAGTTAGCACTGCTGCCTCACAGCGCCAGAGACCCGTGTTCAATTCCTGCCTCAGGCGACTGACTGTGTGGAGTTTGCACATTCTCCTCGTGTCTGCATGGGTTTCCTCCGGGTGCTCCGGTTTCCTCCCACAGTCCAAAAATGTGCAGGTCAGGTGAATTGGCCATGCTAAATTGCCTGTAGTGTTAGGTGCAGGGGTAAATGTAGGGGAATGGGTCTGGGTGGGTTGTGCTTCGGCGGGTCGGTGTGGACTTGTTGGGCCGAAGGGCCTGTTTCCACACTGTAAGTAATCTAATCTCAATCTATCAGCAGTGTTGGTTTGCATTAAATTAAGGGCCGCATGGTGGCTCAGTGGTTAGCACTGCTGCATCACAGTGCCAGGGACCTAGGTTCAATTCCACCCTTGGGTGACTGTTGTGTGTGGAGTTTGCACATTCTCCTTGTGTCTACATGGGTTTCCTCCGGCTGCTCTGGGTTCCTCCCACAGTCCAGCTTAGGTGGATTGGCCATGCTAACTTGCCCCTGGTGTTCAGGGATATGCAAGCTAGGTGGATTAGCGATGGGAAAATGTGGGGTTACAGGGTTGGTGGGTCTGGGTGGGATGTTTTTTGGAGGGTCAGTGTTGTCTTACTGCACAGAATGGCTGCTTCTATACCTGTAGAGATTCTATGATTACTTTCCATGAATTGTCTGAATAAATTGATCCTCAGAGTGAAGAAGAAGTGGAGTAAATTGGATAGAATCAAAACTCTTGCATGTATTGATGAATAAAACCTAATCTGCAGGACATTGGAAAGATCCCTCCGTGACTCCCTCGTCAGGTCCACACCCCCCACCAACCCAACCTCCACTCCCGGCACCTTCCCCTGCAACCGCAAGAAATGCAAAACTTGCGCCCACACCTCCCCCCTTACTTCCCTCCAAGGCCCCAAGGGGTCCTTCCATATCCTCTACAAATTCACCTGCACCTCCACACACATCATTTATTGCATCCGCTGCACCCGATGTGGCTTCCTCTATATTGGGGAGACAGGCCGCCTTCTTGCAGAACGTTTTAGAGAACACCTCTGGGACACCCGGACCAACCAACCCAACTACCCCATGGCTCAACACTTCAACTCCCCCTCCCACTCCACCAAGGACATGCAGGTCCTTGGACTCCTCCATCACCAGACCATAGCAACACGACGGTTGGAGGAAGAATGCCTCATCTTCCACCTAGGAACCCTCCAACCACAAGGGACGAACTCAGATTTCTCCAGTTTCCTCATTTCCCCTCCCCCACCTTGTCTCAGTCAAATCCCTCGAACTCAGCACCGCCTTCCTAACCTGCAATCTTCTTCCTGACCTCTCCGCCCCCACCCCCACTCCGGCCTATCACCCTCACCTTGACCTCCTTCCACCTATCGCATTTCCAACGCCCCTCCCCCAAGTCCCTCCTCCCTACCTTTTATCTTAGCCTGCTGGACACACTTTCCTCATTCCTGAAGAAGGGCTCATGCCCGAAACGTCGATTCTCCTGTTCCTTGGATGCTGCCTGACCTGCTGCGCTTTTCCAGCAACACATTTTCAGCTCATACATGGTTTAAGCAAACTATTAAATGATTCCTATGAAACAATCACTGAATTTTCTGACCATTTGAGCTGGAATTATATTCCAACTGAGCAACCAAATATTATTGCATTCCCTTCATTAACAATGGCAAGACAACTAATAAAAATAAACTTAGATTATAACCTGCTACTGCAGGCGACTGCCTGTCAAAGGCACAGTCCCAAAAGCAATAACAGCTATTAAATGGGCTACTACACTGAAAGTCAATGTGATATAGAAGGAAAATGAAAAGGACAGATCAGCAAACCAAGTGAAAGGAAGGAACAAACAGCACTGAGCTTAAAATCAATTAAAAAAAACTTCAGCAAGAAAACAAAAGTCTGTCAATGTGCATAAGAAAAATCAAATTTTGGATGCTAACTAACTTTTTCATATTGAAACATAACACAGCAAGGCCATGGTATAAGGCGATCAGAAACTTTCACATTTATCAACATTGTATATCTACAAAAGGCAGGTGGACACACCCTGAAAACCTAAATTGTGCCAACCTATTGTAACTACACATTCTAAAAGACAGATATCTCAGGAAATGGTACCCATGGTACAGTCTACAAAAAGCTGTCTCACAGCCTATAACAGATTGCCAATTTTGTGTCAGTGGGACATGCTCTGCAGTGTCAATTATACAAACTTAGTCTGGCTTCCTGAACTCTTCTAGCTGGTAGATACAATTGGTCCAATGTTGGCAGGCTTACAAGTATGGTCAGATCTCAGCACGTTGATCATTCATCAGATTCAAGCCACATCCACACACACTAATTCTCTTGGTAGGTTTCTTGTCAACTGCAGTACTATAACCTCAGGACAGAAATTATTCTGGAAGACAAAGCATGGCAAAAATGGCTTAGACACCTGCCTTTTGCACATTGACAAACCTTTTAATTGTGGCTCAAATGCCCTTATCTGTGTAAGCAACTATGCCAGTATTGTGGAGAAACTGAGGATTACAGATGCTGGAGATCAGAGTTGAAGTGTGGTGCTGGAAAAGCACAGCAGGTCAAGCAGCATCTGAAGAGCAGGAGAATCGATGTTTCAGGAGTAAGCCCTTCATCAGGAATCCTGATTCCTGATGAAGGGCTTATGTCTGAAACGTCAATTCTCCTGCTCTTTGGATGCTGCCTGAGCTGCTGTGCTTTTCCAGTATTGTGCAAGAAACATCAGCTCTGGTAGTTGGCATTGTGTGTTTTCATACCTACTTACTTGGCAAGAAATTCACCAATGAAATAGATCATAAAACACTAAAAATGATCTATCATAAACCAAGGACAAGGACAAGGGTATGCCTTTGAAGTCATCCTATACAAAGACAGAGATGTCCCTCTTGCTTATGTGGATACTCTAGAAATTAAAGGCATTCTCAAGATAGATATGTTACACATTCAGCACAGCTCATATGAGCAATTGTAATCAGCAACTGCTGAGGATGAGCAACTGCAAGAATTGTGAAAGATCATTATTTAAGGATGGTCTGTCAGTATTATGGAAGTTCCTGAGAACATTTGCTCATTTTGGCCGTACAGAGACTAACTTGGTATGTTGTGGCATGCCATTTTCAAGAGCAAACAAGTCCTAGTACCAAAAACACTATTCCAACATATTGTGCCCATATGTCTTCAGGAACACATGGGTATTGAATGTATAAGAAGGCTAGCAAGCGAGGCTGTGGACCGGACAGAGTTGAATAAAAATAATCCAGGACTCCTGAATGAATGTGAGACATGCTAAACACTAACCCAAGTAGGAGAGGGAGCCTCTACATCAGCATAAATTCTGTCCATTCTTTGGACAAAAATAGCAATGGATGTATTCATGATGCTTGGGGAAACTTACATCCTTGTGACAGATTACTTCTCTAAATTTCCCATCGCTCGATGACTTATCAACAACACAAGTGCAACCGTCACTAAAACAATGATTGCCATTTTCAGCTATTCGTGTACTGGAGCGGTTAGTATCTGACAACTCACTGCAGTTCACTGGCAAAGCATTTCAAGACGTGGGGAGTGACACATATTACTGGCCAGTACATAATACTTGCTCAAACACTCTAGCTGAATGTATGGCATGCACAAACATGCTCAAGTGTCCAGTGGTAAGACAGATTTTTGCATTGTCTTGCTACATTTTAGTGTAATTCGTGTATCATTCCGAGGACAACTAATGCTCAGAAGGCTAGTGTCAATGACCTTGCACAGCAACTAATTACCTGACTATTCTGAGACATAGGTTATTGTTCTTCATAGACAGGGGCGAATGAGAGAGAGGCACAACAATTATGTGCCACACATAGGAACACTGGAGCGGGAGTAGGCAATTCAGCCCATCGAGTGTGCTCTCATGTTTAACACAATCATGGTTCAACGCCTTTTACCCGCACTTTCCCACAATCCTTGACGATACTGATAATCAAAAATCTATTAACCTCTACTCTAAATACTGCAAACGTTGTTTTAATCATCACTCTTGAAAAAACAGCGAAAATTATATTCCTCAAATGTCTTGACGTCTCAGGATAATTCTGTTCAGCTACTAACAGTTGGTTAGTTAATTCACCTCAATGTCAATATGACTGCTGTTCAATTGAACGGCCACACGAAATACATGTGACTCAATTTTGAGTCAATCTCTCCTCAACCACAGGGGTACCGCGATCTACCGTAATGTCCGAGTAGTGAGAAGGCTTTCTGCCGGTAAGTTTAATTTAAGGCAAAGTTTCAATATTATTGAAGGGATTTATGCAAAGTAAGGAATGACAGCGATGTGTACACGCCCCGCATTATGTTTTTATTACTTAGCGTGTGCTTTTACATTGATTGGTATACCTCTTGATTATCGGGAATATTTGATCAATCGGCACAGTCCATAGCTGCCGGATAATAAAAAAAAGTTCACTGACGACAAATCCACAGCCCTCTGCAGTAAAGAATTCACCACCCTCTGAGTAAAAACATTTCTCGTTGTCTCTGAAATGGCATCCTCCTTATTTTTAAGCTATGCCCCCTGGTTCTACACTCCCCAACATGGAGAAACATTTTCCCTACATCTGCCTATCCCTTTGAGTATTTTGTTCGTGTTAATGAACATTTTGAAGCTATAGAAAATACAGGTTCTCTCTTGTTTCTCTGACTGATGGGTGACACCTCCCACCCCTCCATCGAATCCCAGCCATTAAATCCAGAGTAGACCTTTCCTCAAATCACCTTTGGTATTAAATTAGCCCATAGCTGGCCCATATATCAATTCCATTTGCCAGCTTTTGATTTCTACATTTACCGAATACAAACCTGCCAGTCTCTGTTAGATCAAATTTAATTAACCCAGCATCCAGAATCTTTTGATGGAACAAATTCCAGATTTCCATGAATCATTGTATAAAAATACACTTAGACCATAAGAAATAAAGAACAGGAGGAGGCCATTCAGCCCTTCCAGCCTGCTCTGCCATTCAATAGGATCTGATATTCTTCACGTCTACTTCCACGCCCATTCCCTGTAACCCTTGCTTTGCCTAGTGATCTACAATCTATCCATAAATATGCATAAGGACTTTTTCCTCACAGCTCTTCATCTCAGTCTTAAATTGGGATCCCTTTATTCTGAGACTTTGCCCTCTCGTCTTAGATTCTCTCATGTGGGGAAACATCCCCTCCACATTTACCCTGTCAAGCCCCTAACCAATCCTATATGTTTCAATGAAATCACCTCTCATTCTAATTTCCAGTGAGTAGAGTCCCAACCTGTTAAAGCTTTGCTTGTAAAACCATACCAGGGATCATCCTGGTGAACTTGCTCTGAACTGCCTCCAATGAAATTATCTTTTCCTTACATAAGGAAACCAAAACTGCTCACAGTACTCCAGTTGTGGACTCACTTGCACTTTACACTGTTGCAGTAAGACTTCCCTATTCTTATATTCCAAACCATTAGAAATAATGCTAGAAACTAAAACATTCCATTAGCATTCCTGATGACCTGCTGCTCCATTATGCTAGTTTTCTATGTTTCATGCGCACATCCCTCCAAATTCTTTTGTGTTACAACTTTCTGCAGTTTTTCTCCATTTAAAAATGCTCTGTTCTTTTGCTTTCCCATCTGAAATGAATAACTTCACAATTTCCCACATTATACTCCATTTGATAACTTTTTGCCCACTTCCTTAACCTACCAACATCTCTCTGTAATGTTTGTCTCCCTCTCACAACTTGCCTTTCCACCTATTTTTGCGTCATCTGTAAATTTGGCCATCGTGCATTTCTCAAGTGATTAATGCATATTGTAAACAGTTGCAGTCCAACCACTGATTTCTGTAGAACCCCACTAGCTCACAGGTACCCATCCTGAAAAAGAATCCCTTATCCTTCTTAATTTCAGTCCTAAATGACCATGATCTAATTTAAGGATGGTGTGCCCTTGCTCTTGTTTCTGTTGCCAGAGGACATTAATATTTGTTATGAATTCTACCGAATCCTTTCAGCCTTTCAAACAGTGCAGTCACAACACTCCTGAGTTTTGTTTTCACTAACTGGGTTTTTCGCTTTACACATACTACCTGTCCTGCTGAATTTCTCCAGCAGGTTCAGTTTTTATTTCAGATCTTTACTGACTCTAATTGTAGCATTTCACTTTTATTTTGTCCTTCTGTTCATTCCCATTATGTCCTTCCTGAGATTCATTGCCTAAAACTGATAGCAGTACTCCAGCATTTTGTACTAGATTAGTCTTTTTGATTAAAATTTGCACCTTTACACAAGATTTTGATAGTTTGCTCCTTCACTTTAAATTTAAGAAGTATTCTGATTCCTCATTTTGAGACAGAATTTAACTATCGCCTGTGGGCAGGTTTGCAGGAGGAGGGTTGTGTCGTGGTGGTGGGAGCGTGGCAGAAAATTCCCTGGGTGGTTTTCCCACTGTCCTCCTAGCCAGTCTGACCTGCCTGCAGTGGACACAGTAGACAGGCTAGGCCTACGCCCTCTGAGCATGGTCCTTCTCCAGAGTGAGAGTTGGAGACCGCTTTTCCAGTCAATTAATATTGCTTGAGCATTAAGTGGCTGCAAGGCAGCAGGCATTGCTGAGGATGCATTCCCCACTGACAGTCCAGGGCAAAGTGGGAAACTCCACCATCTGAAAAATCCTGCCCTTGGATTCAAAGCGGATTACTTCAGACTTCCTTACCTTGAATTCAACTGGCTACAGTTGCTGATGTAAGTTAGTAAATTTATATTCCTCCACAACCTACAGATGTATCTGTGGTGTTTACTATGCCTCCCAACTTTGTGTCATCTGCAATGTTTGATGTACAACTCCTCACTATTTTATCTAGGTCATTGAGAAATGTGTTGAAAAACTGAGGACACAGCACAGATCTCTACAGAACACGACGTGTCACATCACACCAACCAGAGTGCTGTTACATGATGTGATGAGGAAGAAATCTATTCCCTTATTTTTAACTTCCTCTTAGTCAGTTGTAAAAAAACTTTTTAATTTCTTTTTAACATGCAACGCTCACCTTTATTTAAAACTTAGTAAAATCAAAATGAGAAAGAGGAATTTTATAAATTACCTCAAAAAAAGCACAGAAAACACACGCAAATACAAATATACAAATGGAGGTAATTAGTTTAATAAAGGAGAATAGAAACAGGAAGATAAAAGGAGATGCAGTTTAAAAGTTCTTATAGTCCTCGTTTGTGAGTATGAAACCTGAGTCCATGACTGTTTAGCTGCTTCTGTAATGCGATTTATATAAAAAACATTTTTGGTGAATGGTTGTTTTCCAAGTTGCTTATTCACTGGGTACTTCATTTATGAGACAATAAGGCACAGGAAGAAGAAACTCTTTCTTACAAATCTATTTTTACTTTTCTGGCTTCTATGCCAAGAAAGCTACTGAAATATGTTCTTTTGAATATTCCCAAATCTAGCTCTAACTGTCTTTCCAAGCTGAATACTCCATAATCTTTCATCTCCCAAGATATGAAGTTATCATGCAAGTGTGAATTAAACACTGTCTTCATTGTCTGGTTTCACTGTCTTTGGATTTATTTGCTCACTTTAATGTTGTCAGGTTTGTATATCTCACATTGATTTCAAAATACATGCTTCAATTAGTAGTCAAGTTATCACAGGAAGTATTTGTCCTTCTTTAGAAATTACTTTAGGCTGTGAAGGTCTCAGGTTTTAAAACTAGATGATGGAAGTTGACTAGTGATAGACCATTTTTGTAATTATCATGATAAAGGAGGTAGTGGTATAATGACAATTCTGTGCCAAGGCAATGTTCTGGAGACAGGGATTTGAATCCCACCATAACAGATGATGAACTTTGAGTTCAATAAAAATCTGAGTAAAGAGCTATGACCTAATGGCAACTATGTAACCACTGTTGATAATGTAAAAAAATTTCTACCTGGTTCATTAATATTCCTTAGGGAAAGAAATCTGTCAACCTTTCCTGGTCTGGCCTCCATGTGACTCCAGACCTACAGTAAAAGTGGTTGACTAAATGAGATGAGGCAAAATGTCTTCATTCAAAAGATAGTGAATCTAGAGAATTCTCTGTCATAGAAGGCTGTAGAGGTCAAGTCACTGAATATATTTGAGAAAGAGATAGATACAATTTTAGATTTTAAAGGTATCAAAGGATATGAGGAGAAAGCAGAAACACAGCATTGAGATAGAGGATCAGCTAGGATCATACTGAATGGTTGAGCAGGCTTGAAAGGCCAAATGGTTTCTAACTTTCTGTGACTCATAGCTGCCTTTTGGGTGATTAGAGATGGGAAATAAATGCTGATCTCACCAGTTGTGCCTGTGTTCTGTGAACAAACATAAAAAATGCAAAAGTTTTATCCTTAATCTCTACTGGTGATCTTTCTACATATTGACGTTTGGAAAACGATGACCAAAACAATTTTCCACCTTGTTCTTTAAATACTTATAAATTTGCATATCTCACATGCTATAATATTCTTCATTAACATTTATTTACTCAGATTAAATGCATTGAGTTCCTGCTTCAACCTTTAGATTCTTCTGTATGGCTGTTATTTTCCCTATTTCTAAACTGATACAAAGGATACAAAGGCATCTATCATTTCCCCTTTCCTCTGTTGCTATTTCCTGTGCTAAATGGGCTCTGAATCTCCCTTCCTACTTTATTTTCTTGATAGATTTATCCAGCCTTTCACTGGGAACTTTAATACTTCTTGAAAGTTCCTTTTTCATTTTTCTCCTTTTACTTCTTGTTATGATCTTTGTTCTTGGATACAGCTCTTCCAGTCTCTTGGATTACTCACCATTGCACAAGCATTTCCCTTCAGCTGTCACTAATCCCAATTATTGGCTGCTGCTGCGTGGCTGCAGAAGCAACACTTTTTTTTTCATTTGAAAGATATGAACTGGTTTTGTACTACCTGAAATACCTTAGAATAACTCTCACTTTTTCTGTGGGGTTACTCAGGCACAGTTGAGCCCAGTATTTTATGGTCAATTTGTTTTCTCACCCCATCAAAACATGCTCCTTCTTAATTTAATTTGTCATTGTTTTGTGATTTTTTTTTTCTTCTTTCAAAGGGAATATTAAAGTTCACAACCACATGGTCAGTATTTGCAAGTTGTTCCTTTAAAATCATAAATATTAATTTGTAATTGTTTTTGGAGAGTCATGCTTCTTTTCATTCTAACTTTCTGACCTGATTTGAACACTGCTGAACAGTGATAGATTGACCAATAGAATAGTTATAGCAGAGAGAGAACATCTAGCTCATTGTATTTCCCTGTCTCTGCGCACGCCATCCCAACATTACTCCCCACCAAAGCCTAACAAGTCTTTTCTCTTTGTTATGGACCAGACCACACTCCCTCAAAATATATGAAGAATGCAGTCTATTTCTTCCTTATTTTAAAGGTAAATGTCAGGTGCTGTGTTCCAGATGCAAGGCGATTTGTCAAACTACCGACATTAAGAAAAACACAATTTATCTGAACACTGCAGTTAAAATATAACAAAAGAGAAAGGAATTTGGAATAACTTAACTCTACTAGAAAACTTAACAGAATAAAAAATTACTTTACTACTAAACAGTAACTGTTCCAATATAGTAACATTCCATAAACACACCCTTGGCAACAGTCAAATTTAGAAACCAGAACTGTCTCACATGCATGCCAGCAGCTCAGGAGGAGACCCAGAGAGAAAGTGTAGCAACCAGGAGAGATTCACTGCTTTCCAACCGTGCTGAGACCCCAGCAACAACTGTTGCCGAGAAACCTAAATTCTTGGTTTTATGGGAGCTTGACCACACCCATTCAGGTTGCTACTATTGTTTCAGCTTTTAAGAAAAATACCTAGGCCACACAAGGTGTTTACTCTCTTATAAACTGCTTGTCGCCTCTTGCTCAACCTCTTTTATTTAAGAAAAGGACAAAATAACTTCTTAAAGCCACAGCATCAGCATGTCTTCAGAAATGTATCTAATTCTCTTGTCAAAGTAATGATTGAATCCGGTTTTGCCACACTCTCAGACAGGGTATTCCAGATCCTAACTACATACTTCATCAAATAAAGTGGGTTTTCCGTCTGCTGGCTGCAGTCCTTTTGCAAATTACATTCAATTGGTAGCTTTCAGTTCAGGAATCTGCCATCAATGGGGAGAATTTATCCCTAAATACTTCAAGTGGGCTACTTGAACACCTCTGTCAGATTTTGTCTTAGCTTTCCCTTCTCTAGGGAGAGAAAGACCAGCTTCTTTGATCTATTCACATAACTGAAGTCTCATCAGGAAATAAGAAAAGTTAAATGACTCAGAAATTGTACTAAGCGAATGAAAAAACAAAAAGAGAAATCTAGAATTAAAAATGCCCCATTCAACCTCTTAAGCAGTTCCTCTACAGTACTGTGGGTCCCATACTGGATGCTTAACTCTACCACGGGTGGGGCAGGTAATGTTCATTGAAGTGGGTGTGTGAAATATTTGAGACTTTTGCTTAGCCTTCAGTCTCACTATCTAAGGGACCAAGGCTTATTTTAGATCCTCTCTTCCTTCTTATATACACTGTAGAAATTATTTTGCTGTTTTATGTTTCTTGCTGGTTTTCAGAATTTGGGTATTGCTGCAAAAAAGACAATTTGTGTCAAAGGTTTTCATCTTGATCTCATCAGGACGCTTCACAAGGACAACAGTTTAAGGGGGAAAACAACATTTATTCTTCATGATATGAAGGTGCAAATTGCTTGGCAAGTGGACTCTAACTGGTGGCGACAGTAGCATGAAGAATGCACCAGTCATTGCTGATTGATAGCTAGCTGCCAGATTTTGTTTAAATTGTAAATCAGGCAGGTTGACTGTAATTGGTTAGAACATTTCCCTGACAGAAGAATCAGCAAATGGCTGTCACCATGTTGATGAGTTGAAACAGGTGCAGCATGTGTAGATGATCTTTCTGTTTGCAGAGAACAGCATCATTGTATTTGTGACTTCCAGGACATGCAAGTGTGCCATACTATGAGACCAAATGACTATTCCTGATGAAGGACTTATGCCTGAAATGTCAACTCTCCTGTTCCTTGGATGCTGCCTGACTGGCTGTGCTTTTCCAGTGCCATACCTTTCAACTCTGACTCTCCAGCATCTGAGTCCTCACTTTCTCCTACCCTAAATTGCTTGTCAATGTAATTCTTTGTATATTCAAAATTATCTAGTAAGTGTTGTCCATTTGAATAGAATTGAATCTGTACAGTGTGGAAACAGGCTATTAGGCCCAACAAGTCCACACCGACCCTCCAAAGAGTAACCCAACCAGACCCATTTCCTTATTTAGCTCTAACTAATGCACTTAATCTACACATCCATGAACACTATGGGCAATTTAGCAAGGCCAATTCACCTAACCTGGATTGTGGGAGGAAACCCATGCAGAACATGGGGAGAGCATGCAAACTCCACACAGACAGTCACCTGAGGCTGGAATTGAACCCAGGTCCCTACCACTGTGCGACTGCAGTGCTAACCACTGAGCCACCGTGCCACCCTAGTGACAGTTGGAGAATTTGCAGAATTGCATCTAACTTTGGGCACTATGTTCTGAGTTTGGTAAACATTGGCTGGTTGGGTACAGTTGGAACAGCTGGATGGATATGCTGTTTAATATGATCCACTGCCAGTCTTTGTAACGTCAGGCCCAGCTACTGTCGGCACACCAACACAGAAATTCATACACCACATTACTTGTTTGTGTGATAGGCAGGAAGTCTTTTTGACTTTATGTTTACCCTTCAGGTAATCTGAGATTGACTGAAACATTTTCAAGACCAAGACAGACTGCCTTTAGGCATTCCATGAGTGTGTACAATATACAAAGGGGAATGATCCAGACATGACTATTTTGAAGTCTCCCTTGTTAGTTTCTTCCCTTTCTCTCTAAAATATGATGACAGAATTTTGTCTCTTTTCCATGTGGAGCACAATTATTGACTGCTGCCTTCATTATTTATTAGTCCTGCTCCTTGACATCTTTGACCCTGAAATCAGGAAGGCAACACATCTTTCTGGATTTGTGTCTGCACCTGAAGAAATGCTTGTCTTTTCCTCCAGCTATGGAATTCCCTATCATCACAACCTTCTGCCACTTAGCACCTCCCGTTCACTCCCCACAATACTCCCTGTCCTAAACCCCTCGAGCTGAAGCAGTTGTGGTGCTGTGGACCCGGATCTGGCTGCTCTCCTCATAAAAGCCATCACTCTCACCAGTATATGGAACTGAATCTCAGCCTAATGACACCAGCTTTTCATCCCTCTCCAAATCCTGGAGCTCCTGCAGCTTTCTGCATGTGTATTTGTTCAGGGCATGAATAATGTCGTGGACTCCCCACATTTAATAGGGTGTTCTTTTTATGGAACTAAGGATCCTTGCTGTGCCTCTATTTATTAGACTAAGTAAAATTAATAGAGATCCACTAAAGACTTGTAAAAAGCTGACAAAGAAAAACTCACCAACCAGCAATCTCGCTTGAAGGGACCATTCTTTTAGTAACTTTTGGCCTTCCTTGCTGATGCTCATGTGCTCTCCTCCCTGCTGCTTTGAAGGATCCACATCTCTCTGCTTTTTAAAATCCAAAGGTAAAGGATAGAAACATACAGACCAGGACTCACCATGTTGGGAAGAGAAAAGAATGCCAATGGGGTAAATCAGGAAGTAATGCCAAGTGTTGGTTCTAAGTGAAAGGGAGAAAAGTACTTGCACATGTACAGTGTTTCTCATAAACACTGGATTGCCAAAATACTTTCGCAAACAATAACATATTTTTGAAATGTAGTCACCATTGTCATGTCAGGTAACGGAAGGAGTGGTAAGGTTTTTTTTACAGTTTATAAACATTTTATGTCAAGGTAAAGGAACTGAATGATTTAAACCTATCCCCTTCCAACTTTGCAAACAGTTATACATTGTCATGCTGGTAGGAATTTGAAACTTCACAACACAAAAACACTTTTGTGTTTTTCTCATGTCTGCAAAAATAGTAAATGCTGACACAATCGGCTTTCGGATGAAACAACGTCTAGACCAGGACAAACTGGTAGCTCATGTGACTGTGTATGGTGTGTGTACTGCAAGTGATATTGCATCTCCCTTACTGGTAGTGTCAGCATAACTTCAGAGTTCATCAAACATTCAGATGGAGAACACAATAAGGATATCAAATCAAACAGTGTTGCGTACTCTTCTAAAATATATGCAGTGGCAGCAGCTGCAGAGAGAGAGACAAAGCTCACAGTACCACTGCAAATGGGGCCGGATCATGACTCACTGTTTGGATGCTCCATTTGTGAATGTTGCTCGATTATGCTCGGACTATTGCACATAAATTGATTGCATTAACTTTCAACAATGCCCACACATAGTGAACATTCTGGTTGCTGATAAATATCTTTAGATGTGATTTTTGATTGCATACCTTTGATTTTGTGGGCTGCTGCATTGTTTTTTTAAGAGTCTTATGAAACATTGGCAACCATAGACCATAAAAACTCAGTAGCAGATACATGAGCCATGCTTTTCTTGATGTTTGCTGAATTTGAATTTGGGAATTCTAAATTTTCCATTAAACCTGTTTAGCACATTTGAGATCTCTAATGCTTGGTTTAAGTATGCATCCAATACTCTGTTTACTGTGTCATCATAAATTCCAACTGAAATATCCAAGTTCAAATGTTATTTAAATTCAGAGCATCCTTCCAAATTTATACTCTTTGACCTGAGTCTAACAGACATGAAGATAAAATGCTGTATGAGAAAATCATTCAAACTATGGCCATAAATAAGGATCTTCTTTGATTACTATCAGAGTTATACTTCACTTGTCAGTTTTCTCCCTTGTATTTCTCTTTGGTTACTATGCTACACTTGTTGCCAATGGTTTGCTTTATCTTGGCTCAAGTTGGGACAGCTTTCTACGTGCTTATAGATCATACCCTTGAGGCACTTTGTGCCTTTTGTCCAACAATGTGTTGTTCTCACATGGTTAGGTGGTGAGAGTGTGGGAGGGGAGATCTGTGTGAATCTGTCTTCCAAAATAACAGTAGCTGAAAAGACAACTCATTGTCTTGTGGAGTACCAGGTAGATTTAACAAGGCTATCTGAAAATCTTGGCAATTCGCTTTACATTTACTGGTCATGGATTCTACAATATAAACGGTACATCTGCAAAATGACTTGATTGAGTGACAGTTGGAAGTAATATGTTGTACACCCCATTTCCTGCACATATCTAGGAGGGCGCACCATTTGCTGAGGCACAATGAAGATACTCAACACAGTGGTCAACGTGTCAACAATTTTGCACTGATGATAGCTTTGATTTCTTGCACTCAGGAATTTGCTGAAATAGTCAGTCAACAGAATATGATCATGTCCATTGACATGTCATCTTGTACCATGGCTCAGAAGAAATCTTGTGTGGAAGGAGAGGCTCTCTTGCTTGTTGAGAATGATGGAATTTATTTCGCACAAGTTGGTTAATTGATTGGCGTCCTTATTAATGCTAGGCCAATATGTGCATCAACGTGTCAATACACTTGCCTTTTTTTCTGCATCCAGGTGAGCTATAAATATATATATATATGGTCTATTACATCTTGACATGGATTTTGCAGAATTACAAAATGGTCTGTATATGACACTTACATTCTTGGAGAGCTCTAGTTCATTTCTGAATAACTGGATGAGGAAGGATGAGCTGCCTTCGGTTTCTCATTCACATACTTCCTTGGTTAGTTGAAACACATTTCATTCTAAAAGGATCCCTTCCCCTGGGAATGACTTTCTTTCAGACCTAAATTACCTTATGTTATAAAAGGAGCTAACATTTCCAGGCTTTCTCTAAGGAACTGAAAATGCGAATCTGCTAGTTACTAAATGTAAAAGGAATAAGTAATTAGATTAGATTAGATTACTTTACAGTGTGGAAACAGGCCCTTCGGCCCAACAAGTCCACACCGACCCGCCGAAGCACAACCCACCCATACCCCTACATTTACCCCTTACCTAACACTACGGGCAATTTAGCATGGCCAATTCACATCTTTGGACTGTGGGAAGAAACCGGAGCACCCGGAGGAAACCGACGCAGACACGGGGAGAACGTGCAAACTCCACACAGTCAGTCGCCTGAGGCAGGAATTGAACCCGGGTCTCTGGCGCTGTGAGGCAGCAGTGCTAACCACTGTGCCACCGTGCCACCCACAAATGCAATAAAACACACAAATTAGAAATCAGGCATGAGCCCAATGAGATAAATAAAAATAAAACAGAGATATGGATCAGTATCTGAATTGCTTGTGAAGTTCAAATAGTAGAACTTTGCATTGGAGGTTACCAGTTGCATTGATAGTTGAACAGTTTGTTTGTTGAGATTCTTGGTTTTGTAGGCTGATCGAAATCTTGATGTCTTTACACCTTGGTTGAATATTAGCATTCAGGGTGAGAAAACATTCTTTCCTGTACTGTTTCACTTTCCACTTGGTTGAGTTCGAGTTAGAGGGGGAATTTATCTGCAACACAAGATTAACTAATAGACAATTTTTTGATTGGATCCATTATAGCATGCTATTGGTCAAACCCTGGCTGGTACACATGAGAATATCCAGTCTGACCAGTCCACTGCATTAAAACTGAAATTTTTTAAATCTGTCCTGTGTATTCTTCCAATGGAAAATCACAAAATTTTCCTGTAGCTTGGTACATCATTAGCAGAAGGTGGCAAGCTATTGAGCAGGGCTGATCAAACCCTCATTATGTTTGAAGATTACAGTCCAATCTGTTTAAAGATTTCTGGATGCCTTTAGTCATAACATCCCATCAAGCTTTATCTCTCTAGGCTGCCACTTAGTTTAGATCCGCATTTGTCTTTGGCTGTATTAGCCTCTCTTTAAAAACACATTTCAGATTTAAGGGTTAAAAATGTCCTTAAATTTTTAGGACATTTAAAAACCTACATCCATGTCCACATTATTTTGAGTTTTTTACACATCATTGTGACATGTGCAGTTACCTCTTGATCTTTGTTGACATGTTTGTGTGTCATGGTCAGCGTTTTGGAAGATTCTTTGGATGTTGTTCCTTAGTTAGTTCTTCTTTACCTGTGGCTGTGGAACATTGTGCCATTCTTTACATTTTTCTAGGTGATTGGACACATTAACCCCATGTTCTTTGTAGAACATTGTGTGGAGATATCAAAAAAATGCTGGATACTATTTTGGTGGATTGAAACAAGCCATAAAAACTTATGAAAGGTTTCATGAGTATAGGAAATGTTCATATGTCAGATCTTTAAGATTACACACCTGTACAGGATCGTGTTCGCAAGTATGAGTGTTTATAAGTTGGGCATTCATAGATAGGGGATCCTCTGTATAGAGTATCAATTTTTACTTAAAGATTTACTCAGGTAGCGGTGAGAAGGTAGTGGTGCTTACGCTGACAGCAAGGGGAAGGTGATTGACTGCTGGGCTATAAACAGCACACTAACTCAAATGGTAACTTCAGCTTGAGCTGGCAGGGTCTAGTATTGTAGCTTCCATTACCGGTCATGACGGAAGAAGCCAGCCCTCTTCTGTACCATCCCATCCACAGGATCAGTCCCTAAATTACCCTTTATCTGCTGCATCATGGGGCAAATCTTACGATCTATGCAGAGCAGTTCTGGATTGCCAGTAATTGATGGGTAAATAAGGATTTTATAATTATGGCGCCAGCAGCAGGGATAGCAATCTATTTGAGCATGTATTGAGCTGTGGTGAGTTCTTCCGTCTACATTAAATGGTGGTATTGGGCTAGGATCGGACGAGAGAGGTGCTCTCGGGACATGGTAGGTAGTTCATGGGGGAAGCTTAGCCGATAGTGTGAGGTATCTTGTTAGGATTTGTGCAGTGAATCCCTCTGTGAAACTGAATAAAAAAGACACAGCAAAAATATCATAAGTTTCAGCCCATCGGATCAGTTTGAGTGGAGACAAGAAAAAGTAAGGAAAATAAATGATTGGTGGGAGTAATTGATAGGGCCCTTAACAACAGCTATACTATTGGAGAGAATGTAAATGAAGAAACAATGGAGGTTCATAAGAAATTGTGGACTGTTTTAATCTTCATATGGATTGGACAAAATTTGTGGCCTTAAACTAAATGACAGCAGAGATAACTGGATGTAATCTGCCAAAATTCCCTAGATTCCAGACAGTCCCAGTGGATTGGTCGATGCCATATGCAACAATTCTATTCAAGAAAGGAGGGAGATAGAAAGCAGGAAACTATAGGTCAGCTAGTTTTAACATGTAGCATTGTGAAAATGCCAGAATCCATTGTTAGGGAAGTAATAGCAGGACATTTCGAAAATCATTGTAACAATAAAGCAGAATGAACATGGTTTTATATAAAGGAAGTCATGTTTGAGAAATTTATAGAACAAACAGAGTGGCTAAAGATGTTCCAGTTGTTGTAATGTTTTTGGATTTTCAAGGCGTATTTTTTATTAGCCACTGCAAAAGATAAATGTTTATGTGAAGCACTGGGGACAATATATTAACATGGATAGGGGATTGACTAAGTAGTCAACCATTGTCAAGTTGGCAAACAGTTAACTATTGGGTGCCAGAAGGATTAGTGCTGGGGCCAGAACAATTTAAAATTTATATTTATTACATTCATATGCTATATTAATATTTTATTTAAAAACATCAAAGATCCAATTCTCATGAATAATATATATTGGGGCTATTTAATGCAAGCTCAAGGAGACAACTTCCTATATATGTTGATATGCTGGGAGTCATGTATAGAAATAATTGAAGATTATAGGGAAGGGAATCACTCTTAGAAAATGATGTGACATGGAGATGACATTCAATTATATGTCACCAAGCTGTGCTGAGAATCCCAGTGATTCCGGGTCCTGCTGTAGATGGCTGTCAGCAAATTAAAGTAATCCAAGCTCAGGCTACAGCTTCACTTGCAAAATGATCAGGACACAGAATGGAGTGGAAGAAATCTGAGCTCATGTTCTGTGCACTAAAGAGGCTTGTGCCAGGTGATCACATTAATGAGCACCTCAAGGCCTCATGAATTTAGCATTAATCAAATCCTTAGGTGACTTTGAGGTTTCTTTGAAATTACTAATGGTGTTTAGCCTACTTGGAGAGATGGAGAAGTTACTTTTAGAGCCTAAATCAGCTTGTGTCCTCCAGATGAACCAATACAGTAATGTTCTTCTCTGCAACCTGCTCTGCAATTATGAGTTTTGTCTTAAGCAGTAAAGGCCTAATTTTAAGCAGCAAAGGCCTGATTTTCAGGTTGTCTGACCTTATCAAAGCAACAGGTTTGTACGTTCTGGGTAAGGAACAACTAACTGGCCAGTCCTCGGGCTACAGTCTTGCTTCGGGTGACAATCCTTTCTCTAATTCAGAGGTTTGTGGGCTCAAAGCCAACTCGAATACACCACCCAGGCTAATGCGCATAGATTCAGGACTGAAGTTGCAGGTTAGCCAAAAGAAAATGCCTAAACTACTCAACAAAGGGCTGGAGCAACATTGAGAGCCATCCCACCTCCCACACTGTGAGACTCTCTGGCATCCTTTTAGATCATACATGACCTTATAAATCCTTTTACCCATACTTTCTTCAAAATTCCTTGACGACTACAGAAGAAGAGCATTGAGTGACATAGTGTCGAATAGACACCAATGCTTCTTACAGCATCAAGAGCTTCAATGGCCTCTGGTTCAACTTGGCGACCTAAAAATGAAGCTCTCCAAGGTAAAGTCATGGTTATGTGATAGAATGAGATTGGAGGTTGGCCATTGCTGCCTCAGAGCTCGTGGCCTCGAAATTTTAGCTCGGCCTCACTCGGGCTTCTGACTCCCACTTTGTGAAGCCTTGCCCAAGAACGTTACTGGGACGTTCTTATAGCTTGAATGGCTTCCTGAAGAGCATCATCTGAAAGATGATGAGGGCGTAAAACTGACTTAACATGTGCCAAGGAGAGCTCCAGCCTTGAGTACAACCTGAGAAATAAGATAGAGGGCCTGACGGATGCAGGAGGTCCTAAAAAAAAAAGAAAGGGATACAAGAAGGCCAAGTATTGTTCTTTAAGAACCGACAGCTGGTGGTAAACAAGTGAAAGCAGAGGCAGTCATTGCATAACAACAGAAGAAAAAGGGTGATGAGATAAAAGACTGGAACAAGAAGCATTCGAAGATGTCTGATGTCATGTATTGACAATGAAAGGACTTCATGCAGATGAAGTGAGCAGGATTTTGGTACAGCACAGCTGCAAAAGATGTGAAAACAATGTAATGATTTGTTGGGATACATGAGCAATTTAGCCCAGTTCTTGCTGAATTTGTCTTCAGAATGTGAGCATGTATACAACTTCTCTGCTCAGGATATGCAGTAATGTTTACACATGGAACAACAGCAGCCTTCACTATAAAGTCAAAAAGCCATCAACACCAGCTTGACGTGCTCTCAAAGTCACCAAAGCTAAAGTGACCATTTGGCTTCTTGAGCCTGTTTTGCTATTCAATAAGATCATGGCTCTCTCTCTCTGGGCACTGTCTTCACCTATTTTACTGACTGATCATCACCACTCCCCCCCTCCCCCTCCGCCCCCCCATCCCCATCTCTTCCCCATCATCAGCATAAATGCCACCATTTCTCAGCTGCTTTTGGTTCTGACGAAGGGTCTCTGGACTTGAAACATTAACTTTGTTCTTTTTTCTCCACAGATGCTGCCAGACTTGCAGAGTTTCTTCAGCAGTTTCTGTTTTTGTTTCAGATCATTGTTGGTCTGTTAGGTTTTCAAATTCCACGTCTGATTTCCTTGCCTGACAAGAATCCATTTCCCTCTATCTTAAAAACACTTTGACCTCACTTGGAATTTGATTCAATTTGAAGATTATCTTGTTTGGAAGTTGATCATTTCTTTTGTTCAGTACAGGATTGTACAGTAAGTAAAACTATGTATCCGTCATAACTCATGAAGCTTTTCATAATTATAATAATAATTTAACTTAGGGCTACTGAGGCTCCTAGCAGACTGAGTCACAGAGATTATAAATTAACCACAGAGGATTAATTATAGCAGAATGTAAATACAGCAACAGTTAGAGTCATTGACGTGACCTTGTATTCATTCATGGGATGTGGGAATTTTGGCTGTAACAGCATTTAATGAACAAACCTAATTGCTCAGTAGAAGGTGGTCTTCTTGAACTGTTACAGTTCCTGATACAGGGGCACCCACAGTATCAGTGGGAGTTCTGAGACTTCCTGTTAGTAATGAACAGAAGTTCAGTTCTGAGTCTGGATGGTGTATGACTTGTTGAATGTCATATGAATACACACATTCTTATAGGATTTTGGTAGAGCTTCTTCCAGACCTCTCACTACCATTGTCTTCATTATATCATTGTATGTCATCATATTACAGATCATCCCAGACCCCCTCAAAATACATTAAGAAGGTAACCTAGACCCTAACTTTTTCTAATGTTAAAGATAAATGTCAGGTGCTGTGTTCCTGATGCAATTCGATTGGTCAAATTACTTGATATTAAGCAAAACACAATTTATTCAAACCCTATAGCTAAAATATTACAAGAGAAAGAAGAACTTGGAACAGCTTAACTGTATTGGAAAACCTAATAGAATAATAGATATGGTAACTAATACTCATTAACTGTCCCAATATAGTAACATCCCATAAACACAGCCTTCGCAAAAGACAAATTCAGAAAACAGATTTATCTCACATGCATCCAACAAGAGAATTCCCAGCTTATGCCTGTAATCGAGAAAGGGAAAATAGCTTCCACTTCTTCAAGACCCCAACAGCAACTGCTGACAAAAACTAAAAACTAGAAATCCGGGTTTTGTCGGTGGGAGCTTGACTATGCCCATTCAGGCTGCTTCTAATGTTCCAGCTTTTAAAAAAAGCACCTAAAACTTCACAGACTTGTTTTTAACCTTCTCACAGGTAGCTCAAAGATGATTGGGCCTGTCCCCAACCTCTCTCTCTCTTTCTCTCTCTCTACCACTCACCTTGGAGCAGCCGGTACAGAACAGTCTGCAGCTTGAGGTGGAGCAGGGATGGCTGTTGGACTAGGGTCTGGCGTGGGTGGGCAGGCCACATGCAGAGGCCCCGCGCTGAGCTGTTACACTATGATGTCTATATGAAACTTCCTGCCTTACTATAATGTCAACCCTTTAATGATGTCCTATTTTAAACTTATTTTTCAATTCTGTAAGCAATGCAACTACTTTTATTCCTCTGCAGTATCCAAGATTTGTACCAAGGTACTTGTACCCTGAGAGCTGAAAATGTGTTGCTGGAGAAGCGCAGCAGGTCAGGCAGCATCCAGGGAACAGGATACTATTCCCTGGATGCTGCCTGACCTGCTGCGCTTCTCCAGCAACACATTTTCAGCTCTGATCTCCAGCATCTGCAGACCTCACTTTCTCCTCAAAGACTTGTACCTGAGATGTCACCATAAGAAGCCAGACATTGTAAAAGCTTTCCATTGTACTCCTACAATGGTATTCTTCCAAAGGAAATGAGGATAAAACACACCTCTTGAAGCAATAGCATAATCAAAATCACTATACGTTCTGCTGATGCCCCATGACTCTACAGAGAGGAATGGATAGTGGCTGGTTTTCCCCAGTCATGACATAAATAAGGTGGCAAAGTGTTGGCAAAGAAATCTTGGCAATTTACTGTGATTATGGTAAAGATAATGAACATCTAAGGTCTTGATGAAGGAGGCTATGGTGTCTTGAATGGTCCTGACCTTCTTGAATGTTTTTAGAGCTGTATTTGTCCAGACAGTTGAAGACAACTCCATTAAACCCCTGACCTGGACTTTGAAGATGGAGGACAGGCTTTGGAGGGTCAGGGCTGATTCTGTCTGAGCACAATATCCAGTCACTGATGGGCTCTTACAGTATTAATACTCAAAATAAAAGTGCAAAGTTTAATACCAAGAGCCCCTGTCTGTCAGGCAGTTTGGGTTAAACTGTAACCGGCTCTGAGGGCTTTCCCACCTGGTACATATTCCCTTTCGGAGACTGTCAGCCTGCTCCTACTGGAGGACAAACACTAGCAGGGGCCAGAGGGACCAAATGCCCTTTTACATTGTTATTGTCCTGGACTACTCTATGTAAAATGGAATGGACACCCTATGGACACTGTTATTCTCCTTCAAACTGTTCCTTTTTCTTCCCCATGCTGGTTTCAGCTTATTCAGGTTAGGAACGCCAATTAAGAAAATGAGAAATAAGTATTATCAACAGCAATTCGGTCTCTGGGATATGGCTTAATTCCCCATTGCTAGACTGTGAAATTATGATCCACTTTGCCTATAGCATTGGCAACGTTTCAAAATTATCCCGCTGCCTCCAGGAATTAAAGTTTAATCTGTTGGACATGGCTATGATCGAGACCAGGAGGGAACCTATGGGATATGATAAAAGTGATCACTGCTTCATGTTCTTTGAGTATGTTAGTCCATTCATCATGAAGGTATAGATGTTGGTGAAAAGGATGGAGAAGGGAGTTCGTGAGACAATGGACATGTCTAATCAGAGACAATACCAGTCTCCCAGGTTGCTATTGCAGGAAATGTAGCCAGTGGTAACACAAGCATTAGTTGTAGGAGGTGGAATTTTCTGATCTGAGTCTAATTGTCATTAAAGGCCTTAAAGGGATGTCTGCTTGGAGGCAGTTCATGAAGTTTGTTCTCAGATTATTACACGTGGATACACAGTGAACTTTATGGGAGGATATTCTGAAGCCTGCCAAGGCCTTCCATAATACTACTTCCTGGCAGATAGCAACATCTCTCAAACTCTGCTCATGAATCATCTCCATGCAGCCCTGGGGTGTCTGAGATCAGGTTAAAATGCTGCACTAGACTTCACTGAAGTCTTCTTAGATGTTCTCCTGAAGACTGCGCAAGGCAGGAGGAGAGTTCTTTTCCCTGTGGAGGGAAAAAGGAAGTCATCCTGACTTCAAAAGGCACAGAGGTGGCCTTTGGAGGTCAGTGCCTGTGGGCAGTTCAAGAGAGACTGATTCCAGCGCAGCGAGCGGATTAGAACAGTTTCTTCCCTGCTGCTATGAGACTTACGAACTCTCATATATTACAGTTGATTTTTCTCTGCACCTTCTCTGTTGCTGCAACACTCTGTTGTATTAACCTGATATACTTTATCTAATGTATGAGTTGTCTGGTTAGCATGCAAAACAATACTCTTCACCGTATCTCAATACATGTGACAATAATAATCAATTCAAATCAAATGATCTCTTGTGCTGACCAGGGCATGTACCACTGTCTACATGCTTCATGCTTCTCTGAGTGTGAGTTACCACTGTACAGTTGCCCCTGCAGTGGCCTGTCACACAGGAGATTGGGTTCCATGCATCTCCATCAGATGCTTCATGTACAGTCAATGTCTGTCACTCCATTGCAGCTACAATGTAACACAGCTGCCACCACAATGGTATTGTCTCTCACACATCGACCAGGATTCACTCTTAAAGGAGTTACAGCACACAGCAGCTCAAACACCACAAACTCACTAACCTTTTATATCACAACTGTAAAATCATGTCCATCTCAGAACCTTTCACTAAAGACTTGCATGAGACCACATCTGGAGCACTGTGAGCCATTTTTGTTTCCTTATTTAAGGAAAGATATAATTTTGCTGGTGGCAGTTCAGAGCAGGTTCACTAGGATGATCCCTGATATAGTCTTATGTGCCAACGTTAAACAGGTTGGGACACACTAGAGTATAGAAGACTGAGAAGTGATCTCATTGAAACATATAAGATTTGAAAGAGATTTGACATGGTAAATGCTGAGAAGATGTTTCCCCTCACGGGTGAGTGTAGGACAACATGGCACAGTCTCAGAATAAATGGGTGTCAATTTAAGATAGAGATAAGGAGGAATTTCTTCTTTCGGGGGCTGAAAATCTTTGGAACTCAAAGAGTCATCAAGATGTACAGCACGGAAACAGGCCCTTCAGTCCAACCCATCCGTGACGACCAGATATCCCAACCTAATCTAGTTCCATTTGCCAGCACTTGGCCCATATTCCTCTAAACCCATCCTATTCATATACCCATCCAGTTGCCTTTTAAATGTTGTATTTGTACCTTCAAAAAAAACCTTGTCTATTCATTTCATCCATGCCCCTCATGATTTTATAAATCGCGAGAAGGTTCCCCCCTCAGCCTCTGAACCTCTAGGGAAAGTAACTGTAGTCTTTTAGGCCTCTCCCTGTAGCTCAAACCCTCCAACCCTGGCAACATGCTTGTAAATCTTTTCTGAACCCTTTTGAAGTTTAGCAACATCTTTCCTATAGCAAGGAGACCAGAATTGAATGCAGTATTCCAAAAGTGGCCTCACCAAAGTCCTGTACAGCTGCAACATGACCTCCCAACTCATATATTCAATACACTGACCAATAAAGGCAAGTCTACCAAATGCCTTCTTCACTACCCAAAGGGCCTGTAATGCGCTGTAATGTTCTAATGTTCTACCCTGTTTTCCTGCGACTTCAAGGAATGATGCACCTGCACCCTAAGGTTTCTTTGTTTGGCAACATTCCCCAGGATCCTACCATTAAGTGCATAAGTCCTACCTGATTTGTCTTACCAAAATGTAACGCCTCACATTTCCCTAAATTAAATTCCATCTGACACTCCTTGGCCCATCGGCTCATCTGATCGAGGTTCTGTGGTACTCTGACATAGTGCAGTGGACAGTGAAGAAGACTATCAATTGCTCTGGGGACAGAGTCCTTGGTATACTTAAGACTGAGATAGGTAGAACTAAGGCCTACAGGGAAAGGGCAGACAAACGGATGTGAGGAATGTCAGCTCAGCCATGATCCTATTGAATAGTAGAGCAGGCTGGAGGGGCTGAACTGCCTACTTCTGTTCCTATTTCTTATGATTTTATGGCTGGTTACAAAGTGTTTCAGAATACTTTGACCTCATGTATTGATCCCAGGTCAATGGCCCATTTTCAGTCTGTGGGAGTCGAGAGGAAGGTGGGCTGGACTGACATCCAGGAAACCCGCCTCAGGGTTCCAACACTGAGCCAAAAATTTAACACGAAAAGAATAGAATTTAAAACGTCACTGCAGTCCTCACTTCTACCCTCTGCTTTCACATCCCCTTGCCCATCTCCATGCCTCTTCTGTACCAACTCATGGACTGTACTAAATTACCATTGCTCCTCACATTCTTCTACCAAATTAGTGAGCTCATGCCAAAACTCAATTCCACCATTACCCCTTCATCTACCAAGTCGACTCACCTGTCATCCACCACTACCCAACAATATGTAAGAAAAAAAATAAAGTTGCAGACTACACTCTATTTAAAAAGCACTCTTGCTCATAGAAAACATATTCAGGCAGTTTGTTACAGAGTTTGAAGGTTCTCGACAAATTTGATGTTTCTTGAGCATTGTTGCAAAGTTGTACACTTCCTGACAAGTTTCACATTTCATGATGGTTTTGAACAGTTCTCAATAGGTTTGACAGCTCTTTACAGGCTTCACTCCTTCCTGACAGTGTCAAGGGGTTTATGCACCTCTTGAGCACAACCCTCTCCAGTGTTAACAATCCGAACGATGACCACGGCTCCAAGGGTACCAGACCAATCTGCCAAAGGGTGTCCCACAATCATATTCACAGGAATAGCTTGCTTGGGAGAAAGGGTACCCTGGCTATCTAAACAAATCCACAAAGTTTGGGCAGCATGGTGGCTCAGTGGTTAGTACTGCTGTCTCACAGCACCAGGGACCCAGGTTCAATTCCCGCCTTGGGCAATTGTCTATGTGGAGTTTTGCATATTCTCCCCGTGTCTGCGTGGGTTTCCTCCGGGTGCTCCCACAATCCAAAGATGTGCAAGTCAGGTGAATTGGCCATGCTAAATTGCCTATAGTGTTCAGGATTAAGTAGGTTAGGTGCTCTAGTCAGGGGTAAACAAAAGGGCTCATGCCCGAAAAGTCGATTCTCCTGCTCCTTGGATGCTGCCTGACCTGCTGCGCTTTTCCAGCAACACATTTTCAGCTCTAAACAAAGAGTAATAGGGTAGGGGAATGGGTCGGAGTGGGTTACACTTTGGAGGGTCTGTGTGGACTTGTTTGGCCAAATGGCCTGTTTCCACACTGTAGGGATTCAGTGATTCTAAGTTCAGGCTGGATTTCAGCAGATTTAATATGTACACTCCAGTTTCATGCTGCAGGGATGCCAAAATCACACTTTTGCAAAGGCAACTGCTGATTTTGACAGCCAGCGGTCTCTGTAAAATGCATATGTACAAAACCCAGTCTGACTCCATTCCTGTCCCTGTGAAAATGCGACATACTGTGCTTAGAGCCAGGTCTTACTATTCTGAGCCAGTTCCACCATGAGACAGAGCTATCTTGAAAATGTGAGCTTTTAAGTCAAATAAGGCCTCATGTAAGTGCATGTTGTTTCATTATTTCACCCTTAAAATGTTGGAACCTCAGTTCTCAGGTTGAGAATATCCAAATGTTCAAAGAATTTGAGCATTTGCAATGGAATTTGGGAAGTTTTAATTAATATTGATTCAAATAGAAATTCCCCTGTTTTACTTTAAGATCTATATTTTGTATGAACTGCAGCCAGCTTTCTCCCTTTCCTTTCCTGAACCCATCCAAGGTTTTGATTCAACAAACACATTATTACCAACCTGCCCAGAGTCATCAGCAATGAATGTCATATGGCCAGGTTGAACAATCAGCTTCTTGTAACCTGCAGTTATATTGTAACGTAATCAATTTCAGCAAAGGCCTGTTTGGCAGCATTGGACGCATAGACGTAACTGAGACATATTTAATAAAATGTGCCAGGTGGTAACCTGGAAAGCCTTTTCAGGAGGAAAACAAGAATCTTTTAATGCCTCAACCATTCCACTTTGTCAAAAATTAACACATGCCTTAGGTTGTGTTGCTAATGATGGAATGTGTACTTCCCTTGTGTTTGCTATACCATTGTTATTGCCTATCAATATTTTAGATGTTTTTGCGTATAGTTCTGATTTCAATGCTTACAACATAGCGGGCCTTTTCTCTCTAGTTTGATACTTAGAATTATTTGCTTTAATACCCCAAGCGACATCCATATAAAAAAAAATCACCCTTTTTTCTTGACGATCTCCTTCTTGTGATTAAAGTAAATTTGGCTCAGGATTATAACATTCATTGACTCTTGCACACTTTCTCATCAATAATACTTATTGCACCGAGCTATGGGTAATAAATGCTGGCCTTGCAGTAATACCCGCCTTCCAAGAGTGAATTAAAAATGTGACTGAGTACAGAGTGCACAGTAACCATTCTTGAATTCAATTACTTAAATGAATGAATTGCCGCTTCGCTTAAGGAGAATTTCCTTATGTAGATTTTATAAAGTATAAATTAGTCGAGGCCTGTTTCCAGGCACAGAATAAACACCATGCTCAGGCCACCTCTAAGTGCAATCTGAGTCTTAAATTGCCGCTTCTTATATATATTTCAATCAAATCTGCAGGCAGTTACCATGACTTGCATACATCATTGCGACGGGAACTAATGAGATAGTATCAATCAGATCATTACTGACAGGCAGCCAGCCTCTCGGGAAGGGTAGGCACACTTTGGCTGCAGGCAACCTTTGCTAAAGTTGATTGACAATAACCACTCTCTTCCTCTCTCACTTCTTCAAAGATCCTTCTTCAAATCCACTACCATGACCAGCCTTTTTGCTACATCTCAATCACTCATTAGGCTCGGTGTAAATTTTTGCCGGATGGTGTCCCTGTGTCTTACCTGCTTAACACCACCATGTATACAGTGAAGTGCAACTCCAGATGCCAATGCTTGTGCAACACTGGGCTACACACATAGTGTAGGAGTCAGGGATCCCAGGATGTCCCTGCATGACAAGCACTTATGCCTGTAGTGAGTGAGTGAATATGACAAGTAGAGTGCCGTAAGGGAGTGGTGCATTGGAAATAAGCATATTTGGGACAATGGTGTGAGAAAATCTGCTAGGTCTCGTGGAGAGAAACTCTCTGTGCAACTGATCAAAGTGATACAGCCAACCTCTGGTGAGATTTAGCCCTAACAGCATAAATTCAGTGCAGAAATGTAAGCATCTGTGTATTAAATAGTTGTATATAATAGTTAGTTGTAATATGTTGAGTTCCTCAAATCATGATGTCCATGCCCAGTTTGCATGTTACAAGGGATAACATAAGCATTGCTGCATTATCTTTTCAGCGATAACTAGGGATGGGCATTAAATGCTAGTCCAGTCAGCAATGCCAACATCCCTTGAATGAATACAGAAAAAATCCTCCTGGACAGAAACACATTCCAATCAACAGCACAGTCACTAATGGTGGAGTGATTAAAATTGAGGATCGTCAACAGGCTAATGTTGGAATAGTGTAGATATCTGACAGGGCTGTGAGGTTCTGGGAGATTGCAGGGACAGGGAAGAGAGAGGTTCATATAGGGATTTAAAAGCAAAGGATGAAAATTTTAAAAACAAGACTTTGCTTAACCAGAAACCAAATAGATCAGGAAACACAAGGGTGACAGAAGAATGGGGCGCTTTGTGAATGAAGACACACCATGCCACCAAATGGATAATTCAAGTCACTTAATTTTGGAGAGTCTGAACTATTTGTGTTACTGACTTTCTATATCAGTTGTACATTTTGTACCTTGTGACCACAGTGTTACTTTGTATAAAAGCTTTGCCAATTCTCACTTCCTTTCATCTGAAGGTGCAGCTGGACTAATTGCTTTTACAGAGATTGAATTTCTGTGATAGTTTTGACAATGATTAAAAGAACAGAATTCTCAATTGTCCATTGCTGAAGATTATCTGATTTGATAATACTGTTATTTTAACCAAGCAATTTTATTACTGATTTAGCCAACTGGAACCTCAAGATTAGAAAACAGGTAATGCCCTCAATTGTACAGATAATAGTTAAAAGGAAACTCCAGGGGTCATAGTTTCTTATCTTTATAATTTTTACCATTGAAAAGTGATGCAATCGAGATAGAAAACAGGTTGTTTAACATTAATAGGTCATTTTTATGACAAAAGAGATTAACAATATATTCAACACAAAACTAAAAATGCCAATATATGCTCGTTAGTGTGAAAGTAGAAAGTGAGAATTGACTTCACATCAAATTCGATGTCAACAAATCTAAAGTGCAAGAAATTACTACAGTATGATTACAGTAATCGTAATCACACAGTAGGCTGTCCACAGCAGCAAAGGTCATTAGCTACAAGTTTAATATCACTGAGACGTTTATGGGCAGCAAACTTCTTTTCTTGGGTTTTGGACATCTGATGACTTCTTCTCTGTGCAATATGTTTAGAGTGAATTGAATAAGCACATGGATGATGATGGTATAGTGTAGGGGGTCGAGCAACATCGAGGGCGAAAGGACCTGTTCTGCGCTGTATTGTTCTATGTTCTAAAGTATGAATGAGATAAGTGATTGCTATGTCCATGGCTGTTCATTTCTGCTAGTGCACTTTCCCTGATATTTAGGAATTCCCTTATCTTTGATGGGGTGGCACTGGTGAGCAATGCAGTTACCTGTAGATATGCTACAGAAGATAACTACACATATCCTTGGTTATTAGCACAAGTGCTATCCCTGTTGCCATGGACATACATATGCCTCAATCACCATAACAAAAAAGGATGGATCTTGTCATTATCACATCATTGCTTGTGGAATGATTCGGAGATGCTGGTGTTGGACTGGGGTGTACAAAGTTAAAAATCACACAACACCAGGTTATAATCCAACAGGTTTAATTGGAAGCATACTAGCTTTCGGAGTGATGCTCCTTCATCAGGTGATTGTGGAGGGCTCGATCATAACACAGAATTTATAGCAAAAATTTGCAGTGTGATGTAACTGAAATTATACATTGAAAAATTGATTGTCTGTTAAGCCTTTCATCTGTTCGAATACAGTGATAGTTTCACTTCTTTCATGTGTAAATCACAAAACCCTTTTTTTTTAAGTTGCATTCTTGGGTTAGCTGTTAACAATGGTGATAGCTAGACAATATGTTGAAGGTGTTAGTCCCCTGTGTTCTCTGTCTATGACCTGATGTTTAGATTGATTCTAATCTAAAAAGTGAGATAACAGAGTTTTACATAAATTCATGCAGTTTTTGAGCTCAGAGTTCTACATGAATGTATGCAGTTTTTGAGCAAAGTGCAATGTAACTCTGCAAGTACAAATTCACCACACAAAATATATGTGTGCATGTGGGTCTTTGTCTGTCTGTGTGTGCGTCTCTCAGGGGTGGGGGTTGTGAGTGTCAGAAAGTGTGTGTATGTGTGTGTGTGTAGTGAGTGCAGAGTGTCCTAAGTCTGTGAGGGGGTGCATGTGTGAGTGTGGGAGTGTGTGTGTCTATAACGGTGTGTATGGGTGTCTGTGTGCGTGTCTGTGTGTAGCTGTGTCCGTGTGTGTGTGAGAGTGTGTGTGTGTGTAGGAATATCTGTGTGTGTGTGTAGTGCAATGGTGATCACCTGTAATGTGACATGAACCCAAGGACAGGCAGCAGAGGAAAGTGGCCGAGCAGAGGCTGATAGCTAAGTTCGGTAGCCATAGGGAGGGCCTCAACCGGGACCTTGGGTTCATGTCACATTACAGGTGATCACCATGGCTTAACAGACAATCAATTTTTCAATGTATAATTTCAGTTACATCACACTGCAAATTTTTGCTATAAAATCTGTGTTACGATCGAGCCCTCCACAATCACCTGATGAAGGAGCTTCGCTCCGAAAGCTAGTGTGCTTCCAATTAAACCTGTTGGACTATAACCTGGTGTTGTGTGATTTTTAACTTTGCTTGTGGAAGATTGCTATGTGAGAATGGGCTGCTGATTTTCTTATAATGCACCACTATCTACACTTCAAAGTAATTTAGAAGCTGTAGACTGTTTGGAATCATCCATTGGTCATGAAAAGTGCTATATAAATGCAAGCTTTCCTTTCTTTGTATTTTTGGTGTGTGCTGATGGGTGCACTTTGGTGTCAAGGATAATCTCAGAATATACCTCACAAGGTCACATTTATTATTCCTTGCCCTAAAGAGATGTCACTAAATTCTCTTCTGGAATGACTGCAGTTGAAGGTGTTTCCACAAGACTGTTGGGTAGGGAATGTTCGGAATGGATTATTGAGACAGTGAAGATGAAGATAAGATGACCGAGCCAGAAGTGGATGAAATGTATAAATTAGTGGTGATGGTGTTTCCACAACATTGTGTTCTTGCCATTCTCATCAGTAGAAAGAAGGAGCTTTTGCAGAGCAGCTTGTCACTAATACACCCTGTAGCCATAGCACACCATTTTAATAAAAGAGCAATTCTTAGATTGCACCAATAGTTAACCTGTTCATTTAAGACTGAGATGAGAGCAATTTTTCTCTCTCAGAGGGTGGTGAATCTGTAAAGTTTGTTACTCTTATTCCAGGCTGAGAGAGAAAGTATTTTAATCAGACAGGCAGTCATCAGCAAGAAGGTCATGGGGAAAAGGCAGGAAAGTGAAGTTGAGGATTTTCGGATCAGCCATAATCCCACTGAATGGTGGGACTGACATAGAATGGAGAACATAGAGCAGTACAGCAAAGGAAGAGGCCCTTTGACCTACCATGTGCCAACCATGATGCCATTCCCAATAAATCCCATCTACCTGTACGTGGTCCATATCGCTCTATTCCCTGCCTGTTCATGAGTCTGTAAATGCCTCTTAAACATTGCTGTTATATCTGCTTCTATCACCTCATGTTCACCGCCTATTTTAATTCCCTTTCCCTGACTCCTCCTCCTCCCCCTCCCTTCCACTCCTCCCCGTCACCTACCAGATTCATTCCTCCCATTGACCAGCCAGGTTTTACCCTCTGCCTGCCTTCACCTATCCCTACTTCACCACCCTGCCCCCACCACCCCCTTTATCTGCAGCTCTGCCACACACCTCCCCCCCAGTCCTGAAGAAGAGTTACACCTGAAACGTCAGCTCCTCCATCTCCTGATGCTGACTGACTTGCCTGCTTTGGATTCCAGCATCTGCAGGTTTTTTGTCTCCTACCACCTCACCTGGCAGTGGGTTCTGGGCACTTATTACACTCTGTGTAAAAATCTCCTTTAAACTTTCCCCCTCTCACCTTAAACCTATGCCCCCTAGTACTTAACATTTCCTTCCTGGGAAACAGACTCCAACTATCCCCCGATCCATGTCTCTTATAATTTTATATGCTGCTATCAGATTGGTCCTCAATCTCCAATGCTATTAATGAAAACAATCCAAGTTTGTCCGACTTCTCCTTGTAGTATTCCAGGCAACATCGTGGTAAGCATCTTCTGAACCCTTTGCACATCCTCCATATCTTTCCTATAAGTGACCAGAATAGCCTACAATACTCCTAATGTAGTATGACCAAAGTCTTATAAAGTTGCAACATGACTTGCCAGCTTAACACCCAGATTATCCATTTGTGAAGCCACTTTCAGGAGGCTGTGAACCTGCACATCAAGATCTCTCTATATGTCAATGCTCCTAAGAGTCCTGCAATTTATTGTATACTTTCATCTCGCATGTGAGGTCCCTGTCATTTCTCAGTCCAACTTTGCAGTTGATCCATATTCTGCTGCATCCTTTGATATCCTTCCTCGCTATCCACAACTCCAACAATTTTCATGTCATCTGCAAACCTACTAATCAGATCACCAACATTTTCATCCAAATCATTTACATAAATGAGGTCCCAGCACTGATCCTTGAGGAACACCACCTGTCACCACTCTCCAGTCAGAAAAATACCTTCCTCCACAATCCCCCTGTCTTCTATGGCCAAGCCAATTTTGTCTCCAATTTTCCAACTAACAAATAGAATCTATGTAATTTGATCTTTTGGACCAGCCTACCATGAGGAATCTTTTCAAGTGTTTTAATAACATCCCTGTAGACAACATCCATTGTCATCACTCGTATTCATCAGTTTTTCATAAAGCTCAATCAAATTTGTGAGACAAGACCTCCTCTGCATAAAGCCATTCTGACTATCCTTAATAAGTATATTTTTCTCCAATGCAACTCAATTCTGTCCTTGAGAATAAATTCCCTATCACTGAGGTAAGGCTCATCAGTAGATAATTTCCTGGATCATCCCTGTTGCCCTTCTTGAATAAAAGAACGATACTGGCTATTCTCCACTCTTCTGGGACCTTACCTGTGGCGAAAGAGGATACAAAGATCTTTGTCAAGGCAATCTCCTCCCTTGCCTCCTTCAGTATCCTGGGATAGATCCCATCAAGCCCTGGGGGGTTTATCTGCCATAATATTTTTCACCCAATATCTCCTCCATCTTAATATCAACATGCCTTAGAGCATCAACAAACCATGCTCTAAACTTACCATCATCCATGTCTTTCTCCTTTGTGAATACTGATGCAAAGTACTCATTAAGCACTGCATCCATTTCCTATGGTTCCACACATAAATTCTCTCCTTTGAACTTGTGTGGACCTACCTTTTCCCTTGTTACCCTCTTGCTCCTAATGTACATAAAAAATGCCTTGGGATTCTCCTTATTTCTACTCACCAAGGATATTTCATGACCCCTTCTAGAACTCCTCATTTCTTTTTAAAAATTCTTTTCTGCTTTCTTGATATTCCTCAAGGGCCTTATTTGATTTCTGTTTCCTAAACCTTACAAATGTTTTATTTCTCCTTTTATCCAAACTAATAAGATTTCTCTTCGTCTAATGTTACCCAATCTAAATGGGCTGAATTGCCTAGTTCCACTCTGACATTTAATGGTCTTTTGAAACTCTTACAAGATTATTTACTAATACTTATAAAATATCAATGCTGATGTATCACTTGCCTTTTTTTTATCTCATTGCTGCGATTTAACCAGTCATCTTTGAATATGGAGAACAGCAGTGCACTGTGCAGTATCTCAAACCTGTTCCTCTATTCAATTAAGTCATGATTCATCTACACCTTCATTTTATTTACCTATAATTCTGTAACCATCAATTGTCCTGCCAAATTTAATTTTGAAATTTTCAATCAAAACATCCACCCACTTGCCCCCTCTTAGCTCCAGTTTGGGAGTACGGGTCAGATTTACTTTGCACCCCTATGGGACTGTTATCTGTAGATTAGATTTTACGCAAATGATCCATAGAACGCTCACCACCCGTTTCCTCCTTCCACAAAGACCGTTCCCTCCGTGACTACCTGGTCAGGTCCACGCCCCTCTACAACTCACCTTCCCGTCCTGGTACCTTTCCCTGCCACCACAGGAACTGCAAAACCTGTGCCCATACCTCCTCCCTCACCTCCATCCAAGGCCCAAAAGGAGCCTTCCACATCCATCAAAGTTTTACTTGCACATCCACCAATATCATATATTGTATCTGTTGCTCCCGATGCGGTCTCCTCTACATTGGGGAGACTGGATGCCTCCTAGCAGAGCGCTTTAGGGAACATCTCCGGGACACCCGCACCAATCAACCACACCGCCCTGTGGCCCAACATTTCAACTCCCCCTCCCACTCTGCCGAGGACATGGACGTCCTGGGCCTCCTTCACCGCTGCTCCCTCACCACCCAATGCCTGGAGGAAGAACGCCTCATCTTCTGCCTTCAACAGTTTCCTTATTTCCCCTTCCCCCACCACACCCCAGTTCCAAACTTCCAGCTCAGCACTGTCCCCATGACTTGTCCTACCTGCCTATCTTCTTTTCCACCTATCCACTCCACCCTCCTCCCTGATCTATCACATTCATCCCCTCCCCCATTCACCTATTGTACTCTATGCTAATTTCTCCCCACCCGCACCCTCCTCTCATTTAGCTCTCCACCCTTCAGGCACTCTGCCTGTATTCCTGATGAAGTGCTTTTGCCCAAAGCGTCAATTTTACTGCTCCTCGGATGCTGCCTGAACTGCTGTGCTTTTCCAGCACCACTAATCCAGAATCTGGTTTCCAGCATCTGCAGTCATTGTTTTTATATAGAACGCTCAGAGCTGCCCAATTTACAGGCCTGTCAGGACTTGCCAGGACTTGCCAGGAAGTGTCAAGATATGTCAACCTGTAAAGAAATGCCGACAGGCAGCAAGATCAGTCAAAAAATGTCTGGAAATATCATTACTAGTAAAGAAATGTCTGTCAAGACCTGTCATAAAGTGTCAATCAATCAGTCAAGACTCATCAAGAATTATCAAGGCCTGTCAAGAAGTGTCAACCTGTACAGAAATGTCAAGAAGTGTCAAGATCTGTCAAGAAGAAACAGTGAAGAAATTTCTGTCAAGACCTGTCATGAAATGTAAATCATCTAGAAATGTTGACCCATCAAGAACTGTCAAGAAGTGTCTAAAAGGGTCACAATGTCAAGACCTGTCAAGAAGTCTTAAGATCTATCAATACCTGTCAAGAATTGTCAGCAGCTGTCAAAATTTGTCTTTCCTATATTTGAGCGTGTCCCACCCTATAATGTGATCTGTATTGTAGAACTTTCAATAATAGAACATTATGTTTCCTCCTCTGTACATGGTTCCTTGTAGAGATTAGGTACACTGATATGGTGGATGAAAGGAAAAAGTCTTCAAACTGGATATGGGCACTAATTGACATAGAGTGTAATCAGGACCATGAGAGATGGGGGTAGAGACAACAGCTCACATGAGTTGACATGTATAGAGCATGAGAGTGTATGGGCATGAGATGAGAGTGAGGGTGGTGTGAGGGGTAAGTACTGGAGGAATATTTTATATTTAATTCTTTTACTTTAGTTTTTGATCACAGTGCAATAGAGACCGGCCTTCTACTCAGCCCCACCTTGGGATCTGGCAGCTTCCTCAGCTCTTCCCAGGTCACCCAGCTTGAGTTCCAATCCAGCACTATCCCACCCGCCCAGCTGGGATGGAAATAAGAAGTGCAGTTAGTTAATTTTAGAAATCTCAATTGTGGAACCGGGTACTCTCCCTGTCATTGCAGACCCTACTCAGACCAAAAATCAGGGTCTTAGAACCAGGCAGAAACTCCAATTGACTGGATGTGATGAGCAGTCTCCAATAGTTAAGGATCTGTGTTGGGATGTCAGCTCTTCACCACACTTATTAACAGAGTAATGATGGGATAGAAAGCAGCACATCCAAATATGCCGCTGACACAATGTTAGATGGAGCAGAAAATTACATGAAGATTTTGATTGCTTCAGTGACTGGTCAAGATTGTGAAGAAAGGATTTTAATACAAATAAATTCAAGGACATCCACTTTAGACCAACAACGTTTAGAAAAGGGTATTTCCTAAATAATGAAAAGCAGGAATGTTCAAAAAGACTTCACCATCCAGGTACAAGGCATCAAGGTATTATAATAGGGTCCAGAAAATAATCAGACATGCTCATATAAGACATGTTGTTACGTCTAGAGAACTAGATTATCAGGAATGAAAAGTCATGCTTCTAGTACTCAAAACTCAGGTTAGACCACACCTGTACAGTGAGTTATTCTGGACACAACAGTTTATGAAGAATACATTGCGATTGAAGACAGTACAGCACAGATTTACTACAATGGTGTTTGGTTTCTCTGCATTAGATTGTAAGAAGTGATTATACAAGCTAGGGCTACTATCAATGGAATTTCAAAGGTGAATACTTGATTTATTTGAGGTTTTCAAGTTATTAAGAAGAATAAAAATGTTAAACGGAGATAAGCTATTGGCGTTATCCTGCACCACACTGTAGTCATCAAGTCAACTGAGTTAACTGACACCCATACTAAATACAGTACTGTACAGCGATAAAGCCAGAGCTTTATATAAGGTGCGTACCACCTACTCGTTGATGTTCCAGCTCCTTTTAAGTCAAGCCCAACATTACAGCAAGATTTTAGTTCTTTTGTACCAGCCTGTTCATTTGGAGTAATCTTTGTACCTGGACCTCTAACTGCTTATTCACAGTCCTACCTTTTCACCATTGAGAAACAATGTTCCTTATTTCCAGAGTGGGTGTTCTCATAATTCCCCAACTCAGAAAGTTATTTATCACAGATTTGCCCAGAAAGATAGGCTCAGATCTTTCAATTACATCAAAACAGGTACAACTGACAGAGATTTTATTAAAGGTTGCCCATTACCTGTCAATGGCTTTTAAGGGTAACTTCTCATCCAACCTGTCCCAGATTCGTTCATCATAGGAAATTGATGAGGAATTCACTCAGTTCAGGAATAGTATTAGAAACAAGGAGAATGCTCCCTATATAAGGTAATAGCTGCAATTTTCCTGGAAGTAAGGATGTTTAAAACACTCAAAGCCACTTTGACTGCTGTTGAGGCAAGGATATATATATATGTAAATCAATGTGTGAGATGGTAAGTGGTAAGTGCGTGAAGGGTTGGGGTGTCAGTAGGTTGAGAGATTAGGGTGATAGATTGGTCAGTGGATTGGATGGAATGAGTGGTAGAGTAGGTCTGATCTCCAATCATTTGGAGACTGGAAGATCTGGATTGAAGCTTTTCAGCTTTCTGTTGCATTACCTAGGGGTTTTGGTGGGTTTGGATCCATGGGTTCCATTATTTTATTAATGTAATTTATAAATACAGCTGAATACTGAGGCTCCAGTGCAGATTCCTGTGAAATGCCACTCACCACATCATGCCAATTTGTGCCCATTATCTTTACTCTTTGTCTCCCACTTACAACCAATTCCTGACCCTACCCATGCCAAAGTTAAAACAATCAGCAATCTCAACACCTGTGCTCTAAAGCAAATCTATTGTTGCTCACTAACGGAAAATTGCATACGTTTTCTGAGGGAGTATTTTCACCCGGTGGGTGATCTGTGAGTAGCTGATATAACAACTCCTTTGAAGTGAGCACCTATATTACAGCATCTGTCTCAGCTCACCCATAGGCACTGAGAATAACAAACCTTTTAAGAATACAATGAATAGAAAACATTTGGGATTTATCCTTGGCATTGTCTAATATAATTGCATAAAAATACTGTAGCTGCAAATACAGAAGCTAACGTGAAAAGAGCAACATGCATTGAAAATAAATGTCTTAAGATGTTAACCCTCTAATTTGTGTGGGTGCATGCTTCTGCAACAATTGGTCAAACAGGTTACATATAAGTTAGCTTGATAGCTGTCAACCTTAAAGTGACCACACAATTCAACATGTTGGCTGTGCACAACAAACAGAAATTAGAGGGAACATTGAACTAGTTATGATTTCAGTGAGTAGATGATTCTGAATTATACATTTAGAATACCGTATCAGCAAAATATTATAACTCAGTGCAGGATAGTTCCCAGGTCCTGCCACAATGTTTAACAGACAACCAGATTAACTTATAATTCGGTGTTCATGGTCAGCTTTCTCAAAACCTATATTTAAAGTGAGATTAATAATTCCCTTTGTTTTGGAGGCCTTCTTTAATTTACCCTAGGTCTTTACAGGTATTTTATGCTGCTCTGAATTTTTTTGTCTAAGGAAGGTTCCTGTGATTGCTTAAAGTTTGACCTTTTAACTGGCTGTTCTCGTCCTGGAGCAAGGCGATTTCTTTCCTTGAGATTTCCGTTGCCCCATTCTTCTTTTGACTTTCCTCTCAAGCTTCATTTCCTTTCACTAGCTTTGTGAATTCTCTTGAGGTGATGCTCCCGTTGACAGAGCCACTCACTGGGTGGGACAATGGAAGAGACAGTTGACTGTGCTGTGGACTGCCACTAGCAGGGGGTCAGTTCAGTCCAGCTAATAGTCTGTCAGCTGGGTGCCCTTTCAATAACGCCAACATGCAGCTGTTCAGCTACAATGTAAGAGCTTCTGCGATACAAACTGGCTCTCAGCTTCCAAAGGTTACAGCTGATCAGGATGCTAGATTGATCACACTCAGGGAAAGCTGGCAAGCATTAAAACACAGCACTCGGCTCTTCTCCGTTCCCTGAATTTATAACCTTGGAGCATTTCAATGAGGTGAGGGATTCACCATTATCAGCGTAGAGTCCTTCAGTGGGGTTCTGACCTATTACTTACAAGTCTCCACAGATTATATCTGTGGTGGTTGGGCATAGTGATAGATGCCCTGCATCAGGTGATCTGTGAGTAGCTGATATAACAAAGCAGGCAGTTCTCTGAAGTTAGTGCCTATATTACAGCATCTGTGTATCTGTCTCAGCTCACCCATAGGCACTGAGAGAATAACAAACCTTTTAAGAATACAATGATTAGAAAACATTTAGGATTTATCCTTGGTGGTGTCTAATACAATTGCTTAAAAATACTGAAGCTGCAAGTACAGAAGCTAACTTGAAAAGAACAGCGTGCATTGAAAATAAATGTCTTAAGATGTTAACCAAGGTTCCCTCTAATTTGTGTGGGTGCATGCTTCTGCAACAATTGGAAATGGGCATGAAGGAGACAAACAGGTTACATATAAATTAGATTAGATTAGATTAGATTACTTACAGTGTGGAAACAGGCCCTTCGGCCCAACAAGTCCACACCGACCCGCCGAAGTGAAACCCACCCATACCCCTACATTTACCCCTTATCTAACACTACGGGCAATTTAGCACAGCCAATTCACCTGACCCTGCACATCTTTGTGACTGACCGGAGCACCCGGAGGAAACCCACGCAGACACGGGGAGAACGTGCAAACTCCACACAGTCAGTCGCCTGAGGCGGGAATTGAACCCGGGTCTCTGGCGCTGTGAGGCAGCAGTGCTAACCACTGTGCCACCGTGCCGCCCACTTGATAGCTGTCAACCTTAAAGGAACCACACAATTCAACATGCTGGCTGTGAGGTCCATGAGGTCCATAAGGGAGCAATTAGTGCACAGATTACTGCTATTTAATTGCAGAGGGCTGCCAACTTGGTACTGTCAGCAGATGGAGAAGTTGATGTTTTGGGTGTAGCCCTTCTTCAGGATCCTGTCTATTTTGGATTCCAATGTCTGCAGTTTTTTGTCTCTAACCAAGCTGGGTACGGTGTGCCAGTGTTGTCAAGGACCTCCAAAGCATCACATCGGTCTTGCAGCCTGGCACACAGGAGGAGCTGAGATCTGGGGCAGATAGCCTTCAGCCTGTTAAATGGCAGGGCAGGTTTGAGAGGCCGGATGGCCTACTCCTACTCCTATTTTTCATGTCCTTATGTTTATATGACAAAAGCAAAATGCTGCTGATTCTGGAGATTTGAAATGAGAAAGGAAACTCAGCAGGTCTGGCCACCCCTGTGGAGAAATGGACAGAGCTCCATTTTGAGTCAAAATTGACTCTTCTCTCCAACTTCAGTTCCAGAAATGTCATGATTTAAAACTGTTTGAAAGTCTGGGCCCCAGAAACATGAACTGCCAGGGCGATTAAAATCAAAGTGGGTGCTGCAGTTAGCATAGGGCCTGAATTGAATAATAACTTGACTGGATGGGCAGTCCTAGGACACCAACCTTATAGAAAATGGCAGGTAACAGACTCCTGGAATTGAAATGAATTCACACTCTTTCCCCGTCATTCTGAGGCATGATGGATCAAGTAGTGCCTCACAGACTACACTATCAGGCCAGTAAACCAAGGTCGGCTGCTTTCTCTCTCTTTTCCTCTCTTATCTCTCTCTGTTCAGTTGGACATTAAAAGCATCTTGCACCACCCATAACAGAACAGAGAATTCACAAAAACTAAATCTGAATGAAGAAGGTCATTTAATCAATCAGTGTCCTATGCTGTTCTGTCAGGAAATGATTCTAAAAGGGTTAATGCTGGAGACGATGTTAGTCTCCATTCAATCTGATGATGTTATACGGTCTTAGGTGGAGAACTGTGGAGTCAGGCTGTTAATCCCAATGGAGTGTCATCTCTAGATCCTGACAGTTTTAATAATTACATCTAACTGGCCAATGTCACTTGGATCAATTGCTATCTTGGAATTAATGACTCTTTAACATTTCACGGAATGTGGGTTTCACTGGCTGAGCCATCATTTATTGCCCATCTCTAGTTGCTGTATGGAGACCCACAATGCCTTTAGGGAGGGAATTCCACAATTTTGTTCCTCTGACAGTGAAGGAATGGCAATATATTTCCAAGTCAGGATGACGAGCAGATTGCAGAGGAAGTTGTATCTGTTACCTTTATCCTTCTAGATGGAAGGGGATGTGGGTTTGGAAGGTGCTGTCTGAGGACCATTGGTGAATTTCTGCAGTGCATCTTGTACATAGTTCACACTGCTGCTACTGAGTGTTTGTGGCAGAGAGAATGGATGTTATTCAATGTGGACAGGCTGCTTTGTCCTCTATTGTGTCAAGCTACTTGAGTGTTGAACTCATTCAGGCAAGTGGGGAATATTCCATTACATTCCTGACTTGTGCTTTGTAGATGATGGACAGTCTTTGGGGAGTCAGGAAGTGAGCTACTTGCTGCAGTAATCCTAGCTTCTGAACCTTTGTTATAACCAATGTATTTATACTGTGGGTGCAGTGCGTTTCTAGTCAATGGTAACCTTTAGGTTGTTGACCGTGGAGGCTTTGTTGCCATATCAATTGGTTCGTCTTGTTAGGACTCATGAAAGGTTCATTGTCTATCATTGCTGAAGAGACAGGCCCTTAAACTCGATAGTGCTCAACTGTCTACCATTTTCTGACGTCAGCTTTCTGTTGGGATGGAATTTGCAGTTTCTGCTTGCACTTCAGAAGTCTTTAGAGACTGGTGGGCACCACTGGGGCTGGGTGAACCATCACATCAGACGATATTATTTTAATTTGATACGTTACCATTAGCTATTTGTTGATCTGTCACAGAGTGCCATTGACAGCTGTTTCACCCATTAAAGTTTGTTATTTTAAGAGACAGAGGGTGGTTCGTATATGGAATGAACTGCCAGAAGAAGTGGTAGATACAAGATTTGAAAAACATTTTACATGAACAGGAAAGGTTTAGAGGGATGCAGGGTCAACACAGGCTCGAGGGACTTGTTCAGTTTAGGAATCTTTATCGGCACGGATGAGTTGGACCAAAGGGTCTATTTCCGTGTTGTATGACTCTATGACTCTGGAAAGGAGCATCAGTAGCAGCACAGCATCCTGACCAAAAGCTGACAAGCCTATGACAAAAAAACTCTCTTATGGGGTTCAATTTGTTTTTTTATCTTCATTGCTGTGCCATTGATCCCAAAGCTTTGGTCAACATTTGTCCCTTAAAACAATGCCAACAGACAAAGATCATCCATCTTTTGCCACATATAGCTATCAAGGCAGATTCTATACTATTATTCAAAAGGAATTAGGCAACAATGTGAAAGAGGGCAATGCGAAATGGTAGGGAGATAGATTATAGTAAATAGTTTATTTAACTTCACTTAGAGTTATCACAGACCTGTCATGGTAAGCGCAATGACCTCATTCTGAACTGTAATTCCTATGATCTTACAATATCCTTGTTGTTTGTGGAATCTTATGATGTCTATTCATGATTGCTTGAGCTATATAGCAGCTCAATACATGTGAAGAATGGTTGGGATGTTTCTGAGACAAAATGTTGCCAAAATAAAAGTTTTTCTGTTTTCCTTTGAAGGTGCCACATACAAACAATGGAGTCATGCTTAAGTTTGTAGATGGGAAGTCATAACCAGTGTGGTAGTCACATTTCTCTGAGCAGCAAACATACAAAATTATTACTTTATTCTTTTCCTTGTATCTTCAGTTTACTTCTAACTTTCACAATATTTGGTCAAAATATCATGTTTAAAGAATTTCTGTCCATTGTTTATTCCAGTCCTTCAACAGTGGACTGGAATCAACGGTTAGATTGTAAAAGTTCTGCTGTTAGCATGCTGTTGCTATCCTCCCCTTTGGAAACGTTTACCTCAATGACTGTTTTGCATTGAGAATGCTGATAGTCATTCTCTGTTCTGGGTATAATTTACTTCAATATGAAAACTGCTGTCAAGAATTTGTTTTAATGCACGCATTGCTTGCAAACATCAGATGACACTCACCTGTTGAACTTTTATGTTGCGAACTTCATAAATAGTCAACATATCTAATACCTCCTCCTTATCAATATTAAACACAGCTAGTGTATCTCCTCTTTCACCATGAATTTGGCAGCACTTTTTTCCTTTTTAAAGATAAATGGAAAGTACTCATTTACTATCTTAGTCATGCCCTTTGTCTCCATCTGTAAATCCCCTTTTGCGTCCATTATATGTCCCAGTTCGTTCACCATCTTTTTACCATTTATATGTCTATACAGAAAAAGACTTTTGCATTCCCTCTTAGATAAGCTTCCAGTCTCTACTCATGTGGTTTCTTCACTCCTCCATATCATTTTTTTCAATCCCCTTTCAACCTTCTAGATTGAAACTGATTCTCAATTATATTATCCACCAGCCCTACAACAAATACACCCCTTTTCAACTTCCACTTTCTCTTTTTGTCATTTAGAGTGCTCCTAAATGTTTACCTTATTTCTCCTTTTGTGGGAATGTACTTTGCACCCAAACTATCGACTATTTAAAGGCATCCTATTATTTCATTACAAATGTTCCTGCCTATTGTTTATTTCCATTGTATCTAGACCAGATACATTCTCATTTTCATTTGAGGTTTATCCTCTTCCAATTAATTATTCTTACTCCGAGCCATTGCCTGAACTTTTTTTTTCCATTGCCACCAAGAATTTCATGATAAAATTATCACTGTTCCCTAAAAGCATCCAATTAGTAAATTGGTAGATAGTGTCTGACTAGTGGCACAATCATTACATAGGATTTTCCAATGGATTATTGAAATTACTAGCTAGAAAGAAACAAGGGATCATCCAGATTGCCTTCCACTATTCAGATAGCCCCCTACTGTATTGATAATGATACTGTTGACTGATCAAGGTAAACAATCTCTACCACCTTCAGCAGACAGGCTATAAAGAAAACCTCTCACAGTCAAAGACTTTGGGAGCCACACATCCAAAGCTGCCTGTTCTTCCCAAAAATACTATACCAGCAACAAGATATGATAATTTATCCTTTCATTTTGCAGTAGCAGATTAATCCAATAGAGAGCACGTAATGAAAAATGTAGCAGCGTAGTACAAACTTTACCAGAGCTGCATATTATCACCAGTAATAAAATGGAAATATTATGCAATACCTCATGGAATATTTATCTCCTTCACTATATTTAGCAAAATTACACAATTTGTTTTACCCTTAATGTTTGCTCCTGTAGTCATTTACATATTTATTGTACTGGGTTTTTGTTTGGTCAACATACTTGGTTAAACAAACTGGAAAAATAGCTGCAAAAATTGAGATGAAATAAAAATAGAATTATATTTTAGAATTACAGTTGTTACAAGGTCAGGTAAACTTAAAATGAGTTCTACAGATTAAGGTAGCAACTTTTATTACAAGAGAAAACCTGCAAACAAAACATCACCTTGGCAAATAATTTAGTCTGATTACAGTTCAGCTATTTTTCAGTGTGCCAGAGAATGTCAGGTGACAAATCCCAATATTTTTGATCAAAACTATAAATATGTTGTCATAGAGTCCATGCTGTTAGTACCAATTAAGTAAGGTATTTTTATGAGATACCAGATTTTTATATGAAGGCAGTTTGACGATTATGGACTAAAAGAAATTATCATTGTATTCTCACATTCACAAATTTATTACAAGGGCAAGTTTTGAGTGCATCACATAGGTCAAGTTTTTAAAGACAAAATTTTTCCTTTCCACTATGTTTTATCTGAAACATTCATTTATAACATAATTGGCGGGTCCTTTGACTTATTAATTTATAGTATTAGATTAGATTAGATTACTTTAGATTAGATTAGATTAGATTAGATTAGATTAGATTACTTTACAGTGTGGAAACAGGCCCTTCGGCCCAACAAGTCCACACCGAGCCGCCGAAGCGCAAACCACCCATACCCCTACATTTACCCCTTACCTAACACTACGGACAATTTAGCATGGCCAATTCACCTGACCTGCACATCTTTGGAACTGTGGGAGGAAACCGGAGCACCCGGAGGAAACCCACGCAGACACGGGGAGAATGTGCAAACTCCACACAGTCAGTCGCCTGAGGCGGGAACTGAACCCGGGTCTCTGGCGCTGTGAGGCAGCAGTGCTAACCACTGTGCCACCGTGCCGTATTGTTGGCAGGCCATGTGGTGGTGTTGCAATTTTTGAAGAGAATGCTTTTTACTGGAAAGCACACTGACAGTAGTAGCAAAAGATGCTGAATCTGCTTGAATGAAATCATCAAGTCTACAACAAATAAATTCCTGATTATCAGGGGGAGGGGGGTGGGGAGCGGGGGAAGGAATGTAGAGTTGAAGCTAATATCAGATTCACCATGGTTTTATTGAATGATGGAGCAGGCTCGAAGGGCTGAGTAACCTACTCTTGTTCTTGCATGTTTATAGCCCAGGAGCAGGCCCATCGGCCCTCCAAGCCTGAGCCGATCCAAATCTACTGTCTAAATCTGTCGCCCAATTCCTAAGCATCTATATCCCTCTGCTTCCTACCTACTCATGCATCTGTCCAGACACATATTAAATGAATCTACCATGCCTGCCTCTACTACCTCTACTGGCAATGCATTCCAGACATCCACCACAAACATTTTCAGAAAGAAGTCAAATGAAGCAGTTTGAAGGTGTGAAGTATGGTGGTTTGGAAAACAGACAATTCTCTGTCTTCTGTCTCTTTTTCTGGAACACCTCTTATCAACATTACTGCATTGAAAACCCACTGGAAGGCCAAACTGGAGTGTCCTGAATGGAAATGTCTGAATTTGTGTCCAGAAAAAGATAATTCAACTAGCCATAACTGATCCAGGGGGAAAATCCAAGAACCAATAGCCTTGTCTGGGAAGTAATTTCAGCTGTCAGACCAGCATTCGAACAAACTGTGAACAATTCTTTTTTCTGACTTTAGCTGTAACTTTGGTCCAAATTCTTCTCTTGGCTTGGAGCTGTGTGCCCATGCTTGTGTCTCTCTGTGTGAAGCTTTATGTATCCCTGTGCCTATATCTGCATGTGTTTGTGTGTCTGCTGGTCAACTGGAACTGCATTTTGTCACCAGTAACAAAATGGAAATATTGTACAATGTCTCACACGATATTTAACTCCTTAGCTTTAATTTGTAAGGAACCTGGCTGATTTGTTTCTGATACAGAGCTATATATGGTCTAAAGTACATATGGTTAACTATATAACCTCCCTTTTAAAGTGAAACACAGCTGTGGCCAGAGCAAGTGTAGGACGGGGAAAGGAATTAATCCACCCTTCCTGCTTTGTTTGTAATAGTGACCAGAATTCATAATACTTAATTGAAGCCAACAGGTCATCTTGAGGTTCTGGGAAGTATCAGAAATGTTTGTTATTTAAAAGCTTTTCTGCTGTCTCTGCTAGCGGTAACATTAACCACACGCAAGGTTAATGTGGGAGACTGAACAAGACGATTATCATTTGAGCAGTTGGTTCAATAAAAGCTGTTGATCTGAATCCTGTGATCCTAGTTGCAGTGAAGACTGAGACAGTCACTATTATTCAGAGATACAATAGCATGTTAGCTCCCAGGGAGACTCCAATCTGGAAGTTACCAGATCTGCAATAGTGTTTGCCCACTGTGACCTGTCAGGGTGAAGATATGGGCTGATTGCTTTGAACTTACCCCAATTTTTATGTTGGTTTGTTTAGGGCTCCACATAACAGCTACAGAGCTCACTTGGAAATGCAACCCTCTCGATCAAACACTTGCATACTCTGGCAATCCATGCTTTCACCACCTTGGCAACCCTGGCATCATAATCACTAGTCACTAGACCCCCATGTTCCCATCCCCACCAAAAGCTGACACTCTTGGCAACCAGAAACCCACTCCCTACCCCTGCACCTTTAGTGTCATCCCCAGCATCATCTCTAGGACCACTGGTACCTCTCCAGCTCCACGATCTCCACTAACCACCAACACCCCGGCAGCTCAGATGCTACCACTCCCGCCCCCCCCCCCCCAGACCCACTGAGTAACAAGGCCTTTCACTTCGTTTTCGTGCATTACCAGGCAGTGAAATAGGTCTTCTCTCTCTTATAGATTCAGAAACACAGAACAGGGAAGGCCTCAGTGTGAATGAATTCCCTACTAGTGATGTGATGCTGGTGTATCAGAGCTGGAAGCAGAAGATATTCAAGAAGATGGATTGACATAAACCTGATGGTTTCCGAGTTACCTCCAATTTATGATTAGCTCATCTCTTTGGCACTGGGGCCAAAGATCCCAACCACTTCTTTCATTCGCCTTTCATGATGGTGGTGGTGGGGTTGAGGGAGGGTGGGGGTTGGGGTGAGGGGGACGGGGAGGCGCCACATTAGTGATGGAAGGAGATGAAGATCACAACTTTTAGAAAGTGAAGGCTGGACAACCATGGGTTTGCAATGTTACAAAGTACTGTAGTTGGATCCTTTTCTGATTGTCTTACAATTGAATTTCCTCCAGCTGCAGTCCATACTCAGAGGCCTCCTTACACAAACACATTAAGTCACATTCTCTTGTCCTGGGAAAACATCACTTGTTTCTCTCTGCTGAGAAGTGGACTAGTACAGAACAGACATACCTTGATTATCAGGATGGAATTTAACTCTTGATGCTTCTGGTACATCTATCCTGATTGTAAATCTACCATGTATATTTTAATTAAAAATCACACAACACTAGGTTATAGTCCAACAGGTTTATTTGGAAGCACTAGCTTTCGGAGTGCTCCTCCTTCATCACAACCACCTGATGAAGGAGCAACGCTCCGAAAGCTAGTGCTTCCAAATAAACCTGTTGGACTATAACCTGGCGTTGTGTGTTTTTTAACCTTTGTCCACCCCAGTCCAACACTGGCACCTTCAAGTCATTACATATTTTACATTATACACTATATTTTAGGTTTGCTAATAGTAAATCAGAATGGTTACCGTATTCTTTTCATTCTTGATACCGTGATGCTTTTGGCTTAAGAGAACACCATTGTCACAGTAATACACACAGGCGGGCTGTACAGTGCAGTCTGTATTGAAATATCGGGCAGAATCTTATATAGGACTGAAGAAGGTGGATTATGGCAAGAAATGTAGCAGAATTCTCCAAGAGGTCCCCAGGAGAAAATCTCCACCTTGGGGACACCTCACGGCATCTTTAAACTAAGTTCAGGGTGCCAGGGTGGGATTCTCGTCAGGGAGTAGTAAGTCGCCTGTTAAGGGGGACCACTGATCGTTGATGATTTTATTAAGTGCACCTCTCATCCATGAATATGCATCTTGCTATCCTCTTAGCTACCATCAGCAGACTCATTGTTGAGATTTCTCAGAATGGGTGCCTGACGATTTCAGTTCACCACTAGCTGTAAGGAACCGTCATGTTGCTCAGCAACAAGCAGCATCTCAGGGCATGATCCGCGGGTACCAGTTGCATGCAGGCCTTGTCCACAGGCATTGGCATCCAGGACCATTTAGGATCAAATGACACCTCCCCACTCCATTAGAAAGCTGCTCAGGAATTGCAGGACTGCACTGAAGGGCATCTCTGCAACATCCCACTGGGGACAGGTATCCAGCTCCTGGATTGGACCAGGCTGCATATCAGGGCTGCTCGCTTACTCTATTAATGCTTGAGGAGAAAGTGAGGTCTGCAGATGCTGGAGATCAGAGCTGGAAATGTGTTGCTGGAAAAGCGCAGCAGGTCAGGCAGCATCCAAGGAACAGGAGAATCGACGTTTCGGGCATAAGCCCTTCTTCAGGAATGAGGAAAGTTTGTCCAGCAGGCTAAGATAAAAGGTAGGGAGGAGGGACTTGGGGGAGGGGCGTCGGAAATGTGATAGGTGGAAAGAGGTCAAGGTGAGGGTGATAGGTCAGACTGGGGTGGGGGCGGAGAGGTCGGGAAGAAGATTGCAGGTTAGGAAGGCGGTGCTGAATTCGATGGATTTGACTCAGACAGGGTGGGGGGAGGGGAAATGAGGAAACTGGTGAAATCCAAGTTCATCCCTTGTGGTTGGAGGGTTCCTAGGCGGAAGATGAGGCAACACATTTCCAGCTATTAATGCTTGAGTACTGCATGGTCACCTGCATGTCCACAGCATCCACACTTTGCCTTGCCTCACCATGCTCTGGTGTGCCATGCCTGTTAGTGGGTTGTCACATCAGTCAGAAGCTAAAGGCTGTCAGTACTATACATTGAAATGCTCTTCTGTGTAGTCACCAAGATAGGCTGCTGTCACTGAGGATCTGGCCAGGTTGGGGGCTGGCGGATGGTGGGGGTTGGTTCGATATCTTGTGTATGGCACATTGAGATGTCCATCTAACACCAACAGTCTGGCCAGCTGCCTGTGTGGCAAATACTCTCCTCATTTATTCAACCAAATGGCCATGACTGGAAGTGGATAGATGCTAGTTCTCAGCCCAGTCACTGAAGGGCTTATGTTGGTCAGTAGGTCCCAGTATCATCAGTCATGGGGTATGGTGGGTCAGTCACCAACTCAGGCTGGTCAAGGCCAGAGCATCTGTCTGAGTACAGTCCAAAGACTGGGCAATGGTCAGTCCTGTAGCCATCAGAAGCAGTCAGGGGGGTCTTACAGAGACAGTGGTCAGCAGTTTGGTCAGATATATGATGAAATAATCCCTAGGGTGTGCGTGCATTGATCATTGAAGACAATGCAGGAGGGTGTGGGGTGGAGCAAAGGGGATCTCACTGTCAAAAGGAGTGGGATAGTTTAAGTTGCAAGAGGAGGAAGCAGCGGCATAAATTCAAGGGAGAGCAAGGATGGTGATAGGGCAGGGACTTCAAGATCTAAGGACCATATAGATAAGAGGTGCCAGGGAATGGCTGCGGTGCATTGACAGTGACTACCACTATAGCCTACACAGAAATAACCTAGACAACTAGGTTGGACAGCATTGAGGTATAATGTTGGGGCTCAGGGCGCAGGGAGGTCAGTAGGAGATGAAATTCAATTTGATGGGTCTCTACGTAGGGGGACTACACTCTTTGCCATCACTTGCTATTCACCAGATGCTAAAAGCAACAGGAATCTGGCTGAGGCAATGGCTGGGATGGGCAGAGTCAGTGTTAGCTTGATGGACAATTGCGCAGGATCCATGTCTGCAGCATCTGAGGACATTGAAGGGGCACAGACATGAAATATGTATTTGCAGTCTTCATCTACATTTAATTTGCAATGATTTTATCATCAATTGCACTGTGTCATTGCTAACAGCAAAGTCTTAACAAGAGAGGACTGCTGGCCCAAGGTGGCCCTTATGATATTTCCAAGTTGCTGCGGGAGAAGGAGACATTTACTTCAGCATCCATCTTGTAAGTATTACGATGGACTCTACTGAATGGAATCATAATTTTGATGTGGGCAAAATCAGAAGTCACATGACACCACGTTCTCGTCCAACAGGTTTATTTGAAATCACAAGCCTTTGTCAGGTGAAGGAGCAGAGCTCCGAAAGCTTGTGATTTCAAATAAACCTGTTGGACTATAACTTGGGTGCGATGATGTCGTCCACCCCAGTCCAACACCCGAACCTGCACATCGTTTTGATGGGGGTCTGGGATGGGAAAGGGGTCAGAGTGCAACGGTTACTCCTTTCTTGACGTGATGTGTTGGTCCCTCAACCAGCACAGCGCCTTCACCAGGTTGGTGCCCAGACTGAGGCTGAGACTGAATGAATGATGGAGACATGGCCGATGTTATCGGGGCTCTGCATGTCTTACTGTCTGGAAGAGGGTGTGTGGAAACCTGTATCTACAGGGAAAGTCACCACTGCCTGTTCTCAGTGCTAAGAGCCTGTTTTGGGATAGTTTTCCCAAGATATGTCATTGCCACCAAGACTCATGCACCTAGCCGCTGGTGGGATGGTGGTCACTGTGGCTGCCTACCTCAGAAGGTGAAGGTATATGCAGGAAGACTAGGGCTGACAGCAAACCCAGGAACAGCAACAAGCTGCTGTAAAGGATAAGAAACTCAGGAGAGGTGGCAGCTCCAGGGTCTTTCAGATATGTACAGGAGGACCAAAGAGTTTTTGCTCTGACTGCATTTCCTGGAGATAAGTGAGATGCAGTGTCAATGCAGGCTCCACATGTCCTGGGTCACTCTGATGGAGCTGTCCCAGCTGTGAAAGTGGGACCCGAGGGCAGCAGGAGAGGGAGGCCACCCTCTCCCAGTGCCCCCTGGGAAGGTGCTAGCTCCCTCTGAACTTTACTGTGTGGGGCTCCTTCCAGGGAAGTGCTGGGGGAGCTGGGTGATATCGCTCAGTCATGCTCCAACAAACGGATCAGGACAGTGACTGATGCCCTCTGTGCAGGATCACACCAGATCATCTCATTTCCCGATGACAGGGTCAGCGCTGCAGCCCGGGCAGTGTGATTTGGAAACATTGCTGTCTTCCCCCAGGTACAGAGCACCATCGACTGCACCCACGTGGCACTGAGAGGGTGGTATTACAACACTGCAGAATTCATCATCAGGAAGAGATTCCATTCCGTTAATGATCAGTTGATCTGCACTCACTGTTACCACTTCCTGGAGGTGTGTACCCACTGCCCTGGTGTGGTTCCTACATCCTGGAGCACTCTCATGTACCTGGTGTGTCTGAGAGAGCAGGGACCTTACAAAGCTGGTTACTGGGCAAGAGCTACCCACTGCAACTGCGGCTGATGGCACCATTATACAGCTCCCTGACTGATCCAGAGTGAAGGTACAATGTTACCCATTCCTCAACCAGGGACATGGTGCAAGAGATGAGGGAACTGCTGAAGACGTGGTTCCAATTTGCTTGGACCGCTCTGGGGTGGCCCTCCTGTACAGTCCGGATAGAGTGTGCTACCTCATCCGGGAGTGCTGTGCTCTTTACAATTGGAGCAGGCAATGAGGTGATGTGATAGATCCTGAGGAAGTCGGGGAGCTGGAGCAGTTTTCTGAGGTTGAGAATGAGGACACTGGGGAGGAGGAATCGCTCCATCTCTGTGACAGGTTTCTGCTATGTTGGGTGCTGCAGACAGGACGTGACTGATGCTCATTTACAGTAGATGGAAGCTGTGGGCACAGCCCATCACTGACTGTAGAATAGTCATTGGTTCTCGTACCAGCATTTTGGTTGCATTTTGGGGATGAACTGCAGCCTCTATTCATTTTGTTTATGCTTTCTTTTGCTATTGTAAATAAAAACTCACACTTGGAAATGTCTGATTACTTTGCTGTGTATGATATTCCCCAACTGAACAAGGTGTGGGTCTATAGTGGACATTGGGGATAGTGTCACAGTGATTTCGAGAAGTTGTTTAAATGGGATGTAGGTAAGGACAGAGAAACAAACTTGGTTTTAAATAGTGACAAAGGTGAGACAGAATGGTGTTGTATGACTAAAGTCTGAAAAAGAGACTTGAGATCACTTGGTCTCTCTCCGATAACTCCTTATGTAGCTCAGAGTCATGGCTTGCTTATAATATTCTCATGAAGTGCCTTGTGATTTTTATCACATTAAAGGTGCTGTAGAAGTATGTGTGTGTGGTGTGTGGTGTGTGTGGTGTGTGGTGTGTGGTGTGTGTGTGTGTGTGTGTGGTGTGTGTTGTGTGGTGCGTGTGTGTGGTGTGTGTGTGTGTGTGTGTAAAATAACCTGCCAGATGTTTGCTAGGTATAGGCTTCCCTGAGCTTCAACTGAAAGTGTTAAAGTGCCAAGATGGTGCAAAAGCAGCCACTGTGAAGTGTGAGGTTTGCCGATGCAGACGTGTGTGGACAAAGAGTTGACCATGGAGTTTGCAGTGGTCCAGTACACACTTGGATCTCTGTGTATGGAATTTGCAGCGTTTGGTTCCTGGGGGAATGAGAAGAGAATTGGAAGTGGAATCGAAATGAGGTCAGTTAAGCTTATAATGTGATGCAAATGACTGGAAATAAGGTACTTGCTGCTCAACAGCACAAAGTCATGAAGGTACTCATTGCATAGAATTAAACAGAAGTAAACCTAAGCAGTAAGTGTTGGCTTTGGCAACACGATTCTCCTTCAACCCTAGAGACAAGAATTCAAACAATAATGACATCTTGAGTCGCACTCTCCTGCATTGAAAAATATTTTATTTGCAAAATGCATAAAAATTGCTTGATTCTTTTTTCTAACAGACATTTTGAATGCCCAGTAATATTTCTCAAGTTTGTCAGGCATTGACCCATTGCAGGATAAATCAAGATCAGAAGTCACATGACACCAGGTTATAGTCCAACAGGTTTATTTGAAACCAGCACCCCTATATCAAGACAAATAAAGTCACCTTTCAAAGCTTAAGGGCAACATTTAAGAAAAAACCTTTCTCGAAGTCACGATTCTGATTTTTGTATTTTTACCAACTCCCTCACCAATGCCCTCACCACACCAGGGAAAGGAAAAATCTACTCCCATTTACATAATCACAGCAAAGTGCTCCATGCTTGTGCGACGATCTGATTGCACACTGTAAGTAAACTGATTAAGTGAGGCTGTTTCCTCCACATGGCCTGATCCTGAAAGCAGACATTCAGCCTGACAGTGCTTCCAGCTCATTTTCACTCAGCAGGCGGTGGAAATGACTTTGCTGCTGTGTGCGCAGACCCAGTGCATCCATCACCGAGGCCAGCCGTTGTGTGTCTGTGTGTTTGTGTGTATGTGTGCTTCCCTCCTCTCGACCTCAGCCTGTGAGAGATAACCAGTACTGCTCTCCACCTTCCTATCGTGGCTAATCACTTCAGGATGACAGAGTGAATGGTTGCCTCCAGCACTGATAAGATAAACACGTCACAAAAGGGGCATTCAGGGAAACTCAGTGAAGCTGTGTATTACTTCCCTGAGATAAACTATCTTGTAGTTGAACAAGATAGCTTGAACCGTGAGCGGCACGGTGGCACAGTGGTTAGCACTGCTGCCTCACAGCGCCAGAGACCCGGGTTCAATTCCCGCCTCAGGCGACCGAGTGTATGGAGTTTGCACATTCTCCCCGTGTCTGCGTGGGTTTCCTCGGGGTGCTCCAGTTTCCTCCCACACTCCAAAAATGTGCAGTCAGGTGAATTGGCCACGCTAAATTGCCTGTAGTGTTAGATGCAGGGGTAAATGTAGGGGAGTGGGTCTGGGTGGGTGTGCTTCGGCGGGTCGGTGTGGACTTGTTGGGCCGAAGGGCCTGTTTCCACACTGTAAGTAATCTAATCTAATCTAACATCCAGGTAAACAGGATGTTTCTCTCCAACAATCAGTATGTACACCTGACAAAGCTCAAAAGATGTGAGTGCCCAACTGATAGTTCACGTCTTGACGCCCTAAGACCTCCAGGATGGATTGAATGTTCACATTCCCTGGAGATGGAATACCTGACTGAACTTCCACATTTGAATGAAATAGAGATTCATGAACAGCCAGTGGGTTTGGCTCATACAACCCATTCCTCAGGGTGATGTAAAATCCCACAACTAGTACCTGTTGTCTGATCCTCAACAGCGATCCTTCCTGTAGTGGAATCTATGATTGTTGTAGGTGTTCAGAGCAGCCTGGGTATCCAGGCACAGCATGAATGTGATATGCAAGGCTTCAGATTGCTGTTTAATGATGTAGGTGAGAGCTCTGCTGTTCTCATTCTGAAGGCATTGCCATCTCTCCCCTCTTCATGCTCTGTCCTAGTGAACAGATCTGATTGGAAGTGCCCACGATTCCATGTCTGCGCAGGAAACTGCAAGCTAACAGGATAGATAACTGGTGTCCGGTGCTGAATAATTTGTTTTGTAGTAGGAGGAAGGGCTACCACCAGATCTGCAGCAAGTACCTGAATCCTCCTTTCATGGAGGTAGCTTGCTTCATCCTGCAATGGGTCAATGCCTGACAAACCTGAGAAATATTATTGAGACAGCTGTTAGAAAAAGGTCAAACAATTTTTATGCATCTTGCAGATAAAATATTCTTTTCAATGCACAGAAACGTGATGCAAGATGTCATTATTTTTTGGATTTTTGCCCCGGGGGTGGAAGGGGCTCTTGTTGCTAGAGTCAACATTTAGCATTTAGGTTTAATTCTGCAATGGAGTGTGTGTGTGTGTGTGAAAGAGAGTGAGTAACTGAAATTGAGTATGTGCGTCAATAGACATGCGTATGTCAATGTGAATGAGGGAGGGTGTCTGTGTGCTCATGGGTGTGTATGACCGCTTGTGAGTCTGTGTGAATGTGCAAGTCTGTATGTGAGCTAGTGTATGAACAAAAGTGTCTGAGTGTCAGTTTGAATGTGTGTGTGGGTACGTGTGCATGTGATTGTGGGAATGAGTGTGAAAGCATTCATGAATGAAGGTATATGAATGAGTGTATTTATGTGCGTGTATGATTGAATGTAAGCTTGTGAGTATGTCAATGTATCTGAGTGTGAGTATATACAAGCATGAATGGATGTGTGAATGTGCACATGTTTTTGAGCATGTGTGTGTTAGTATGTTTGCTTGTGTTTTTCTGTGTGAGTATGTGGCACAAATGAGTGTCTGATTGTGAACATGTACATGAGAATGTGGGGGTGTGTGTGTCAGTGTGGACATGTGCTTATGTCTGAGTACTTGGTTGTGTGTGAGTGAGAGTGACTGCGTGTGTGTGTCTGTGTGTGTGTGTGTCTGTGTGTGTGTGCGTGTGTGTGTATGTGAAAGATGGTTAGTGTATAGGATAGCTGCTGAAAATGTGTTGCTGGAAAAGTGCAGCAGGTCGGCAGCATTCAGGGAACAGGAGAATCGACGTTTCGGGCATAAGCCCTTCGTCGATTCTCCTGTTCCCTGGATGCTGCCTGACCTGCTGCGCTTTTCCAGCAACACATTTTCAGCTCTGATCTCCAGCATCTGCAGACCTCACTTTCTCCTCAGTGTATAGGATAGATAAAGGAGAAGCAGTTGATGAATATAAATGGATTTTCGCAAGACATTTGATAAGGTATCACATGTTAGACTACTTCATCAGCCAACATAGGAACAGCAGTGGGCCATTCAACCCCTTAAGCCTGTTCCACCACTCAATGAGATCATGACTGATCTGGGTCCTACCTCCATAAACCTAGCTTTGACCCGTATCCCTTAATACTTTAGTTAGAGTGCATAATATTGGAGATAGCATATTAGTATGGATTGAGGATTGGCTAACTAATGAAGACAGAGAGGTGGGAGAAGTGGGAATTTTTCAAGATGGTGAAGTGGGAGATGGCATGGGGCAGGGTAACACTAGGCACACAGATACACAAGACGGCCACTGAACCATAAGTTGGCCACTTGACACACAAGATAGTCAGTGGACCACAATATGGAGAGAGACAGCACAGCAAAAACAGATACTATGTGGGGCCACCAGAATGCCAGCACAATGCACTCACAACCTAATTGATTAGTTTAAGGCAGGTGGGGGAGAGAATGTACATGAGTAGTGTATACTGCCCACTGAAGTGTTTGGGTCTAGCCAACATCTTTGATAGAAATGCTAATTGTTTGATTATGGACTCAATACAAAGTGCTAATAACCAGGACTGAAATAATTGTCTTTCTCAGGAAGAGCGATTAGCATCTGTTACTACAGCAATGGACTTCTGCGCAGACATTGAAACTGACAATGTCTGCACTGAAGCTGACAATGACCTCGCCGAAATTAACAAAGGCTGCGCTGGAACTCACAATGACTGCATCGAAACTATCAATGATTCTGCAACGTTTACAATAAACAAACTATGTTACAGAGACAATAACCTCATCGCTGACCTATTATATCATAAAATGTATCAAAGTATCTTGACATGTGCTCCAGGTTGAGAGAAGAAGCACAGCTGACCACTGTGCCTTTGGTGTCTTTCTCTCCCTGGAGCTCCGATGTTTCCTTGTACAATAAACTCTGTCGTTAAACCTCAATTCTGACTCCAAGGCTGGTGATTTTCCCCACAACAATGGTAACTTTAGGAACTTGTAGGGTGAAAGCTTATATCATTAAGTAGAGATGGTTGGCATTAAGACTCATTAGTGGTTGATCCTCTGGCACTGTCAACCACGTTTGCCCTTGGACAGTCAACGAAAGGAAATGGTGGCACCAACCATCCCAATAACAGTTGTTTGCATCACTGCAAGAGGGATGTCCCTGGCACCTCTGACAACCGAAACTTATGGAAATGGGTTGAAATGAGTATCAACCACATTTGAAAATCAGGTCATGTTTCCACATCTCTTCCTGCATACATAACAATGATCCTCCCTAATTCTGATAGGAGCTTCCACTAATCAACCAAGATCTAACTAGATTTGAGCAAAGCCAAAGGTAGGCAGGAAGTAGGCAAGGTTGATTCTCATTTCATTTACCACACTCTTGTGTCCTATCTGTGTTCATTGAAACTTGCAAATGTGGAGCAGGACAGTGTTCCCTTGCCCTGTTTCCTTTTGACTGGCTTCTAGCACACCAAGTGACAGAGCCCTATATGTATAATGTAGGGTGGTAGTGGCTGACTTTTTGACAATACCTTTTACAGCATCCCAGTACTCAAACCTAAGAATGTATAGGAGTAGCACACATTGACCAGGGTTGTAATTGTCTTTTAGCCCCAAACTTTGTGAATTCCCAAAAGAGAAAACATAAACATGTCTCTTGCCCAGTTTTGTCTCTTATCTTGTTGTGTTAACAGTCTGAGATATTGACATGAGTTTTCAATTCAGTGTGTTGTAAATTTCCTCCTTTGACACCTGCTGGTGTGATATTAGAGGGTTCCTCACTAGAGACCCATTGTATTTACATCTGTAGTTGTATTTTGGCTGCATTTTCTTTTTGTTTAAAAAGAAGACATGCAGCGATGAAGATTTCTCAAACTCCACAGGTGACTGAGGGTTATGATTCTCAGTTATGACACTGGTTTACATTGCAAGGCCAAACAGGAGTGGTCAAGGTATTGGAACCCCATCTTAGGGAAGCCTATGGTTTGTTCTACTATGGCCCTGTTGGAATTATGGAAGCACAGTTGCAGCTTCATTCTGCTTATGTCTGAAGTTTCCTGAAGGCATTTCCTAAAAAAAATGCCTCAAGCCATGCATGAAGGGGGATTGCTATTGTTTCCCTGCTCCCTGTATGCCTAAGAGTGTTGCAAGGATGCAAAAACCTTTGCGTATACATCATGGTAGTTCCCAGGATAATTGATCGATGTCTCCAGAATCTTACATCTGTCATCACAGGGGAGCTGAACATGGATGGAGTGAAAGTCTTTTCAGTTGCTGGACTCTGCACATTGCAGATAGGATGCTCTCAAACAAATATGTGTACAGTCTATAGTACCCTGATTGTCCCAGCTGTTTGACCAATCCTAGTCATGGGTGAAATGTATAAATTGGGGCAATCTTGTCAAAATTGCATCCGTGACTCCTGTTTGCAACTTTGGCCTGAGGAATGAGAGAAACACACTGCTTCTTTGAACAATCCACTGGCATAACCATTCAGTAGAGCACGTCATCCATTTCTTCTGAATGGAAGTCCTGCTCCAATTGGAGACACGTTTGGTAATAACGGCACAGGATTTCCTTACTCTCATTATGTTGCATGAAATTAGAGATAGTGAGGTTTGTATATTCAGGATTAAGGCATTCTCCTGTGCTACCTTGGGGGATTTTCAGCTGCTACTTCTCTCTCTGGCGTGCAGCAGCTGCTGGAAGTTCCTCCCATATGCTGGATTTTAGATGGCAGTGTCTCACATCACCAACATAGAACCCACAAAAGGGCCATTCAGCCCAACAAGCCTAAACTGAGACTCACCCAAACCCAGCATCCCTCCATCCACATAACTCCGCAATTATCATAATCAATCCACTTAACCTGCACATCTTCGGACTGTGAGGGAACACCGGAACACCCAATGGAAACCCACACAGACACAAGGAAAATGTGCAAACTCCACACAGACAGTCGCCCAAGGGTGGAATGGAACCCAGGTCCATGATGCTGTGAGGCAGCAGTGCTAACCACTGGGCCAGGCTTCAGCATTGTGTCCTTGTGAACGTATTGCAGACCTGCATCTCTACTGTTACCATTCAGAACTGATGTAGATTGGTAGAGGGAAATTATCCTATTGTATGGATCACCCCTCACAGCCCAGGTCCGACTTTGACTATGTATGTTAGACTCAAATATGAAGTTGACAGTCTTCATTCATTCTGTCAGTCTCTGGGCTTCACTAGGTCCAGCAGATGCATCGAGAACTGTTTCTGGGATAACGCAGTATGGCAGCTACAGAGAAAATGACATTTGCTTTTCTTTATTATTTCAGGAGAGATCAACATAGTTGTAGCCAGGACCATATTTTGCAGAACTAATGTGCTCCTCAAAAAGCTTTAATTAAAAATTTTTGCAGTCTTTCTCATAAATCTGTGATTTGCAATCCCATTGTTTTCATTAGAATTAAGTTTGGGTCAGATTCTTCAGGTACGTCTCCAACATGTCATTCGCCCTCCTACAATCTCAGTGATCTCACACTATTAACCTTCATCCAATCTTGGGTGAGCATTAATTATCCATTAGCACTGAGGAACCAACCATTACCAGTAAATGCATGTGGTAGCTATTGCCTCCAATCCTCCTTTCTACTTTTCTAAACTAAATATTGATGGTTCATGGTTTGTGAGGTGCTGTAACAAAACAATCAAAATGTCAATGGAAATTGAGGGAATTTAGAAAAATTACATTAAAATGTCATTCTCAGGTAATAATGATACACCTCTGCCTGCCCCTACTGACACTCCCATTGTCCCTCCCATGAAGCATCCTTCCCACATTTGATGGATTGTAGACAATATTATTTAATTCCCCTGAGCCTGAAACATAGGCCTTTTGCACTCACCTCACATATTCACATCATCTTGAAGCTTGCTATGTCTAAAAATAAAATTGATGTTGTTCTGTCCAGCATGAAGACAGAGAGACTTATCACCATGAAGCGAATTACACAGTAATCAGGGATCTAGAGGCGTTCTTGTTGCTTCTTCCTAAGTTCATATGGAGTAGGCTGAACTTTGATACAATCAGGGCTTTGGTCAGCCAAAGCATGTGGGGATCTGCTGCAGCTAAAACCTTGCAGATTTGTCAGCACACACCTCTGGTATGTTCCTGCAGCACGCCCAGCTATGGTCACTCTACCTGTTTGACATTTGCTTCTATAGTTGCCTGGAACAGCGTGGGATAAGCCTCGCTGTCAATAACAGGCCGAGCCTCTCAAAGTAATTTCATTAACACAGGCTGGTTTATTAATCAACAGCACCCTGGAGTAATGCCGACCTGTCTTGCTGAGGTATAGGATTATCCAAGTGTGACACAGATGATTAACTTGGTTCCCAGCTCCCGTCATGTGACATTTAATTTTACAGGCAGCTCAACTTCACTTATTTAATACATTCCCTGGAAGTCTCTTGATAATATGAAGTTGGGCTGACTTTCTGCTAGAAATCCTGAACATGGAGCAAACTGAAATACAGAACTATGTGATTTCAATCTGTTTCTGGGATTGATAAAGATCAAAACTAAACTAAACTAAACCATGGGCGGCACGGTGGCATAGTGGTTAGCACTGCTGCCTCACAGCACCAGAGACCCGGGTTCAATTCCCGCCTCAGGCGACTCTCTGTGTGGAGTTTGTACGTTCTCCCCGTGTCTGCGTGGGTTTCCTCCGGGTGCTCCGGTTTCCTCCCACAGTCCAAAGATGTGCAAGTCAGGTGAATTGGCCATGCTAAATTGCCCGTAGTGTTAGGTAAGGGGCAAATGTAAGGGAATGGGTCTGGGTAGGTTGTGCTTCGGCGGGTCGGTGTGGACTTGTTGGGCCGAACGGCCTGTTTCCACACTGTATGTAATCTAATAAGATCATTATCAAACTGATTTTCGCATAATGGGTATTTCTTGATGTTTTCAGAATATAGGACTGTCCCTGGATTTTGTGCCCACAGAGTTCCCAAACAAACCGTACACATTACTTTCAGGAAATCCTTGCACCTGAGGATAAATCCCATTTTAATTTTTACAGCCTGAAACTGGATTCACTTGGTCAACTTGTTCATTTATAATTTATCCCTCTAATCGCTGTTTTGGCAGCATTATATATGTTGCTATTTACGAAGTTAAGTCCTCGTGTTTCCCTGAGCAAGGATTAAGGTCTGTCAGATATGCCTGAAGAGTGCTTTGGCATGGTTTAGTTTTTCAGGCTGACATCTTGTTGTGGCTCTGACTCGGAGTTAGCGAAGGGGTGGAAATTCATCTGCAGTATGGAATCTTCTGTTTCCAAATAGTAGCCAGAAGGCATCCAACTCCCAGGATGCTTGTGCATGTTCTGCATTTTTTATCTTCTATACGTGTAGGTTCTTTCTGGCTTACGTGGTCTACTGTGTGCAAGGGATAGCCATCTTCTGGTCTAATACAAAAAGTCTTCTAGAGTAAACTACTGGGAGTTCTTCAGAACCTATATATAACAGCTCTTTTTGTTTGACTATTATTGCCATGAATTTGTTTATATTATTATATTGTCACTACCCCATCTACCCCCACGTTAGAATTCACCACATTTACAACTTGCACCAGCGGATTTTTGTTCTTTAATTTTGGTTACCTGAAGACTCCTTCTTGCTTGAGGTGATATCATTATGCTTGTTGAAGATTCTTCTTTGGAAGGCAGGAAGGTATTGCATTTGAACTTGTCCCTTCCTAGTCATCTAATGTGTGATTTGAATTTGTTATAACTAGTTGTTATGTTGCAATCTGACGTAATCCAATTGCAGATGCTTCAATAATCTTGACTGGGATTTGCTGTTCGGTTGCTGCTACTTTGTACACCATTTTCTTGAAGCTTCTTGACACTTGGAATCTGAACTCTCAATTAATGTTAATAGGAATGGAAAACAGTTCTGCTGAGTGAGTATAATCACAGCTTTAAATCTCACCGATGAAGTGAAACAAATTTCTTATTCCAATGTAATTTACTTCAGGGCATACTGAATTCATGTACTGGTTACCCATGAACGTACGGAGATCTGCAACATTTCCTACTGGCCATACTACAGCCAACTATTCCTTGACAGGCTATTCCTTGACATCTTGTTGTTTGACCCCTTTCTGCTTTAGAATGAGATTGAAGTCAACACATACCTGTCTATTTAGGAGTAAGGATTCCTGTTTGGGAGCATGTTTATCCAAGAATCCTACACCATGGAAGCAGGCTATTAGAGTCACTGAGTCATAGAGATGTACAGCATGGAAATAGACCCTTCAGTCCAACTCATCCATGTCAACCAGATATCCCAACCCAATGTAGTCCACCTGCCAGAACCTGGCCCATATCCCCCCAAACTCCTTCTATTCATAGACCCATCCAGATGCCTCTTAAATGTTGTAATTGTACCAGCCTTCACCACTTCCTCTGGGAGCTCATTCCATACACACACCACACACTGTGTAAAAAAGTTGCCCCTTAGTTCTCTTTTATATCTTTCCCCTCTCACCCTAAACCTATACCCTCTAGTTCTGGACTCCCACACCCCAGGGAAAAGACTTTGTCTATTTATCCTATCCATGCCCCTCATGATTTTGTAAACCTCTCTAAGATCACCCCTCAGCCTCCGACGTGCCAGGGAAAACAACCCCAGCCTGTTCAGCCTCTCCCTATAGCTCAAATCCTCCAACCCTGGCAACACTGGGGAAGAAACAAGCAATCTCCCTGAGGTAACAGTGGCTGAAGGACCTGAACTTAAGCGAATTTATATTTGCCAGGAATTGGTGTTGGAGAGACTGTTAGGTCTGAAGGTTGGTAAGTCCCTGGGGCCTGATGGTCTACATCCCAGAGGTAGGTGGAGGTGGCTCGAGAAATCGTGGATGCGTTGGTGATTATTTTCCAGAGTTCAATAGATTCGGGATCAATTCCTGCGGATTGGAGGGTGTCTAATGTTGTACCACTTTTTAAGTAAGGTGTGAGAGGGAAAGCAGGAAATTATAGACCAGTTAGTCTGACCTCAGTGGTGGGAAAGATGCTGGAGTCTATTATAAAGGATGAAATTACGACACATCTGGATAGTAGTAACAGGATAGGTCAGAGACAGCATGGATTTATGAAGGGGAAATCATGCTTGACTAATCTTCTGGAATTTTTTGAGGATGTAACTCTGAAGATGGACGAGGGAGATCCAGTAGATGTAGTGTACTTGGACTTTCAGAAAGCTTTTGATAAAGTCCCACATAGGAGGTTAGTGAGGTTAGTGAGCAAAATTAGGGCGCATAGTATTGGGGGCAAAGTATTAACTTGGATTGAAAGTTGGTTGGCTGACAGGAAACAAAGAGTAGTGATAAACGGCTCCATTTCGGAATGGCAGGCAGTGACCAGTGGGGTACCGCAGGGATCAGTGCTGGGACCGTAGCTTTTTACAATATATATTAATGATATAGAAGATGGTATTAGTAATAACATTAGCAAATTTGCTGATGATACTAAGCTGGGTGGCAGGGTGAAATGTGAGGAGGATGTTAGGAGATTACAGGGTGACCTGGACAAGTTAGGTGAGTGGTCAGATGCATGGCAGATGCAGTTTAATGTGGATAAATGTATGGTTATCCACTTTGGTGGCAAGAACAGGAAGGCACATTACTACCTAAATGAAATCAATTTAGGTAAAGGGGCAGTACAGAAAGATCTGGGGGTTCTTGTACACCAGTCAATGAAGGTAAGCATGCAGGTACAGCAGGTAGTGAAGAAGGCTAATAGCATGCTGGCCTTCATAACAAGAGGGATTGAGTATAGAAACAAAGAGGTTCTTCTGCAGCTGTACAGGGCCCTGGTGAGATCACACCTGGAGTATTGTGTGCAGTTCTGGTCTCCAAATTTGAGGAAAGACATTCTGGCTATTGAGGGAGTACAGCGTAGGTTCACAAGGTCAATTCCTGGAACGGCAGGATTACCTTAGACTGAAAGATTGGAGCGACTGGGCTTGTATAACCTTGAGTTTAGAAGACTGAGAGGGGATCTGATTGAGACATATAAGATTATTAAAGGATTGGACACTCTGGAGGCAGAAAACATGTTTCCGCTGATGGGTGAGTGCCGAACTTGAGGACACAGCTTAAAAATATGGGGTAGACCATTTAGTACAGAGATGAGGAGAAACTTCTTCACCCAGAGAGTGGTGGCTGTGTGGAATGCTCTGGCCCAGAGGGCAGTGGAGGCCCAGTCTCTGGATTCATTTAAGAAAGAGTTGGATAGAGCTCTCAAGGATAGTGGAATCAAGGTTTATGGAGATAAAGCAGGAACAGGATACTGATTAAGGATGATCAGCCATGATCATATTGAATGGTGGTGCAGGCTCGAAGGGCAGAATGGCCTACTCCTGCACCTATTGTCTATTGTCTATTGTCATCCTTATCAATCTTTTCTGAACCCTTTCAAGTTTCACAACATCTTTCTAATAGGAAGGAGACCAGAATTGTACGCAATATTTCAAAAGTGGCCTAACTAACGTTCTGCACAGCTGCAACATGACCTCCCAACTCCTGTACTCAATACTCTGACCAATAAAGGAAAGCATACCAAACACCTTCTTCACTATCCTATCTACCTGTGACTCCAGTTTTAAGGAGCTATGAAACTGCACACCAAGGTCTCTTTGTTCAGCAACACTCCCGAGGACCTTACCATTAAGTGTATAAGTCCTGCTAAGATTTGCTTTCCCAAAATGCAGCACCTCACATTTATCTCAGTTAAACTTCATCTGCCACTTCTCAGCCATTGGCTCATCTGATCAAGATTTCGTTGTAATCTGAAATAATGTCCACTACACCTCTAATTTTGGTGTCCTCTGCAAACTTTTCTAGCCATTGAGTCCACACCTACCCTCTGAAGAGCATCCCACCCAGACCCACCCGTCTATCCTATCTCTGTAACCCATGGCGAATCCATCTAGCCCGCATATCCTTGTACATTATCGGTAATATAGCGTGACCAGTCCATGTAATCTGCACATCTTTGAATGTGGAAGGAAACTGGAGCATCCAGATAAACCCACGCAGACACGAGGAGAATGTGCAAGCTCCACATAGACAAAATTAAAAATCACACAACACCAGGTTATAGTCCAACGGGTTTATTTGGAAGCACTAGCTTTTGGAGTGTTGCTCATTCATCAGGTGGTTTTGGAGTATAAGATCGTAAGACACAGAATTTATAGCAAAAGTTTATAGTGTAATTGTATATTGAAATTGTATATTGAAAAAAGATCTGGATTATTTGTTAAGTCTCTCATCCTTTAGAACATTCATGTTGGTTTCAGTTATTTCATATGTAAATTGCGAAACTTTTTTAAAGTTGCATTCTCAAGTGAACTTTAACAATTGATGTCACTTTGGCTCAGATAATGCATTGAAGGAGTGAGCTGCCCTGCATAAGACTATCTGTGCCACAATGGTCAGACTGATCCTAATCTAAAAAACAGATTAACAGAATCTTACATGGATTCATGCAGTTTTTGAGCAGATTAAAATGTAATTCTGCAAGTACAAATTCACCCCCTAAACTTATAAGTTTGTGTGGGGTGTGGGGTGTGGGCGGTGGGGGTGGGGGTTAGGGGTGAGGTGGGGGCGGGGTGGTGCAGGGGTTATAAATGCCTGTGAGAGAGTGTGTGTATGTTTGTGTGAGTGTAAAGGGGTATAAATCTGTGAGAGGGTGCGTGTGTGACTGTGGGAGTGTGTGCGTGAGCATATGAGAGAGTGTGAGTGGATGGGTCTGTAGGAGTGTGTGTGTGAGAGAGTGTGTGTGTGGGAGTGTGTGTGTGACTGAGAGTGTGTGTGTTTGTGTGTGTGTTTGTCCGTGTGTGTCCGTCTGTGTGTGTATATAGTGCAGTGGAGTCACCCGTAGTGTGACATGAACCCAAGGTCCTGGTTGAGGCCATCCCCATGGGTACCGAACTTGGCTATCAGCCTCTGCTTGGCAACCTTTCGTTGTTGCCTGTCATCCTTGGAGCACGGTCACCCGAAGGGCCGAGGTCAAATGTCCTGGACCGTTGAAGTGTTCTCCGACTGGGAGGGAACACTCCTGTCTGTTGATTGTTGTGCTGTGTCCATCCATTTTTTAGATTAGAACCAGTCTGATCATTGTGGCACAGACAGTCTCACACAGGGCAGCTCACCCCTTAAATGCATTATCTGGGCCGACATGACACCACTTGTTAAAGTTCAGTTGAGAATGCAACTTTTAAAAATGTTTTGCAATTTACATACGAAAGAACTGAAACCAACATGGTCATTCTAAAAGATGAGCAATTAACAAACAATCCAGGTCTTTTTCAATACATAATTTCAGTTACATCACACTGTAAACTTTTGCTATAAATTCTGTGTCTTACGATCTAATACTCCACAACCACCTGATGAAGGAACAGCACTCCAAAAGCTAGTGCTTCCAAATAAACCTGGTGAACTATAAATTGGTGTTGTGTGATTTTTAACATTGTGTACTCCAGTCCAACACAGGCATCTCCAAATCATGTCCACACAGACAGTCGCTCAAGGGTGGAATCCAAACTGGGTCCCTGGTGCTGTGAGACAGCAGTGCTAACCATTGAGCTACTATGTCACCCAAAGTATAAGTCAACATTTTCAGAAACACAGTCAGTTTTGAATTCTCTTAAGGTGCCAATTCCACTCGAGCCAATCAGGAGTTGAGCCTATAACCGTTGGACCTGATGTCAGATGCGCTACCCATTATACCACTGGCCCCACCTATGTTTACTAATATTAGGTGTCCCTTATGTTGGAGAGTAGTTTGAATTATAGAGTCATAGAGTCATAGAGATATATAGCATGGAAACAGACCCTTCAGTCCACCTTGTCAATGTGAACAGATATCCCAACCCAATCTAGTCCCACTTGCCAGCAACTGCCCATATCCCTCCAAACCCTTCATATTCATATATCTATCCAGATGCCTTTTAAATGTTGCAATTGTACCAGCCTCCACCACTTCCTTTGGCAGCTCATTCCATACATGTACCAGCCTCTGCGTCAAAAAGTTGCCCCTTAGGTCTCTTTTATATCTTTCTCCTTTCACCCTAAACCTATGCCCTCTAGTTCTGGATTCCACCAACCCAGGGAAGATACCTTGTCTATTTATCCTATCCATGCTCCTCATGATTTTATAAACCCCTCTATAAGGTCACCCCTCAGCCTCTTACGCTCCAGAGAAAACAGCCCTAGCCTATTTAACCTCTCCCTGTAGCTTAAATCCTCCAACCCTGGCAACATCCTTGTAAATCTTTTCTGATCCCTTTCAAGTTTCTCAACATCTTTCTGATGGGAAGCTTGTATCCAGGGCATAATGGTCTAGGAACATGCATTCAAATCTCACCATAACAGCTGGTGGAAAGTAAATTCAACACACAGATGTGGAAAATAAAGCTAGTCTCAGTGATGTTGACCATGAAAAACACTCATTTGTTTAAAACGCATCTGGGTCACTAATGCTCTTTATAGAAGAAGATCTGCCACCCTTATCTGATCAGGCTGACATCTAACTCCAGATCCACAGCATTGTATTTGACTCTTACCTGCCCCCTGAAATGGCTGAAAAAGCTACTCCGTTCAAGGGTAACAAATGCTAGCCTTGCCAGCGATGCCCACATCCCATGGAAAGAACAAATTGACTAATGTAAGATGATACACACTTGCTTTTTGTATCACCCTTAAAGCCAATATAAATGTAGATTACAAATGAAGCTCCTCCAGAATTCCACAAGGGAGACACCCGCTAGCTCCCCACATTTTGCAGTACTTCATTCCTACGTTTCATGATTGCCACCAGTATCAAATTGAAATCATCTCTTTCATATGAAAGTTAATAAGTTAGTCAACTGTAGAGCAGCATAGCTAAGCATAATGTTGTCTCTTGTCAATGTGGGTATATATTCCACTTCTAGCAGAGACAACCTAATACCCTTCTTAAATCAGCATGCTGAAATTAAATGTACATATGGACAAATGAACTGCTGCAACCTATAACACTAAAGATAGGAAAGAAACAAAGATGCACAACTGGTGGGGGGTGGGGGGAGAGCTAGACAGAGACAGACAGACAGACAGACGGAGAGAAAGAGAGAGAGAGACACACACAGAGTTGCACACATTTAATGTTAAGTACAATGCCTCCAAGATAATATAGTTACATTTCTGTCATATATAAGATTAGATAATAGAATCCCTACAGTGTGGAATTTAGGCCATTTGGTCCAATAAGTCCACACCAACTCTCCGAAGAGTATCCCACCCAGACCCATTCCCCTACCCTATTACTCTACATTTCCCCTCTGGACTACACATTCCTGAACACTATGGGCAATTTAACAGGCCAATTCACCTCACCTGGACATATTTGGACTTTGGGAGGAAACCAGAGCACCTGGAAGTAACCCACACAGACACGGGGAGAATGTGCAAACTCCACACAGTCACCTGAGGCTGGAATCGAACCTGGACGCTGGCACTGTGAGGGAGCAGTCTAAACACTGAGCCACCGTGCCATCCCCTATAAACAGAGATTGGTCAAACAAGGCTTACTGCCTGATAATATAGTAATACTTGTGCTCATGTCTAACTTGAAATTTATAGGATGACCATTGACATAAATGCAACTTGCCAAATATTTGTGTTTGTCTTCTACTGGAGACTGTATTTTATCTACACCTTTTGCTGCAGGTCTTTGGTCTTTTGCTTTTCTATGGCTGTGTCCTGCTTGTGAGTGTGGCCTATTATTTTACAATGAAAACATTTGGTTTTAATGGAGATTGAAATGAAAATCTGTTCTGCAGTGAAGATGGTTTTATATCTGGGTAGTGTTTGCACCTGATAGTTGTGGTTGCATGTTTTAATATTTGGCATCTGTCCTCCCCACTGCATTGATTTATCTTGTGTGCCCTTTGTGGTCCTGTATCTTAAGAATTGAACAGATTTTGATTTATACACCTTAAGAGTGATCTGTATCACTTCCAGAGCTCTGCTGCACCATCTTAATCATTTTCTCTGGAGTAAAGTCTTCTTTGGCTAGTAATAAGTCTGATTAAAACTGAACAATCATGCCTAGAACAAATCAATTTGTTATGAATTTTGACTTTAAGTCACCATAGTCATGTCTCGCTATAGGGTCAGTACAGATGATATGTTGATGAAGGCATTTATGGATCCCCCAGATAATGTAATCTTCTGTAAAATTTTGCTCTTTCAAGAATTTTGTTAATTCTGACATTGGAATGATTTGTCAAAAGCTTTAAGTACCTCTATTGCTAATTTTTTCTTCTGGGAGCAATAATGACATTATTTGCTATACTCCCAATTGTGTACAAACGTGTATTCACTTGTTTAGCTCTGACTTAGTATCCAGTTATTCTACATCTCAAGAATCATTTTTGCCCAATTTGTGGTCTACCTGGCCATCTCCGAAATTAAATCTTCCTGGAAATATGTTTTTCTGAAACAAGGCTTTCTAATGTAGTTAAGTATTTTGTTTTATTGCAAGAGTTTGATTTTGCAGTAATGGTGACTTGCCTATGCTTGCTGATGTTCTGGATGGTTTTCTCACTCTTTGTAACTCTAATGGAGGTTTAGCAGTTATAATTGAGGATTCCAAACGTTCATGTTTGTGGAAGAGATTTCCCACCTTTTGCAAGTGCAATGGAGTCATCTGGTAAACACTTCAAAAAAAAGAATCATTCTCTTCTTTAACTTGGCCAATATGTATCTAACTTAAATGACTTGTGTTAATAATTTCACTGGTTCCCTTCTTCTGGATTGTGGGAGTTAAGTGAGGGGGCAAAGATCTGGCAAATAGAGTACAACGTGAGAAAATGTGAAATTGTCCATTTTGGCTGAAATAATTTTTCTTTTAAAAAGCAGATTATCTAAATGGTAAGAGCTTGCAGAGCTCTGAGATGCAGAAAGTTGGGTGTCTGAGTACATGAATCACAGAAAGTCAGCTTTGCAGGTGCATTAGATAATCAAGAAAGCTCATAGGATGATATGTTTCAGACTGTATTTGCTGACACTGCCCAGCATGTGTGCTATTTTGTACAAATACAAACATGCACATTCGTAGATGTGACCACGAACAGGAAGAGGATTGGAGAATGACCTGAATTGAGGGAAAAGGACAAGGCCAGAGGGGAGATTGAGGCCGGGGGCGGGGGAAGGTGTGTGTGTGTTTGTGCAGGGAGATACAATAGCAGAGGGAGATCAGGATGGGGAAGGGGGAGATCGGGCCGGGGATGACAGGATTTTAGGCCAGCTGTGTGGGGAGTTTAGGAGAAGATGGAGATTGGAGGTGAGGCCGTGAGGGTTGTGAGAAGAGATCTGGCTGTGAGGGCGAGGGGTGGAGGGGTGATTAGCTTTCTCTCTCTCGCTCTCACACACATACACACATTCCCAGCCCCATGTGACGTCTCTCTACCCCAACCCAGACTTGTTGAGTCTCTCTCACCTCCAACTCCGTGTGTTTTCTTTCTCACCCCTAGCTCCACCCCTTTTCCCTCTGCACCATACCCTTGTCCAGCTCTGAATAATTCCCCTTTTACTGTTGTGCCTGTTCTGTACACATGCACAGTGTGGACTATATGCATGGTGCAATGATTTCGAGACATTTCCAAGTGAGCGTCCACGTGCAGTTGCCCCATAGTTTCTGTGACACTGTCTATGTTTTATTGCAAGGGGAATTGAGTGCATGAGTAGGGAGGTTACACCTCAGTTATACAGGGAATCGATGAGGCCACACCTGGAGTACTGCGAATGGTACTGGTAACAGTCCTGCTCACCGTACTTACAGAAGGATGGTAATGTGTTGGAAGCAGTTCAGAGAAAGTTTGATTAGACTAATACCTGGAATGAGTGAATTGCCTCATGAGGAAAGTCCAGGCAGGTGAGGCCTGTGTCCCATGGAGTAGTTTAGAAGAGTCAGAGGTGACTTAATTGAAACACATAAGAAGCTGAGGAGATGTGACCAGGTGGACATGGAAAGGATATTTACTCTTGTGTTAGAATCTAGAGCTATGGGTCATGGTTTCAAAATAAGGGGCTACCCCTTTAAGCAGAGATAACATTTGTTTTCTATCAAAGGTTTGAGAGTCTTTGGGATTGCTTTCCTCAAAAGGTAGTGGATGCAGAATCTTTAAATATTTTTAAGGTAGAGGTAAATAGATTCTTGATTACGAAGATTATCTGGGATCTACTGGAACGTGGAGTTGAGGTGAAAATCAGATCAACCATGATCTTACTGAATGGTGGACGACTCATGAAGGGCCACATGGCCTCCTCTTGCTCCTTGCTCATATATTCGTGTGTGTGTTTCTCTCCTGATCCTGTTAGTTTCATTTTCTCTAGCAGTGCTTCCTGCTATGGCACCAATGCCAGTCTGAGCTGTAAGGTGTTGTATTAAATTTTCACTGATTCAGCCTGAATGACGGCACTGTTTGAAGATTCCCCTTTGTACCAGGGCTTTTTGCAGTTATAACTGATGCAATCTCCAATGCCTGTTCACTGAGCAGCTAAGCCAGGTCTCAGCACAACTCCCACAGAGCATTGCCACACCACGCAGTCTGTGCCTCCGCCTTGATGCTGCAGATATCTTCTGTGTCTCTTATCATGTCTGAAATGTCTTCAGTCGTTCTTTGACATTTTCTTCACTGTTGGAATTTGCTGCATGAGCTTTATCGTGTTCGCTGTCCCCAGGCAGTAGCTGGATCTGTTTTCCTTGAACTCTGCATGTTCACCTCATGGGAATTAGTGTTGATAAATTAAATCTTCAGATCCCAGCTGATCACCATGGAGTGGGTGTTATTTATCACTTCGCTGTGCAACTAATTACGGGTTTTAAGAGTAGCATCTATATTACTACAAAGACTGCTGGGGGGAACCTAGAGTGGGTCTGTCTCCCACAGGATTCCATTTTATTCGCCCCCCCCCCAAAATCTTCATGATTTCTTCATTGTGGATGGCACTTATTGCAGTTAATGAAGTATTAACCCTTTCAGTTCCTTTCAGGTCCACACACAGCTGATCATTCCTGGGATGTGTAAGTGAAAGACACTGCTTACCAATTTAAGGTTTTTTTTGGTCTTCCCACTCCTTCAATCTTCAGGACGGAGAGAGAGTTTGGAATCTGTCTTTTGACTATGACGGCAATGATGATGAAGGATGGAAAATGGCAGGTTATTTCCTCAGTGATTACTGGAAAACCCAATGAGATGAAGACTCAGAATCCATGGCTTCTGCCCTACTTTCCCTGGCTTTCCATCAGAAATTAAACATTTGGAGGTGAATATAAACAGGGAATCTTTCCCCCTGCTATCCCACTTTTGAAGGCAGTGTGTTCAGTAATTGGAACATCAGGCAATGCCCTAAATTTAGCTCTGACCTCCCTGTCCATATTTTCTATTAACCTCCTCAAAGACATTAATGCACACCTTTAGAGCAGGTGGGACTTGAATCTAGGCCTTCTAACTCAGAGCTCAGGATACTAGCACTGTGTCACAAGAACTCCAGGTCTGGTTGTCATGAATGGGATCCTTAACCTTAACTCCAAGCTACTACAATTTAGAAGCAGAATTTACTACTCTGTGGCTGTTTCAGATTGGAGATGTTTTCCAATCACCCTGTTCAGAGATGCTGATACACACCCCCTGGACCAAGTTGGACTTGAACCCCTGCCTCAGAGGTAGGGACAAGACCACTGTACCACCAGAACTCTCTGTTTCCGATGGAATGGAGAATGTCCCAATGAACGTCAAGTGCCAGGTCATTTTAAAGTGTTCAGGTGCTAATGGTCCTCCGAAGTGATCAAAGTGAGGTCAAAGTGTAAGCCAGCTGCATGAAGACTTACTAAACAATTAATGACGATATACATTGCCTGTTATCATTCATGAACTTTTGCTGGCTGGAGCTCATTGCTTCTCTTTGCTTGAAAGAAAACAAGTCTTTGATGTTGAGTTCTGCTATAACATGCATTTCCTTAACACAAATTTGCCACAACGCAATTGACGAACTGGGAACACTGTTTCTAAAGTGTGAACTTTTAAAGCGTGCATAGGTTATAGCACGATTCTGGCCCTATTAAATGATGCTGCTGTTAGACAATTTTCTTACAACATGGGATTGCACGAGAACTGTCGAGTTATAGCAGAACTGACTGCATTTTGGTTGCTACTCAAAGGATCCTCATGATTTCGTGTCGTGTGGTGCTGGAGTGATGAGAGAGGCCTCAAAACACCTCAGAAGACTTTCTGGGACACTTTGTCAAGACCTCATCAACCCACGAACAAAACTGCTCCTGGAAATTTTGTGAAAGCTTCACCTGAAAGGATTCTCTGTTGTTACCCCAACATTGTGTAGAATTTAGCAAGACAAAGAGAGTTCTTGCTCATAGGTCACTTGCTAGAGGAATGGCACAAGGACGTGAGTTCAAGAAAAGCAATACCAGCAGCTGTAGGAGAGAGCGAGAAGGAGATAGAAGAGGCAGAGGAGACCCATACAGTACACACCTTTTCTACAGGATCTTCTTCATGAGTACTTCCTATGTACCTGCTTCATCAGACCCTGAAACAACCTGCACCATTCTATTGTGTACCAAAAAGCCAGCACACTCCAGAAATTCACGGGGCAGTGGGTGTGAAAATCCCGCACATCCTGCCTTGTGAAAATTGTATCTCATACAACACTTGAGTACAAAACCTGCCAAAAGTCTGGTTTAACACCTCGGGATAAGTTTAAATTATTGCAATCAGCAATTAGAACCAAATTGTGTGTCTTATTACTGCAGCAGCCATTAAGCAGCTGTTTTCATGTTTATAAATCTCTGCGCTTACACTGCGATGGTAGGAGTATTTGAGGTAATATTTTCCTGCGAAAAGCAGAAACTGAGACCTCAAACATCTTTATTAAATTGAGAGCATAAACAGAATCAGAGTGCATTAGGTTCTGCGCTCACTGAAAGTTGTGTTTTGCAACTTTAGAGGTCAATCTAATTAATTAGGTGCAATAAACTTCCTGAACTGCCTTGGTCAGTAGGTGATCATTATCAGTAAGGAAGTGAAATTGGAATAACTCACCACATTTTCAAGGCTGCCGTTGTTATGTAAAGGGGCTCCTTCACGTCTGTTGTTCTCACTGCTCATGGAGACACAGACCTTCTGTTTGTGCTGTTGCAAGGATGACTTGTCCAGTTAGGGATTTCTGCAAGATACCTTCCCAACAGGAATCCCATTGACATTGCTCAACAGAAGATGAACACAGACACAGTACTACGAGATTGTAAACAGGACGTTTACATTAAATTTCTGAAATCAAACTGAGAGCAAATAAGGCAAAAAGTATATATTTTTCAGAATAAGACTAAGGTTTTTATCTCTATGTTCAACCATAATAGAGGCCAAAGCTCAGAGGAAACATAGACAGATTGGTGCTACAAAGGACACCGTACAACCCATCACATGTTGTGGAAAAAACATAGAGAACCACCAGGAGATGCAGAGATTTCTTCAAGAAGTAGGTCTTTTCTTTGCAAACAAAAAACCTTGATACTGAGAAAGCAGATTCTCGAATGCCCATGAACCTTAGGGTCTGTGGATTTTTATATTTTTAAAATTATGTTTCTGTTAGCTTATCAGCATGTCCAACTATATTCATCAAAATACCTCACTCTAGCTACACAATAAACCAGTGAATTTAGTTCCCATTATCTCTTTAGTTGTACATTTTACTTAATGTTATTCTAATGTTACGGTTAGATATTTATTGCTAACTCTGCTACAATGGTCTTTCATTACAGACCTACTTAATATTTTCCTAATGTCATGATTAGATATTTATTATCACTTCTGCTACAGTGATCTTCCATTGCAAACTAACCTGTCATGATAGATATTTAGCTATTCCATCTATTACAATAGTCTCCTGTCTCAAGCTAACTCTACTATTAATTAGATATTTTAATGTCATGTCCCAAATATTTACGGTCCCAATCCTGTCATAATAACACTAAACAGAGAAACTTGCTTTATTACTTGTGTTATTTCTTCACGCCATAGTGACCTTTCAGCCTTAACCTTACTCTGCTAATAGGTGTAAGAATGTTCCACAATTTTTATTCCATCTTGCCTTTCACAGATCACAAATTGCCAGTGGTCTTCATGCTTTAACCCTTCCCATGCTTTCATGCTCTTTATTTTCCATACACATCAGTGCACAGAGCTATTCTGTGTAATTACATTTTCTAACTCTTCGTCCATAGCCCAGTCAGTTACACCCTTCCTGATACATATGCAAGTTTTTAAAAGATTTGATGCATTTCTGCCCTTTAAGACAGTGGGTGAAAGAAATATTCCTTGATTCCTTCTGTATTATCAATTGCTGTAAATCTTATTGAACTCACTGTTTATAGAAACAGGTACATCCTGATCACCTGATCTGGGCCCTCAAAGTTTTAGACACCTCCATTGCATTTGTCTTCCACTTCTTCTCGTCCAAAGAAAACCACCCCGAGCTATTTAATCTCTGCTTGTGGCAAACATACTCTCCTCCTGGCACTATTTTCATCAATTCTTCTTGTACGCTGTCTGGTGCAACTACATCCTTCCTGAAAGTGCTAACCAGAAGCACACCCAGCAGACTAGCTGGTGTTTTCCACAATTCAAGTATTATCTTCTTTCTCGCATACTCTCGGGGTTTGATGTTCAGTTGCCACTGGGAGAGACCATGGCTGTTGATGAAAATTGAAAATTGCCTTCCTACCTCCAGAACATGATCTATCTTTCAAAGGGAGGGCTGAAACCAGCATAGCTCCGGTTAACTTGTTAACAGTTAATGAGCATGATGACTTCACTGTCGAGCTCAATAGCTGGCCTCAAAAGAGCAGTTTGAAACTGTTGCTGAGCAGGAACGGGGGACATGCACAGTCTGAGAGACATCAGGGTATAATTGTCGTGAACATGATGAAGAGCCATCAGAGCTAATGTCTGCTGTGATTCTACAAAGTTCAACCAGAAAACAATGCCCAGCTTCTCAACCAGTGGCACAGGGTTCCCATCACCGAAAATAAGGGTCTTTGTCAACTGGGAATGACAGGAGCCTTCACAGGGTCTTCTCGCTGGTAAGTGAGCACTGGAAATGGGAGCAGGTTCCTCTGACACCAGAGAGGGTGTGAGGAAGAGCTGTGGCAGATGCACCTACCTATTTTGGGGGGAAGTCCAAAGGCAAGGGGCTACAAGGGAAACAAAATGATACCCAGACCTTAGGTACAACACCCATGAGTCAAATGACAAAGTGCCAGTGCTGAAGGAGGATGCACAGTCCTTATCTGAAGCTGTTGAGGTGATCATCCGGCGTGACACAATTGGCAACTCACCAGCCACCTGGTAGATCATAGATGCCCTATCCTGGAGGACTGGGTGGTCTACATACATTGTAACACAGAGTAGTTAGCAAAGGCTGAGAGGGCATTGCAATTTGTTCTATTGCTGTTGTCAATACAACAACAGTCCAGCTAACCATGTTCCTGTACAGAAAATACTTCTTCTGATTAAGGTGAGTTACTCGCTGCAGGATTCCTATCCCCTGACCTGCTCTTGGAATCTCTAAATTTGTGTGGTGAGTCCAGTTCAGTTTCTGGTTAGTGGTAACCCCTAGGATGTTGGTAATGGAGTTTCAGTGATAGTGATGCAATTAAACATTATAGTTAGATTATCTTTTATTGGAGATGGTCATTGCCTGGCATTTGTGTGGGACAATTGTTAATTGCCACTTGATAGCCCAAGCCTGGATATTGTTGCATTTGAACATGGGCTGCTTCAGTATCGGAGGAGACATGGAAGGTGCTGAACGTTGTGCAATCATCAGTGAACATCCCACTTCTGACCTTATGATAGAAGGAGCGTCATTGATGAAGCAGCTGAAGATAGTTGAGTCCAGGACTGTACACTTAGGAACTTCTGCAGAGATGTCCTGGACTTGAGATGATTGACCCCCTATAATCACAAGCATCTTCCATTTGTTCGGTATGTCTCCAACAAACAGCGAGGTATGCTCTGAGGAAGTGATCACTTGAGCCCACCCGAAACCCAAGCACAGATGCAGAAAGATACAATGAGCAGAGCCAACTCTTGAATCAAACCTGCAAGAATCCACTGGAACCCTCACACAAGTATCAGTCAGGCTGTTCTGTGTTGTGTATGCACAAAAGGGATATAAAAGGCAGACTGGAGCTGAAAGAATAACAGGACCCAGAATCCCTCTCTTCCTCTGTGGATGATGGTGAGGAGGAAGTCATGAAGGATCAGGAGGATGAAGGAGGCATTATTGAGAAGTTACCACTTCCCCTGCACCCTGCCACATCCAGCCTCCTATCGCCCCTCCCATTCCCCCAACCCAACTTGTAGTTTTAGTAAGAAGCATTAACATATGTGTCTGATTGAAATCATGACTAACTGTTATTAAATGACAAAACGATAGAGAAGATTTCAATGTAACCAATGTAACATAAAATGTGTGACTAGTGGTTTGATACCTCACATCCATGTTCACTTCACAGCGGTGAGTGTGAGGTAGAGGTAGCCGGCTCCATTGCCTCTGCTGAGGACTGGGATGCTCATGCCTTTCATCCTTGCTGTGGTTGGCTTTCTGGGACTCCTCTACATGCTGCTTGTCCTGAGCCATTACAGGGCATTCTCTGCCTGGTGTCATCTTCCTGTACAGTGCTACTGATTCAATGATTGCAGCATGGCTGCTGGAACATCTGAGCATTCAAATTAGGAACAGGAGTAGGCCATTTGGCCCCTCGAACCTGCTTCACCATTCAATAAGATAATGACTGATCTGATTACCCAACCTTTTCACCTTTCAACTTTCACCCCTTGCATATCAAGAATTTATCTACTCCACGTCATATAAATAGTCAAAGACTCTGCTGCCACATTTTACTTTTCATTTCTTTTTTGAGAAAGAGAGTTCCAAAGACTTATGACTGTCCTTGTGTAAACGGGTTCCTATGGTTTTAAAAGGTGACCTCCCTAGTTCTAAATTCTTGAATAAGAGGAAACATCGTCTCCACATCCTTCCTATCAAAGACCCACAAGAATTATATACATTTCAACCACCTTCAATTGCATCCCATTCTTCTAAACTCCTGTAGATACAAGCCAAGCCCGTCCAACCTTTCTTCATTGGACAATCTGCCATTCCAGATGTTCATCTAGCACAGCTTTGCTGAAATCCCTCAAATACATTTATATCCTTCCTCGTCCACATACAGTACTCGACATGCTGGCTCACAAATGCTCTGTATAACTGGAGCACAATCTTCCTACCTTTGTATTGAATTCCTCTTGCAGTAAACAATAATGAATTAGCTTGTCTAATTACTTGCTGAAACTGCATACTAACTTTGGTGATTTACACACTAGAATGCTCAGATCGCTCTGCATCTCAGTGCTCTGCAATCCATTCAGATAATGTGGTTTTTTTGTTTTTCTTACCAAAATGGATATTTTCACATGTTCCTACATTAAACTTCAGACCTTGGTAGATCTATTCCTTTGGAACATCCTGATTTCTTGTTCACAACTTACTTACCTAGCTATTTTTGTGGCATCAGTAAATATCCTTGGTCCCTTCTTGGGGAGCATTTATATAAATGATGTAATTATTTGTATAAAATTGAGCATTGATGCCTGTGGCTCATCACTTGTTATATCTTGCCAACCAAATAATGAGCCATTTATGCCTACCCTCTGTTTCCCATTATTTAGCCTATTTCTGATCCAGGAATATGTTACCTTCTAATCTTAAGATTTTCTGCAACAGCCTTTGGAAAATGAATTACACTGGAGGGAGGATAGCCATAGCCCTGAGCAACTTGGAGTGCGGAAGACCTGGCTTTGGGCTGAAGCAGTCTGAGGAGAAAGTGAGGACTGCAGATGCTGGAGATCAGAGCTGAAAATGTGCTGCTGGAAAAGCGCAGCAGGTCAGGCAGCATCCAGGGAACAGGAGAATCGACGTTTCGGGCATAAGCCCTTCTTCAGGAAAGAAGGGCTTATGCCCGAAACGTTGATTCTCCTGTTCCCTGGATGCTGCCTGACCTGCTGCGCTTTTCCAGCAAAACATTTTCAGCGCTGAAGCAGTCTGGGTTAACTAACTGAGAGGCACTAGCAGAATGTCAGCTATCGGAGACTGAATGCTTTCACCCCAAGAGAAGTTGACAAGTTCATACACAATGGAGCTATTACCACCCCTGGGGCAGCATGGCAGTGTATCTTGTCATTTGATTGGTTGTTGAACTGTGGGGCAAGGCTGCACAACCTTTTGAGGTCAGTAACTGTGACAGCAGCTGACCATCAGTTTCCAGGGATTGCATGACAATTGCCATGACAGTGGGAGGCCTCTGCCTGTGTTCCAGTAGAGACTGAGACACGGATGAGCAGTTGTTCCATCGTAGGCCAGTCTGGAAGTGCCGGTGCAGTGGGGAAAGCTCTGTGCCAGAGTGAAGCTGGACTCCACCATGCTTCCAGCCAACAACTGGAGGATAGCTGCCAATGCACCAAGCGATTTGGTTTGCAATGTCTTCAGCAATGTCTTGCAATCAGCCCCAATGAGGTCCTCAACTAAGTGTCCTGAGGTAGAGCTGGTGTGCAACCTCACCTTCCCTGGTCCACAAATAGGCTTACTTACCCATTTTCCTTGTTGCCATTCATGCCCATTGAATGTCCATGTGCAGACCTCAAACCTACACCAGCCTGGATCTGATCTGCTGGCTGTGAGTGTAGGCCGAGTAACAGTGTGTTCTCCACACTTCAAAGGACTGGGCTGAAAGTCCTTGGAGTGTGTCAGTGTATTTTGATGACAGCTGCCATTGCTGTACAGCAGGAGCTATGTAGAGAGTGTGAGAGTTCTGTGCTCAGCTGAGGAGCTTTCAAGATGTGTGTGGGTGAGGTACAGTGTAAGGATGCTGGGCAGTGAGTCCCAAGTGCTGGGGTGAGCTGCTGGATGGGTGACAGAGGTTTTGGTAGATTGTATAGTGAACTGTGTTCCTGGGCTGGTGATTGAGTGTTATAATGTAGTGGGTGCATTCAGGCACCTTGACAAAGCATATAGGTTGGTTTAAACTTTCTCGGTACTTCTTCCACGTCCGTGGTGCCACACCCAACCCCATGCCCTTCTGCTCCTGCTCCCTTCTCAGTACCAACCCAGAGAGGCTTAACCTGAGGGTCACTGTGCCTCAGGCCAGGGGAGAGGTTGAGACAGAGAGTCCTTCGTGGTAACCTCAGCTGACGCAGAAATTGAACCCACGCTATTGGCATCACACTGCTTCACAAACCAGCCATCCAGCCAACTAACACTGAAGCCCTGTCAGTGGTGAAAGGACACACAGTGTCTCCTCTCTCCATGCGGCAGAGGTGAGATCCCTGGCGGGTTGGTTGCCATGGCAACAAAACTTGAGGCCGATTTAAAGCAAGGATGCACCAAGTGACATTACAGTTTGCGCCAGCATTTAACATGGAAGAACTGTCGGCTGCACTTTGAGGACATAGGAGAGACAATTGACTGCTCACTGAAACACGCACCGTCAACCCTTTCAGTTTTTCCTAACGTCCTTAGAGAAACCACATTATAACAAAAATACAAAAGCAACAATACACTGAGGCTGCACTTGTGAACATAGACAGGTGCAACTACAGTGGATGTCCAAACGGTCACAAAACACACATTTTGTGGTTGCTGACCATTCTGTGCATGTGCAGCAGCTGCTTGAAGTACCGCTGAAGGAATCTGACAAAAAAAATCAAATTGCTGACAGTGTTGGAAGTTAATAGGGAAATGTAATTGTCTTAAATCAATGAGCAAATGCCAATGTGACGGCTGATGAAGTTGTTGTTCATTTATTTAGTTGCTCTGCTGTTTGTTTTATTATTAATAGCATAGTACAATACATTGTTGACAAGAAAATACACAATTTATCTTTTCCACAGATCACCACAGGTTTCAACAAAAATTCTGAATTGAATGGACTAATACCTTCGAATTCAAGTCATCAATCCAGCTTTTGGAGAAGATCTGGTGTTGGAACAAGATGAAACAAAGGCCCCTTACCCAGCTGGATCAGCTCGGAATCATTGGTCAAACTTATGTCTTTTGGGCTATGTCCAGTTGTGTTGAGTATTTTGGAGGGAATTACACCAGAAAGCCTATCTTCCTAAATGTGCCCATTAACCACTTGCATTCCCTGCCAGAGGATCCATCATGTTGCATTCTAGCCCCATCTTTATCATGCACTGTTCACAGAACAACTCCACACTTAGCAGATTTTTAAAATTCATTTACAGGATGATGGCAGTTAAGAGTCAACCACTTTCTTGTGGGTCTGGAGTCACATGTCGGCCAGACCAGGTAAGCATGACAGTTTCCTTCCCTCATGAACTGAATGGGTTTTTTTTTCTGACAATTGAAAATGGATTTACAATCATCATTAGACTCTTCCATCCACTAGGCCATCATCTCCCTTACTATAGATGGTACGCAATCCATTGCCATCCCTTGTACCTGTGCCATCTTTAAAAGCCCATTGTGCACCTGGACAAACACTGTCAGTCCAGAACTCCCCTGCACACTTCCTAATATTTGCCCCAGGCATGGGAGACAGGGGGAAATTGGCACACCATTGTATGGGCGTGGACCTGGAAGTTGGATGTTGTGGTGCAGCCAGGAGATCCTGCTCCCCACAGGACTGGCAGTAGAGGCCATGACCACGCCAGGCTGGTCCAAAGTTGCCATCCAGGTTAAAGAGGTCTCAGCCATCTGGTAGAATATCCAGCACTATAGGAAGAAAATCAATGACCGACTCCACTTGACCGATGCAAGTGTGACCATCTTCTCTGGGAAGCTAGGGAGGAGATATCAGAGCCTTTGGCTTTGATATTTGAGTCATCATTGTCTACAGGTTTAGTACCAGAGGACTGGAGGATTGCTGCCATTGTTCAAGAAGGGCAGCAGAGATGACCCAGGTAATTACAGACCAGTGAGCCTTACTTTTGTTGTAGGAAAGGTTTTGGAAAGGATTATAAGAGATAAGATTTATAATCATCTAGCAAGCAACAATTTGATTTCAGATAGTCAACATGGTTTCGTCATGGGCAGGTCGTGTCTCACAAGCCTCATTGAGTTTTTGAGAAGGTGACCAAGCATATAGATGAGGGTAGGGCAGTTGACGTGGTATACATGGACTTCAGTAAAGCCTTTGATAACATTCCACATGGTAGGCTGTTGCAGAAAATGTGGAGGCATGGAATTGAGGGTGATTTAGCAGTTCAGATTAAAAACTGGCTTTCTGGAAGAAGGCAGCGAGTGGTGGTTGATGGAAAATATTCAGCCTGGAGTCCAGTTACTAGTGGTGTGCTACAAGGATCTGTTTTGGGACCACTGCTGTTTGTCATTTTTATAAATGACTTAGACGCAGGCATAGGTGGATGGATTAGTAAATTTGCAGACGACACTAAAGTCGTTGGAGTAGAGGACAGTTTGGAAGAATGTTACAGGCTGCAGGGGGATTTGGATAAACTGCAGATTGGGCTGAGAGGTGGCAAATGGAGTTCAATGCAGCTAAATCTGAAGTGATGCACTTTGGGAAGAATAACAGGAAGGCAGAATACTGGGTCAATGGAAAAATTCTTGGTAGTGTGGGTGTGCAGAGGGATCTTGGAGTCCATGTGCATAGATCCCTGAAAGTTGCCACCCAAGTGGATAGTGCTGTGAAGAAGGCATACGATGTGTTCGGTTTCATTGGTAGAGGGATTGAGTTCCAAAACCGTAATATCATGCTGCAACTATACAAAACACTAGTGCGGCCACCCTTGGAATATTGTGTACAGTTCTGGTCGCCATATTTCTAGAAGGATATGGAAGCATTGGAAAAGGTGCAGAGGAAATTTACAAGGATGTTGCCTGGTCTGGAGGGAAGGTCTTACGAGGAAAGGCTGAGAGACTTGGGTCTGTTCTCATTGGAAAGAAGAAGGCTAAGGGGGGATTTCTCCTCAAGGCAAGACAATGCAAGGCAGGGTTGCTGGGAGCAGCCAGACAGGCTCAGAGTGAGTGAGTGCTATGACAGTGAGTGAGGAGCCCAGAGATGCAACCTGGTGCAGTCCATGGGCTTGGTGTGTGTTCCTGAGTACACTGTGTCCTTTAATACAGCGTAACAACTGCTGGAGCAGTCCAAGGTTCTGTATGAAGTGTAGAGCATCTAGCAAGTGGATTGGAGATGTACCATTAGGGTTCTTAGAGGCTGGCACATAGCAGGTGCCAACATCTGTGGGCATGAAGTATATGTGGCAGGCGCCCGTGGAGTGTGCCCTGAGATGTTGATACCTGGTGTTCAACATGGAGGTCCTTTGGTAAAAGATGTAGGCTTGCTCACTGAGCTGGCAGGTTTGTTTTCAGATGTTTTGTCACCATATTAGATAACATCTTCAATGAGCCTGGTGGATGAAGCACTGGTGGTGTAGTCCAGTTTCTATTTATATGTTTGAGTTTCCTTGGGGTGGTGATGTCATTTCCTGTGGTGACATTATTTCCTATGGTGATGTCATTTCCAGTTCTTTTTCTCAGGGGTGGTAAATTGGATCCAAGTCAATGTGTTTATTGATGTAGGTCCAGTTGGAATGCCATACTTCTAGGAATTTTTGTGCGTGTCTCTGTTTGGCTTGTCCTAGGATGGATGTGTTGTCCCAGTTGAAGTGTGTCCTTCCTCATCCTTATGTAAGGATACTAGTGAGAATAGTTCATATAGTTTTGTGACTATTTGATGTTCATGTATCCTGGTGGCTAGTTTTCTGCCTGTTTGTCCAATGTATTGTTTGTTAATGTTCTTGCAAAGTATTTTGGAAATGACATTAGTTTTGCTTGTAGTCTATATAGGGTCTTTCAAATTCATTAGTTGCTGTTTTAGTGTGTCTGTGGTCTACCATGATGCCAAGGGATCTGAGTAGTCTGGCAGTCATTACTACAATCTTCTCAAAACTCATCCTTTGGTAAACTGAAACTGGCAGGTCTGGACCTGTCCCTGATTTCCATGTACAGAAGTAAGACATCTCTGGTGTTAGAATTTACCCCTCCATCAATACCTCTGGGCTGCACTTGGTAACATATCACAAGTGACATGCAAATTCACTGCTGTCTTTCCTACATTATAGAATCACTACAATGTGGAAGCAAGCCATTCGGCCCATCGAGTCCACAACCATCCTCCAAAGAGCATCCTACCCAGACCCACCCCATTACTGTAACCCTGCATTTCCCACGGCTAATGCATCCAGCCTGCACATCCCTGGACACTATGGGCAATTTAGCATGACCAATTTACCTAACTTACACATCTTTGGATTGTGGGAGGAAACTCAAGGACCTGAAGGAAACCCATGCAGACACAGGGAGAATGCGCAAACTTCTACACAGTTTCCCGAGGTTAGAATCGAACCCAGGCCCCTGGTGCTGAGAGGCAGTAGTGCTAACCACTGAGGCACCATGAAGTTATAAAACAATTAAACCTCAGAAAAGTACTTCAATGGATTTGGAAAGTCCTGAATTGTGAAAGAAGTCCCTATTAATGCAAATCTTTCTTTCTCAGAAATCCTTAACTGGTATTTAGGTTGGTTTTTTAGATTAGATTAGATCTAATGAGCCTTAACTGGTATTTAGGTTGGTTTTGAATTATCAACGTTTTGGGAGCAGATACAACTTTTCTTACCAGAAGTGTTTTGTCAGCTTTTGCTTTTTTTCGGTTATTTTATTTTGGAATTAGCACACTGGACCATCCCAGTTTGATCACATTGTTCAGCTTCTGGCCTGGTACACCCAAAATCGACAAGGAACTACAAGGACAAGGTGAAAGAAAAGAGGGTCAAATAAAGGCACAGAGCAAAGAATAAATTTAAAATCCCAGAAAGGGCAGTAACAAAACTACAATGGGCTCCCTACTTTTAACTGTTATTGTTCATCTCCTATTTCTTTGATGGATTTCTTTTTAAGATTATTTACTTCTGTGTTTTTCTCTCTACTGATCACTTTCTTGATTGCTCATTGTTTCCCAATTTTCCGTGGATCCATGGCACTTTTCGAAGCAACATTTCGCTCTTTTAAATTAACAAAGAACAAAAAAGAACAAAGAAAATTTACAGCCCAGGAACAGGCCCTTCGGCCCTCCAAGCCTGAGCTGATCCAAATCTACTGTCTCATCCTGTCGCCCAATTCCTAAGCATCTGTATCCCTCTGCTCCCCACCTACTCATGCTTCTTAAATGAATCTACCATGCCTGCCTCTACCACCACTGCTGGCAACGCGTTCCAAACGCCCACCACCCTCTGTGTGAAGTACTTGCCGTGTGTATCCCCCTTAAACTTTCCAGCTCTCACCTTGAAAGCATGACCTCTCGTTACTGAATCCTTCACCCTGGGAAAAAGCTTATCTCTATCCAAACTGCCTATACCCTTCATGATTTTGTAAACCTCAATCAGGTGCCCTCTCAATCTCCTTTTTTCTAATGAAAACAAACCTAACCTACTCAACCTCTCTTCAGCTAGCACCTTCCATACCAGGCAACATCCTCGTAAACCTTCTCTGCGCCCTCTCCAAAGCGTCCACATCCGTTTGGTAATGTGGTGACCAGATTCCTCTGAAATGTCTTTAACTGCAGTCATTTCCACTCTTCAGTCAAACATCCTTTTTTGTTAGGGAACCTTTTCTATTATGTATATTGGCACCAAGAGCTGGCTGATGCTTTGTGCCACTTGTATTGGGGTTGATCAGGATTAATCTAATGTTCACTCACTGCTATATTGCAGCTTCAATTTCTTAATTAACAGGATTGTAACCGAAGAAATAAAAAAGAAGCGCATGGATAATGGGATTAAGTGTACTGTAAACTGAGTGATACCACTGAACTAGTATAAAGGATTCAGGAAAATGGACACTAATGAATAGGTATAAAGCAGAAACAGAAATGCTGGAGAAATGTAATAGGTTTAGCAGCAGCTGTGGAGAGAGAAACAGAGTTAACATTTCAAGTCTGATATGACTGTTCTTTGGAACTCAATGCAGTAGGTTGAAAGGATTTATATGGCATCTTTCATAAACTCAGGATGCCACCAGGCAAGTCACAGCAGATTAATTGCTGCTGAAGCACAAACAAAAAAATCCTCAAAATCCTCAACAGATCAGTCAGCTTCTGTGGAAAGGGAAACAAAATTCTTGTTTCATGCTCTTGATTATTTGCCAGTTCTGATTAAATGACTTGAAGCATGATCTCTTTTAATGTATCCCCAGACTACTGCGTTTGTCTTGATGAGTCCAAGATGGAAAGCTTTCACAACATGTCTCTCTTTCCTGGAATATTTTTTGGGAATTCAGCCAAAGGCTAACCAGCCCTACAGGTGCTTTTATATATTAAGATATATAAACAAAAGGGGCTAAACCCCTCAACTGAAGTTGGGTGTGAGTCACACAACATCTAATTTAACTTTATCTTGTACTCTGATGCTTGAGGCTTGCTGAGATGGTGCAATCCATTAATTATCATGATAACACCCGCAGAAACTTTCAAACCTGCTTCTGGGTTACTGTAGTAGACAAGCAGGAGGCTGGAAGAACACAGCAAGCTAGGCAGCATCAGGAGGTGGAGAAGTCAATGTTTTGGGTATAACTCTTCATTCCTGAAGAAGGGTTACACATGAAACGTTGAATTCTCCACTTCCTGATGGCTATACCCAGAGTATAGCCAGCTATAGCCAGATGGCTATACCCAGTAGCTATACCCAGAGTAATGACACAATTCAGAGCTGAAAATGTGTTGCTGGAAAAGTGCAGCAGGTCAGGCAGCATCCAAGGAGCAGGAGAATTAACGTTTCGGGCATGAGCCCTTCTTCAGGAATACGCTTTTCCAGCAACACATTTTCAGCACTGATCTCCAGTATCTGCAGTCCTCACTTTCTCCTAATGATACAATTCAGTCTATTCTACGTTGAGGATAAGTAAGTTTTTCCTTCTTGTTGGTTCTCTCATCATGCATCACAGGCACTCATTCGGAAAACATGTTTTTGAGGATTCAGCCAGCTTACTCAGTTATAGTGCTACTTAGTGCCACAAAATCCTCTACCTCAAATATGTTCTTGTTTCCTGTCAGTGCTTCTCCATGTTGGAAGAGCTATGGATTTGTCAGTGGAGGAGTGGGAATGGTGGAGCAGGTATGTGGTAATCAGCAGATTTTATGACATAAAATGCAACGTCTTATGGCCGAAACAATTCCCGGAGGCACTCTTTCCCAATCGTGCTTCACTATTCAGCCATTTCCTTTGGGTCTGTCCTGCTTCTGAGACAGGGCATGCCAAAGCATGGCTAGATCTGGGGCGTTGGCAGTAAGTTATGGCTCAGGGAGGCAAAATCTTTGAATGTTGTTAAAACCATAAGAAATAGGAACAAGAGTAGACTTTGCAGCCTCTTGACCCTTCTCCAACATCCCTCATATCCACTTTCCTGCATTCCCAGGATAGGTACGGCACAAGCTTAAATACAATGTAAAGCTTCCTCTACTCTTTTGAATGGATTGTAAAGCCTCTCCGTTCTTTTAAAGTGAAAATAAATCTCCTTGTCCCCATCAAACACTCTCAGGAAAGGAACAGCACAAGGTTAGACATAGACTAAAGCTCTCTCTACATGTTCCCATGGAACACTTCCGGGACAGGGATAGCACGGGGTTAGGTACAGAGTAAGGTTCTTTCAACATTGTCCCCATCAAACACTCCCTGGAGAGGGATAGCACAGGATAAGATAGAGTGTAAAATGCCCTCTACACTTTCAAACTGAGAGTAAAGCTTCTCCATATTGCCTCTGTCAACACCTGCCAGGCCAGATACAGGATGGGATTTTAAACAGAATATCAAAAAGTAGTTAAACAGCTCCTGCTGGAGCACTCTATCAAAATACACAAATTAACAGTTTAACTAAATTTAAATACCATTTTCTGGGATGATAATGAACCCTAGCTGCTGCGGTGCCCATCGGTCACTGAAAGCCTCTACTGTACCAGTGTGCACTGCGTGCTCCCTCTCCAGGGACCCCCGAGAACGGACGTAACAGCAAAAAAGGGGCAGAAGGTCAGGAATAATGAACCCCACCTTGGCTTTGCTGACTGAACTTGTTAATAGCCATCTTGGCCAGGCTGATGAGAAGGCCCTTTAACCCAGGCTTGCCTTTAATCTCAGAAACATTCAATTTTTTTTAAATGAATGTTTCTGACAAATCCTGGGGGGATGGGAGAGGGGGGGGGGGGGGGGGGGAAACCAAAGTGATCAGCCAGCAGCACAACATGGCAGCCACCAGCTGGTTTCTGACTCAACACTCACGCCCTGTAAGATCCCACTCGGATTGGTCCTGGCCTGCACCCTCGACGGACAGTCACCTTGATTTCCAACTTTTGCCGATTCACTGGCCAGGATTCCTCAGCAGGGCAAAGATGGCCTCCCAGGTGGAGGTGGTGAGTGGCACTCCACGTGAAGCACCAGAACTCCTCCACTGGGCAGAAGTCCGAAGGCAGAGAAACCTCGATTATCCGAACATGATGGATGGGCACTATTTCATTCGGATAATTGATTACTTGGTTAATTGATTTCCTCTGGGGCTCGGAGTTTTCTGTGATGTCTGCTCCCCGTTCAGGAGATGAGGCAGCAGCACACTGCGCTCGCCCCCAAACCGTGACCACCCCACCCCGCCCCACCCCGGCCGCCCCCAATCCTGTCCCTCAATCCCGTCCACCCCCATCCAGCTCCCAAACCCCGTATGTACCCACCCCAACCCTCGGCCCAAAGCAGGGGACACCGTCAGGGACCTGTTACCCTTCACTAGGTACCCTGGAGCAGCATATGCAAGTCAGATCTGGGAGGCAACATGCGTGCTGAATCTGAAAGCTTGCAGAGTACTGTACAGATACTCATGAGCCACTCTGCGGAACAACTTTTCCTGATCAAGGGAGAGAAATGTGCTCAACGCACCAGCCCTCTGGGAATAACTGGCCGAGTAGGAGAACCTGATACCAAAGGGGGGAAAAAAATCGATTAATCTTGCCTAAGAAAAAATTAAATATAAATTACTCTCCTTCCCAAAAAGGAGTGAGCGCATCACAAATCCAACCAGTTTTGCAATGGAAGCTGGGAATGGTGCCACTTTCATCAACTTTCTATTAGAGTGGTATACAATAGCACCTAGGGACTTATCCTTTCCTTTCGTCAGATCAAAGCACTGTAGGCAGCTCAGTGAGAACTTGGCTTCATTTCAATGCCAGTGGATGACTGCTGCTGTCACATGGGAATGAAATGAAGACTGCAGAGCTTACAAGAATTTAACACACTGTCTTCCTTGTTGCCAGCTACCAGTAATTATATTTCAAAGTTATTAGTGAATCACATGCATGTATGCATTAATTTGCCCCAATCCTTTAGGGTCACAACTTTACATAATTATGTTAAAAACAAAATGTTCAAATACTGACACATCATTCATGACAGATGAGTAACTTTCTATGTTTCTTCAAAGAGACAGTTTTCCAGTTTCTGTAGAATTTCCTAGGTAGGATTTTACCTCACAGAGTACATTTTGTTTCCAACTCAGTTTATCAAATCCCAGCCACATTCCCAACAAGGAACACACTGCCCTAAGCACTAATTAAAGTTTATATTAATCATTAATTTGAGGCTATTTTGACAACAAAGAAGGGGCCACTGTATTTTCCTTCTTTGCAGTTTGAATTAAGGTCAGGGCAACATTGTTGTATCTTAGATCGATAGCGCAGAAAGTCAATTATCTGAGCCATTTGATTACTTGAAGTGCTTGATGTATTTTTCCATCTCATTAAGTCTTGATTACGTGCTACCATTATATAAGCAAAACACATTGCTCAGTCAAATAACAAGCCCAGTGCTTGCTTCCTTGTTTGTCTGATTCCTTAAACCTCTTGACCTCAGCGTATTGATAGAATTGAGGCATCTCTGAACTGTGTCAAGCCCTTTGGAGTGTCTTGCCGAGAGCGTCATGGAGCCCAGTAGGAACCTTGGCTATTCGGAGAGCGCATATGCAATCAGTTCGGGGGGAATGTTGTTTTGCAATTCCACAAAGTTCCATTTTTGAATTAACCTAGGTTGCTCGCCCATATATCCCTCTGGAACCGAACTAACTACAGCCCTAGATTTTAATGGCAAAGAAATTAAATGAAAAAATAGCTGTACCTATGCACAGTTTACACTGTTTCGTTCTATGAGCAAAGGATGAACAGGCACTCATTGTTAACCTGAGGCAGAGTTTGCAAATTGCTTACTCTACCTTTAGAATGCAGCATTTGTTTTTGGCTCAACATCTTTTACATCTTTCTGAAACATTTATTGAATTGAGATATTATTGTGTTAGGGAAAAAAATTGGCAGGCTTTTTTTAAACACTAAGAAAAGGTTATTCTTAAAACCCGTAAGATTGCAGTGCTTTATTACTGATGAGAATGGTAAGAGATATGCTGATCAGATCTGCAAGCTGCCAGACCTTGGCAGAGCGCCCTGTGAGTGACACTGGTCACCTGTCCCAGCTCGTTTACACATCAACTTTCCCATCGGCTTCCTGCAGTAACAGGGTAAAGTTGTGACAGTAGGGCTCATGGTTGACACGTTCATCACTGCCCTCAGTTGTGCCTTATAACTGAGTCGCACTGCAATGTTAAACAGCAACTGGATCATAAAAGCTGATGCACTGACTAGTGCTGGAAATGCACAGCAGGTCAGGCAGCATCCGAGGAACAGAAAAGTTGTTGTTTCATGTAGGAGCCCTTCATCATCTCATTCCTGATGAAGGCCTCCTGCCCAAAATGTCAATTGTCCTGCTCCTCAGATGCTGCCTGATCTGCTGTGTTTTTCCAGCACCACTCTAATCTTGACTCTAGGCTCCAGCATCTGCAGTCCTCACTTTCACCCTGAAGCACTGATCCAGCACATTCTAATGTTACTGTCTTGGCATAAATGGCAAAATCTGGGGTGGTCATTACTTAAAACACCTGATGTGCTTTTCCTTTGATAAAGTCTTGAAAGTGATTAAATGCTCCCATTATATAACCAAAACACATTGCTCAGTCAAAAGACAATGCTAGAGCATGCTTTCTTGCTTGTCTGATTCCTTGAATCCAGGGACCCAGGCTTACCCTTTGGGGACCTGGGTTCAAACAACACCAGATGGCATTTAAATTCAAGTAATCTGGAATTGAGAGCTAATTGCATTAATATTGACGTTTATCATTCAATTGGTGTAGAAACTCATCTGTTTCATTCGTGTCCTTTAGGGAAGGAAATCTGCTGTCCTACCTGGTGTGGCCCACATGTGAATTCAGACCCATAGTTTTCTTGGCTCTAAACAATCTTCTAAAATGCCCTTCTGAGCCATTCAGTTAAGGCTAATTGGGGGTAGGCAACGAATACTGGCCTTGCCAGCATCATCCACATCCCGTGAAACTATAATAAAAAAAGCAAAGGCACAGTGACAGGGTTAAAGTGACAAGGGTTTCGTTGCCAAAGTATCGCAGTTAGGAATGCAGCTATTAATTCAAGAAGTTATATTTTTGATTAGATGAGGTGGTATAACATAAATGAAAGTGAGTCAGCAACCCATTATATATTACTCTTGATTTGGTCAGCATGGGTTCGTACAAGTTGGAGTGCAGTTCTGAGAATACTGTTTGCCAACATGGTTCAAGGCAGGCTTGCTAAGATCAAAATGCTTATGTAAGCTGCAAAGGACATTACTTCTTGTCTCAATACAAAGAATATGCTATCACTTCATCACCAGCTTGACGTCCGATAGTGCTCCAAAGCCTCAGCTCTACACGTTCCCGAAATTGAGCAGTTTAGGCACACCTTCTGCCATTTATATTTTTCTTTTGGCATTCAGATCGCATATTCTTGTACATCACCGCATCAATACCTTAGGCACCTTTTGAGACTGAAGTACATTGTCACTAAAAAAAAAATTCTATTTCCTTGGGTTGTTCTCTTTTGCATGTTATTTTTAATTAGCAGCTTATGATTAACATAAAGAATGAGCGAAATTTTCAGTGGAGGAATTTTGGAGTCACAGGGAATTAGACTTGTTCACACACCTTTTAGTAGATTCATTATAACTCAAAGATAATATGTTCTTTGTATTTCTGTAAATAAAAGATAATGTCAGTTCCCTCTGGTGTGGCTAGACTGATGATATAACATTTTATAATAATAAAGGCACTATCAACAATAGGAAACACCAATGTAAATTCAGATAATACATTCTTAAAAGTTAAAGCATCACATTCCTTGAAAATTCCACCATTATCCCAGCAGGAATTTGGCAAACTGTACGTCGGTAAAGAAGTTTTGTTAGGTCCTCACTGATTCCTGATTCTGTCAATTCTTATTTGGTTCTAATGTGTTACCTGAGATGTGCAGGTCAGACATTGGGAATGTGAGTAGCTGATGTAGTTATATGTACCATTGACTAGGATTACCTACAAGTCACCATAATAAAATCAACAACAACGGTCAAGAGAATTAAACACTGGGAAAGCATTGCTGTTACTGTTATTGTTTCTGTTACACCTCTGGAGTCGAGAATAGTGGGCATAGAACTTCCAACCTCTACTAAAATGCAGAACTACAATGGCAACTGTACTAGCACCGTAGGAGCATGATGCTGTGGGGCTGGAAGTTTTGACAGCAGTCAGGTTGTGATGTGAAACAATGTCTCAAACAATATTTGTTTTCTTTATTCATGCATGGGACGTTAACATTGTGGCTAGTATTAGTCACCCATCCCTAATTACCTATGAACTGAGTGACTTGCTAGGGCATTTGAGAGGACAGTTAAGAATCAATCGCTGTGCTGTGAGTCTAGTGTCTCAGTAGGCCAGACTCAATAAGGATGGCAGATTTCCTTCCTTATAAGGGCAACAGTGAACAATTGTTTATGATAGAGGTCATCACTGATGAGTAGCTTTATTAAATGAATTTAAATTCCACCAGTTGCCACATATCAGATCCGGGCTTCAGGATTTCTATTCCAATGATATTGCCATTATGCCACCACTGTCAATGGACGCAGGTTCTGCCCATTTGGACCCAAACTGCTTTCTCTCTACAGATGCTGCCAGAGCTGCTGAGCTTTCTCAGCAATTTCTGTTTTTGTTTCAGATTTCCAGAATTAATTTTTTAAAATGAATACCAAGCCTTAACAGTCCCCGCTACATGTGCTCAGCCACGTGAGGGACCCCTCGATAGCATTACATGTAGAGACAGTCACTCAACTTGAAGGTAAATGGCTTTTGACTTATTTTTGCATTTGCAACATCTGTTGAAGTACTGTGTTGTTGTTCCTTAGAGGTGAATTGGTGAATTGTCTGATTTTAAGTGCAGTTTTACCTTAGCTGCTGCTAGCACTCAATCATTTTGAGTGCGAGCAGCAGCTAAGGTAAGACAGTTTGTTTTAAAATTACTTACCGGTAGCGGGCAGCGGTGTTTTTTTCTCTCTTTACAGAAAGAGCGGGAGCAGCAGGGGGAAGTGACGAAGACCGGAGGGGCAGCCGGGTAGGTTTTTTTTCCCTTTAAAAGCGCGCAGGAGAAGAACTCGAGGCACTACAGAGGTAGTGCCTCCCACCCGCCCTCCTCCTCTAACCTAAATAATAAGACCCGTTGTGGTAAGTAGGTAAGTGCTGCATTTTGCTTATTGTATTCTTTAGACCCAGTTTTTTTTATAAAAGGTTACGTTCAGAGGGATGGTAGTGAAGGCAGTGCAATGTTCCTCTTGCAACATGTTTGAGGTGAGGGATGCCATGGTCGTCCCTGCTGATTACACTTGCAGGAAGTGCACCCATCTCCAGCTCCTCCAAGACCGTGTTAGGGAACTGGAGCTGGAGTTGGATGAACTTAGGATCATTCGGGAGGCAGAGGGGGTCATAGATCGGAGCTTTAGGGAAGTAGTAACTCCAAAGATGGCAGAGAGATGGGTGACAGTGAGGGGGACTGGGAGGAAGCAGCCAGTGCAGGGACCCCCTGCGGCCGTTCCCCTCAAGAACAAGTATACCATTTTGGATACTTGTGGGGGGGGGGACTTACCAGGGGTAAGTAACGGGGCTCAGGCCTCTGGCACAGAGCCTGTCCCCGTTACTCAGAAGGGAAGGGTGGAGAAGAGCAGAGCAATAGTAATTGGGGACTCGATAGTTCGGGGCACAGATAGGCGGTTTTGTGGCAACGAGAGAGACTCACGTTTGGTATGTTGCCTCCCAGGTGCAAGGGTACGTGATGTCTCTGATCGTGTTTTCCGGGTCCTTAAGTGGGAGGGGGAGCAGCCCGAAGTCGTGGTCCACATTGGCACCAATGACATAGGTAGGAGGAGCGCTGAGGATGTTAGGCAGGCTTTCAGGGAGCTAGGTTGGAAGCTCAAAGTTAGAACGAACAGAGTTGTTGTCTCTGGTTTGTTACCCGTGCCACGTGATAGAGAGTCGAGGAATAGGGAGAGAGAACAGTTAAATGCGTGGCTACAGGGATGGTGCAGGAGGGAGGGATTCTGGTATTTGGATAACTGGGGTTCTTTCTGGGGAAGGTGGGACCTCTATAAACAGGATGGTCTGCACCTGAACCTGAGGGGCACCAGTATCCTTGGTGGGAGGTTTGCTAGTGCTCTTGGGGGTGGTTTAAACTAACTCTGCAGGGGCATGGGAACCCAGACTGTAGCTTTAGGGTGCAGGACCTGGAGTGTAGGGAGGTTAGGAACATGGCATCAATTTCAAAGGAGGGTGCCTGTAAACAGGAAAGTGGCTTGAAGTGTGTATACTTCAATGCAAGAAGTATACGAAATAAGGTAGGTGAACTTGCAGCGTGGGTTGGTACCTGGGACTTCGATGTTGTGGCTATTACGGAGACATGGGTAGAACAGGGACAGGATTGGCTATTGCAGGTTCCAGGGTTTAAATGTTTTAGTAGGGTCAGAGGTGGGGGTAAAAGAGGGGGAGGTGTGGCATTGCTTGTCAAAGATAGTATTACAGCTGTGGAAAGGACGATGGATGAAGACTTGCCATCTGAGGTAGTTTGGGCTGAGGTTAGGAATAGGAAAGGTGAGCTCACCCTGTTAGGAGTTTTTTACAGGCCTCCTAATAGTCCTAGAAACGTAGAAGAAAGGATTGCGAGGATGATTCAAGAGAAGAGTGAAAGTAATAGGGTGGTTGTTATGGGGGACTTTAACTTTCCTGATATTGATTGGGAAAGCTATAGCTCAAGTTCGTTAGATGGGTCAGTGTTTTTTCAATGTGTGCAGGAGGGTTTCCTGACACAACATGTAGATAGGCCAACAAGAGGTGCGGCCATACTGGATTTGGTTCTGGGTAATGAACCAGGCCAGGTGTTAGAATTAGAGGTAGGTGAGCACTTTGGGGACAGTGACCACAATTCGGTGACTTTTACTCTAGTGGTGGAGAGGGATAAGTGTGCACTACAGGGCAAGAGTTATAGCTGGGGGCAGGGAAATTATGATGCAGTGAGGCATGACTTAGGATGTGTGGCTTGGAAAAGTAAGCTTCAAGGCAAGGGCGTAATTGATATGTGGAGCTTGTTCAAGGAGCAACTATTGAGTGTCCTTGATAAGTATGTACCCGTCAGGCAGGGAGGAAAGGGTCGTGTGAGGGAGCCGTGGTTTAATAAGGAATTGGAATCCCTTGTTAAAGGGAAGAGGGCGGCCTATGTAAAGATGAGGCGTGAAGGTTCAATTGGGGCGATTGAGAGTTATAAGGTAGCCAGGAAGGACCTGAAGAGAGAGCTAAGAGCAGCAAGGAGGGGACATGAAAGGTCCTTAGTTGGTAGGATTAGGGAAAACCCAAAGGCTTTCTATAGGTATGTCAGGAATAAAAGAATGACTAGGGTAGGAATAGGTCCAGTCAAGGATAGTAGTGGGAAGTTGCGTGTGGAGGCTGAAGAGATTGGGGAGACACTGAATGATACTTTTCGTCAGTATTCAATCAGGAACAGGACATTGTTGTCAATGTGAGTACTGAGTCACAATTAAGTAGAATGGATGGCTTTGAGGTATGTAGAGAAGAGATGTAAATTCTGGAAAGGGTGAAAATAGATAAGTCCCCTGGGCCTGATGGCATTTATCCTAGGATTCTCCGGGAAGCAAGGGAGGAGATTGCAGAGCCATTGGCCTTGATTTTTATGTCCTTGTTGTCTACAGGAGTAGTGCCAGAAGATTGGAGGCTAGCAAATGTGGTTCCCTTGTTCAAGAAGGGGAGTAGGGATAACCCTAGTAACTATAGGCCGGTGAGTCTCACTTCTGTTGTGGGCAAAATCTTAGAGAGAATTGTAAGGGATAGGATTTATGAACATCTGGATAGGAATAATGTGATCAAGGATAGTCAGCATGGTTTTGTGAAGGGCAGGTCGTGCCTCACAAACCTTATTGAATTCTTTGAGAAGGTGACTAAGGAGGTGGACGAGGGAAAGCGGTAGATGTGGTGTATATGGATTTTAGTAAGGCGTTTGATAAGGTTCCCCATGGTAGATTACTGCAAAAAATACGGAGGTCTGGCATTGAGGGTGAGTTGGAGGTTTGGATTAGGAGTTGGCTGGCTGGAAGAAGACAGAGGGTAGTAGTTGATGGCAAAGGTTCATCTTGGAGTGCCGTCACTAGCGGTGTTCCGTAAGGATCTGTTTTGGGACCATTGTTGTTTGTCATTTTTATAAATGACCTGGAGGAGGGGTTAGAAGGTTGGGTGAGCAAGTTTGCGGATGATACGAAAGTCGGAGGAGTTGTAGACAGTGAGGAAGGATATGGCAGGTTACAGCGGGATATAGATAAGCTGCAGAACTGGGCAGAAAGGTGGCAAATGGAGTTCAATGTAGCTAAGTGTGAGGTGATTCACTTTGGTAAGAGTAATAAAAAGATGGGGTACTGGGCTAATGGTCGGATACTTGGTAGTGTGGATGAGCAGAGGGATCTTGGTGTCCATGTACACAGATCTTTGAAAGTTGCCACCCAGGTAAATAGTGTGGTGAAGAAGGCATATGCCGTACTGGCTTTTATTGGTAGAGGAATTGAGTTCCGGAGTACTGAGGTCATGTTGCAGTTGTATAAGACTCTGGTGCGGCCGCATCTGGAGTATTGTGTGCAGTTTTGGTCGCCATATTATAGGAAGGATGTGGAGGCACTGGAATGGGTGCAGAGGAGGTTTACCAGGATGTTGCCTGGTATGGTAGAAAGATCGTATGAGGAAAGGCTGAGGCACTTGGGGTTGTTTTCATTGGAGAAAAGAAGGTTTAGGGGTGACTTGATAGAGGTGTACAAGATGATTAGGGGTTTAGATAGGGTCGACAGTGAGAATCTTTTTCCACGTATGGAGTCAGCTATTACAAGGGGGCATAGCTTTAAATTAAGGGGGGGTAGGTATAGGACAGATGTTAGGGGTAGGTTCTTTACTCAGCGAGTCGTGAGTTCATGGAATGCCCTGCCAGTAGCAGTGGTGGACTCTCCCTCATTATGGGCATTTAAGCGGGCATTGGATAGGCATATGGAGGATAGTGGGCTAGTGTAGGTTAGGTGGGCTTGGATCGGCGCAACATCGAGGGCCGAAGGGCCTGTACTGCGCTGTATTCTTCTATGTTCTAAAAAGGAAGGTAGAGAGAAAACAAGGAATTATAGACCAGTCAGTGATGTCAGTTGTGGGGAAGATACTAGAATCCATTATCAAGGATTTATAGCAGAGCACTTTTAAACAAGTAGTAGAATCAGATGCAGTCAGCACTAACCTACAAAATGGAAATCATGCTTGACAAATCTCCTGGAATTTTCAGTGAAGGACTGGTAGTGTTGATCAGGTGGAGCTAGTGGATGTGATTTATTTGAACTTTAACAAGGACCGAAAGAAGAGATTAATGTGTAAAATTAAAACACATAGATTAGGGTTAATGTATTGAGATGTTTGGAATATTAATTAGCAGACGGAAAACAATGAATAGGAATAAATGGATCTTTTTCTGAATGGCAGACAGCAACTAGTGGGGTATCACGGGGATTGGTACTTGGACCCTAGATGTGGGAACAAAATGTAATGTCTCAAAATTTGCAGATGATACAAAGCAGAGTGGAAGGGTGAGCTGTGAGGAACATGCAGAGATGATGCAGTGTGGTTTGGTCAGGTTCAGTGAGTGGTCAGATGTAATATAATACGGATTAATGTGAGTTATCCACTGTGGTATGAACAATAGGAAGATAGACTACTATTTGGATGTCTGTGAATTGAGAGAAGGGAATGTTCAATGAGATCTGGGTGTCCTCATGCACCATTCGCTTTAAGTAAGTAGTCAGGTGATGCAGTCAGTAAAGAAGGCAAACTCTTTGTGATGAAGAGTCATCTAGATTTGAAACATTAGTTTGTGATCTCTCCACAGATGCTGCATGATCTGTTGTGATTTCCAGCACTTTTATCTTCAGGAAAGATGGCAAACTGTATGCTGTTCTTCATTGCAAGAGAATTTGAGTCCAGGAAAAAGGATACCCTGCTGCAGGGCATTGATGAAGCCACACCTGGAGCATTGTGTGCTGTTTTGCTCTCCTTAACTGAGGAAGGATGCTCTTTCTATAAGGGGAGAGCAGCGAAGGGCTGTAAATGGATTCCTAGGATAGCAGGACTGATGTATGAGGACAGGTTGAATTGGTTAGGATTTTACTCACTGGAATTTAGAAGAATGAGGGGAGATTTGATTGAAACATGTGAAATTCTAAGAGGACTAGACAGGTTAGATGCAGGAATAGTGTTCCCAATGGTGGGGGAGTCCAGAACTAGCTTAAAGATAAGAGGTTAACCTTTTAGGACTGAGCTAAGGAGAAATTTCTTCACCCAGAGAGTGACTGGGGCCAAAACATTATGTGTTTACAAGTTTGAGGTAGACTTAGTTCTTGTTGTTAAAGGGTTCAAGATTTAGGATATCGATGTTCGGCCATGACCATAATGAATGCAGAAACAGGCTCAAGGGGTCAGATGGTTTACTCCTGCTCCTGTCTTGTGATTCCCAATCGGAGGAGTTTTCTGCCCTGAGTTTAGGAAGCGTACCTGAAGCCTGCTAGGTACCTCATCGGGAAACATCGGCATCTCCTCCCTTTGTTTGTTGCTTCATTTGGTAAGATTCCCCCTGGAGTCAGTCCCTGTCCTGACAGAAACAGCTTTCTTCCCGTGAGTGCAGAAATTAAGCACTTTCCACATTGATATTCCTGCTGTCATCATCCCTATGCAGAGGCAGAATCAAGTTCACCTTTCTCCATAGGCCCGGGGATGGCCAAACACAAATCGGTAGTCCCATGCCTGAAATTGGGAGCCAACAGATTTTTTTTCCCAAATGTCATTGCTCCCTGTCATAAGCTTCATTCCAGGGATTTCGCAATCATCCTTGTAAGGTTTGGAACCTCAGTGTAATAGTCCTGATGCCAAAAGCGTGGAGGCAGGGGCTTCCCACTTTCCCAGCCATGAGAAGCTTGGCTGCAGTGTAGGTCAGTGATCTGAGAATCATGAGAGAAGCCTGTCTCCAAGTGAACCCAAGCTGTTGGCTTCTGCTCTTCCATTCCTGACCACTATCCCTGAAGAAACAAGGACTTTTGAAAGGAGTAGGATGATCCTTTTTATAGAAGGGATCACAGGATTATATGACATAGAGAAAGAGGACTCCCCCTCTCCCTTTGACTTGAGGGAAGCTATGTTTTGCTCTGACAGCTCTGGCAGGCTGCTGGTAGGTGACAGTGATGACATGGCTAACCACTGGCTCCATGTAACTTCATTGAGAGAACAAATTCCAATCTGGCCAGAACTGGAGGCACTCCCAAGCAGTAGCTAGGACAAGACTTGGGGATTTCAGCAACCATAGAAAATAGGAGCTGGAGAAGACCATTCGGCCCTTTGAGCTTGCTACACCATCCAAAATGAGCATGGCAGGCCTCCGTATTCTGTTCCTGCTTTCTCCAATACCTTTTGACCTAAGAACTACATTTAACTCCTTGAAAGTAGTCACTATTTTGGCCTCAACCGTTTTATATGGCAGAGAATTCCATAGACTTACCACTCTCTGAGTGAAGAGGTTTCTCCTCATCTCAGGCCTAAATGGTCTACCCGCATCCCTAGACTGTGACCCCTGATTCTGCACTCCCTGATCATTGGTAAAATCCTGCCTCCATTTATCCTGTCTATCACTGTTCGAATTATATGGGCCACTAAGAAATCTTATCCCCCACCCCAATCATTCTTCGAATCTCCAGACTTTAAAACCTTTAAGAGTGGACTGATCAGAAATGAAAACAGTCACACAAGTCTGAAGACTTCTGATAAGTGAGGTCATAGGGATCTTTGGCAAAAAGCTTTGATCATCCAACTGCTGCTCAAACAGTTATACTGTTGTCTATTGCCAACTGGTACAGTATTATTCAGAAGAGCTGAGAAGAGCAGTTCTAACGTGTCATATTAAATATATATTTGTTTCTCTCTTCAGCTTACAGCAAGGTCGGTGAGCATTAATCACAATTTTAAATTAAATTCTCAGTGGAATACACCATGCACTTATTTTGCATCGAAGAATATTTGCAATGCAGATTACAAAGGTTTTTAATTTTCACTTTAAAGTTGAAGCCTAATTGGGGAAATGTTGCTGTGTCCTATTTATTTGAGACTACTGCGAGCAATGGAATTCTTAAAAGCAGAACAGGCCATCGGTTCCAGCAAAAAGCAGTGAATACATAAATGAAAAAGAGAGAGACCGGGCTGAGGTAGGCTGGGATATGGGACACCACATAAAATGGTGGTGGATAGCTTTAAGATGGGATACTGATAGCTTCCTGTTGCTACAGGATCATGTCAATTGTGGCAAGCGGTGTGAAGAGCCCTTCCTCAGTGTTGAGGTTTTGAGAAGGATGGCGATGGAGATAAAATCAAGGTAGCCGGGGCAGGGGAAACAGCACTGAAAGACACGGTTGGCTAAAGGATGGGTGTCAAGTCTGCATACGGAGTAGATGGGTGGAAAAGGGCTGTTGGAGTAGGAAGGTAAAATGGCACATTTAGGCACTGGCAGGGGGTGAGGGAACGTGGCAATCAGGTGGAGCCTTGTGCCTTAAATGAGCTGCCATGACTGGATGCTAATACCAACTAGAAACTGGGCGGGGTAATGCCCAAGAGGGTGAAGTCAGTCTCAGTTTGATGGGCAGGATCCGCATCTGCTGGTCACTCTGACATGAAAGATGCACTTGCAAACTGCATTAGCATGTAATTTGTAATCACTTATCCTCCATTTGTGACGTATTCAAAGTGAATGTACTTTGGGTTCAAATGCAGGTCAAAGGCAATTTGTACCAGGCCATTGGTCCTTGCAAATTGAGCAGTGGCAGCTCAATGATGCAGAAGTTACTGGTGATTATTTAAAAAGGGAGGAATGCTTCTCAAAAGTGACTCATCACCTGTGAAACTTGCAAAGGTGCTGTCGAAGGAGGAGGCGATCGCTTCATCATCTGCACAGACTGAGGCAGAGACTGAATGAACAATGGAGACATGGCCCTTGTTACTGGAGTTGTGCATGTCTCCTGGAAGCTCACTGATACTGACACTGAGCCAAAGAAACTGTAAGATTCAGGTTCCAAAAGCTCACTTGGGGTTATTTTAAAGATGTAACTTAAAGGTTAACATATTGTAATGCCTTTCAGAATTTACATTCTATTTTGCTGTTTGAAATGAATTGCACCACAGAGTTAATCAATCCCTGACACAGGTCTATTAAACCATTAGACTGAGATATCTAAGTCAATATTAGTCATAGAACTGTACAGCATGGAAACAGACCCTTCAATCTCACACTTCCATATCTATTAGATATCCTAAATTAATCACGACCTATTTGCCAGCAGTTAGCCCACAAACGTTTCGTATTCACGTACCCATGCAAATGCCTTTTAAATGTTATAATTGTACCAGACTCCACCACTTCCTCTGCAGTTCATTCCATACATGCACCACCCTCTGCGTGAAAATGTTGTCCCTTTGGTCACTTTTATATCTTTTTCCTCTCACCTTAAACCTACACCCTCTAGTTTTGGACTCCCCTACCCTGGGAAAACAGACCTTGGCTATTCACCTTATCCGTGCCCTTCATAATTTTAAAAATCTCTATAAGGTCACCCCTCAGCCTCCAACATTCCAGGGAAAATAGCCCCAGCCCATTAAGCCTCTCCCTATTGCTCAAACCCTCTAATCTCAGCAACAACCTTGTCAATCTTTTCTGCACCATTTCAATTTTAGTAACAACTTTCCTATGGTAGGGAGACCAGAATTGAATGGCCTAACATGACCACCCAACTTGTATACTCAATGCATTGACCAATAAAGGCTAGTGTACCCAATGCCTTCTTCACTACCCTGTCTACTGTGACTGCACCTTCAAGGAACTATGAACCTGCACTCCATGGGTCTCTTTGTTCGGCAACACTCCCCAGGACCCTACCATTAAGTGTATAAGTCCTGTCCTGATTTGCCTTATCAAATTACCAAGTGAATTCTTATCCTTAAGCCAGTTTCTTACTTATTCCTATGTTTCCACAGCTTTGTATTTGGTTAATAGCCTTTGGTGTGAATTGTTATCAAAATCTTTGTACTTGAAAAGTACACCACACAAATAAAATTATGTAAAGGGGAATAGATCAGCAGGATCCTCTCCTCCTCATTTCACGTTAATCGTGGTAACTACAATGTTATTATGCAGATCTTCTTCAGCTTAACTCTTGATAATCAGGTCCATTATTTTAATGTAATCGCCTGTGTCTGTTTTACCATGCATTGGGATATGGGCACCATGCTGGCCATTTTCCAATCTAGTGACAATTGACTTCTGTTGATATGTCGCAAAGAATAGGTACTCATAACCTGGTGAATATGTGGAGGAAGTATTATAACATTACAACTTGAGGTCATGCTGCATTTGCAAGGATAAGAAGGATGACCTTCCGAAAGAGACTTGCGAAAACTATCGGCAGGTATTGAAAGTGGTGACAATGCAGTCATGCATCTGCAGGATCTTTCCCAGGGTCTGGCTGCAGTACTGGAATGAGGTTTCCCTGCTTCAATTACTCAGAAAGTGCCAGTTGCTGTGGCCAACTGGAGAACCAGAGATGTAGACGTGCAGATCTCTCACTCTTGGTCCTTCTGCGGGGACAATGCCCTGCAGGGTATTCCCCATGGATTCCTTCGAGTCATGCAATTCCTGACAATTCTAGTCCTGTATAGGAACAGTGCTCTTTGAATGTACAGTGCTTGGGGATTGGCAAAGAAATGTGAGATTCAAACTTCTGAAATTATGAAAAGAGATTATTATGTGTCAAAGTTTGCAGATGACGCTAAGATGAGTGGCAGAGCAAAGTGTGCAGAGGACTGTGAAACTTTACAAAGGAACATAGTTTAAATGAGTGGGCAAAGGTCTGGTAGATGGAATACAATGTTAACAAATGTGAAGTCATCCATTTTGGTAGGAGTAACAGTAAAAAGCACAATTACTTGAATGGCAAAAAGTTGCAGCATGGTGCTCTGCAGAGGGACCTGGGTGTGTGCATGAATCACAGAACATTGGTCTGCAGGTGCAACAGAGTAATTAGGAAGATAAATGGAATTTTGTCCTTCATTGCTAAAGGGATTTAGTTTAAAAGTAGGGAGGTTATGTTACAGCTGTACAGGGCACTTGTGAGACCACACCTGGAGTACTTTGTGCAGTTTTGGTCTCCTCACTCAAGAAACAATGTACTGGCACAAGAGGGGATGCAGAGGAGGTTCACTAGGTTGCTAATGCACGGTGGCTCAGTGTTTAGCACTGCTGCCTCACAGCACCAGGGACCCGGGGTCGTTTCCCCGCCTCGGGTGACTGTGTGGAGTTTGCACATTCTCCCCGTGTTTGCGTGGGTTTCCTCCAGGTGCTCCGGTTTCCTCCCACAATCCAAAGATGTGCAGCTTAGGTGAATTGGCCATGCTAAATTGCCCATAGTGTTAGGTGCATTAGTGAGAGGGAAATGGGTCGAGGTGGGTTACTCTTTGAAGGGTTGGTGTGAACTTGTTGGGCTGAATGGTCTGTTTCCACACTGTAGATAATCTAATCTAATCTATACTGCGGTGATAATGCATTGCTCAGAATAATGCTCAAGCACAGATTTCATTTAAGAATTAATAAGATGCAATAGGATATAGGCAGTTAGACTTGTATCATGCAAAGGTGAGATTTAATAAATTGGAAGGCCATCTTAGACAAACCTATTAACATGGCTAATCAGATTGACCATGGTTTAACTAATGACAGAGTGGACGTCAGGAGCTGAATGGTTTGTTCTTGTTCCTATGTAAATGAACAGACAACAGGACTGAAAGTATTAGATCAGTTACACCCTTTAAAAAAGCCTTTCCACTTTCTATAAGATTAGCAGCCTTGGAAGAATATTTTGTGAATAATTGCAGGAAATGCTTTATCAAGTAGACAGAACAATGTTTTGCGATGTGTTTTTGCCTTTGTAAAGGAGACAAAAAACAGAGAGTAGCAAAGGAGAGACACATGTGCAGGGGCAACTGCAGAGGATGCCATAACAACACTGTTACAAAATCAACTGGCAGCAGTCAGAGAGGAGGGTCAGCTACGTGCAGCTAAAGTTCTGCCATTAGCTCAGTGCTGCTGATGGAACTAGGGCACAGAGATGCCCAGGGAGCAGTATTTGGAATCCCAAAAGTAGAAGTTGGCAGCAGTGTAGCTGAGACACTACTGATGTGCTTGTGTTTAGATGTTGGAGCACAGCCTGATTAACACAGGCGAGTACAGTTTTAGCAACTGGTCAGTCAGCTGGAAAAGAGGACCAAGATGGCTTAACCTGGGAATAAATTTGACAGAGATCTAGCTGAGCATTTTACCCACGGAACTTGGTTGGAATATAGTTGCAGTCCGTTAGTGATCAAACTAATTTTTTGAAGGAGATGAAATTCCTTGTGATTTTAAAGAATCATTTTAAAGAATTTTGTGATTATGAATGATGATGATTTCTGAATAAGTTGCTGAAAAATTTAGGTGAATCTGTCTTGGTTGTGCTGCCTTTTAGTGTTCAGTTTTACTACAATTTGCCTTGTAGTCATGTTGCAACTGGATGTTAGATAATAAAACATGTAGTAGTTACTGTTTTCTTTTTGAGTCTTATATAGTAATATATATTATTTTTGATGGAATCCCGTGGTTTTATTCCCTTAGTAATTTACTGGGATTTCATTTTTTGCCTACCTTTGAACAACTGGTCCCTAATGTAGCATGAAATGTTAAAATCTACTTACTTATCACTCAAAGGAAAAACTCTATCTTAGATAAAAAAACAGAAAGCACTGGAGAAATTTAGTACGTCTCGTTGTATCTGTAGAACGGGAAACAGCGTTAACCTTTTGAGTCCATTGACTCTTCTCTTCTTCTCTGTTTGGACTTGAAGGTGTGATCTGTTCTTCTCTGCGCAGGCACTGCCTGACCTGCTTAGTTTGGTTTTTTTTCTTCAGATCGCCAGCAGCTGCACTATTGTACTTGTATTTCAGCTCTATCTCAGAAATCTGTTGGAAGACAAATTTGGTAAAATATCTTGAACATTTGAAAAGCTACAAGGTGAGATGATGATGTTTGTCTGCTTTAAAAAATCAAAAAAGGCAGGGAGGTGGACATAGAATCATAGAGGTGCACAGCATGGAAACAGACCTTTCGGTCCAACCTGTCCATGCGGACCAGATATCCCAACCCAATCTAGTCCCACCTGCCAGCACCCGGCCCATATCCCTCCAAACCCTTCCTATTCATATACCCATCCAAATGCCTTTTAAATGTTGCAATTGTACAAGTCTCCACCACTTCCTCTGGCAGCTCATTCCACACACGTACCACCCTCTGCATGAAAAAGTTGCCCCTTAGGTCTCTTTTATATCTTGGCCCCTCTCACCCTAAACCTATGCCCTCTAGTTCTGGACCCCCCCCCCGGCAGGGAACAGTTTGTGGACCGATCCAACAGGGCATGTACAAATTGTTTGTGACAAATTTAAAAACAAATGTATAGACCTTCTGACCCCCACCTCATTTTGGCATTAAAATTACTGCCCTGGTCAGCCATCCAAAACCTCCTCCCTTTGTCAATGTCAAACTTTGTCTGATTGCAAGTCTGTGAAGTGCCTTGTGGCATTTTGCGATATTAAAGGCACTATATAAGTGCAAGTTATTGTTACTACTTTGACTTCACGAAAAAGTTAAGTATGCTTTCGGAAAACTCTCAAGAGCAGTTTCAGATAGTGAGAGTCCCATGTGCTTTAGATTTTGCTCATGTCTTCCATGGGAATTTTTAACTTGATGCCACCATAAAGGATGCTTTTTAAAACAACAGAGCCATATCCCATGTTTGGGGCCTGTTAGCTCAGGGAGACAGATACACATTTACATTTTTTCTGACAGTTTGGAGAGTACTGTCACAATTGATGTTGAATACAAGTCGAAGTGCAGACAGGTAAATCAATAACACTTCCAAACAGCAAACTGATATATTAGGTTAGCAAATAATCTGGATACATCTTAAAGTTCAACTCATAAACAGATGGCAATCATGACCCTTTTCAAATTTAAACATGCCATATTCTGGAGATAACGTTCTGGAGATTATATTCTCCACTGATTTTACATTTTCACACATTGTTTGAAGCTGTCAGGCTTTTGATATTATCAATTTTGTTAATTCCACTTTTTCTCTTTTCACATTGAGACCCTTCAAGCTCAATGACTGTGCCTTTCCATTATTAGCACTTTCCAACTGTAACAGTACATGACAGTGATTAAAATTACAGACACAACATTTAAAAGGCATCTGGATGGGTATATGAATAGGAAGGGTTTGGAGGGATATGGGCCGGGTGCTGGTAGGTGGGACTAGATGGGCTGGGATATCTGGTCGGCGTGGGCAATAGACTGAAAGGTCTGTTTCCGTGCTGTGCATCTCTATGATTCTATGACCTTTAATTCAGCACCATCACGAACATTTAATAATTTTAGCTTTCAAAATACATTTGTACAAAGTAGTGTTAAAGGAAAAATAACCTCGTAGACATCTTTAGATGTTTTGCAACGTTTTGTGCAATCTGTAAACTTCAGCTGATGAGATGGCTACGAGCAGTTGATAATTCAGGTAATACCACATGTGATTATGTTGCCATCCAATCGGCATCACATTTCTCCTGTCGTGTAAATTGTTGTGATTGTTAGAAATTTGCCATTCTTCTCCTGATGAGTGCAAGGTGAAATGCTTCAGGAACATGTCTCTCTGGTCAGCAACATGATTGTGATATGAATACCAGGAGTAACAAAGTAAGAACGCACTGTAAGTACTGTATTGAAAAATCAAACATCATGCTTCTTTAAAGGTCTCAAATTCAAACTAATAGTTCATTTTCATCAAATAATTTTGTAATGGTTGCTTTTTCCATGGCACACTAAGTAGTGGTGCCCTAATGAGGAAGTATAATCTCTTATTATGCTCAAACTATGTGGTGTGATAATGACTTTGCTTGAGGATTGTCTCTGCTATTTTAATAATTAATGTTATTCAAAATAACTCTGTTAATAACTTTGTGAAAATAAAGAAAGGAATTTGAATGAATTTATTAGTGCAACATTACAAGGAATTCCATGAAGCCATTGTCAAGAACAGGTTAGACATTCTCAGAAAGAGAAGAATAGACATAGAAAGTTCAATCTGTGAAAGTCAGTATAGCTGAGTTTGCATGATTTATGTTATATATTCACTTGGTTGCTGCATATCCATCTATTTGATGTATCTCAGAGTAACCCAGTGATGACACCAGTTCTAAATCTGCAACTGGTTTATTTAATGGAGGTCCCGAGATACAAAACATGGCAACAAATGTACAGGGAATGCTGGAGAAATTCAACAAGTCTGGCAGCATCTGTGGAGAGAGATACAGAGTTAATGTTTTGAGCCAGGTGTGACTCTTCATCAGAACAATCCCAAAATGTTAACGCGGTTTTTCTGTCTTCACAGATACTGCCAATGCTGCTGAGTTGCTCCAGCAATCTCTGTACTTGTTTCAGATTTTCAGCATTTGCAGTATTTTGCTTTTATTCAAAGGGAATCACACACCTTGGTGCTTCCCCTGTTTCCCAGGCCCTTTATTTTAATACCCTTACCACTCACCTTAACCCACCCCCTCAATCATGCATGTTACTTTATATCCCTTTCTAGATTCATCAACCATTTCTCGTTAACTTAAAGTCCTCATGCTCAATTGTAATCTCTATGCATTTCAAATATTTGCAATTTTTATTTATCTATTGCCAATAGCAATTACCAACTTATTACCAACTGCATGCTGGTGTTTCTCTGTTTTTATAACGAGATGTGAATCTGTTTTAAGGACTTTTTTAAAGGAAGTGAATCTAAGAAACTAACTGAACTCGAAATTCTTAGACTAGAGAAACAGACAAATAGAAACTGGAAAATTTTAAATGAATTAAGATTCAGCTTTTGATATTTGACAATAAAGGGGTGACACTGGGATATAAATTAAGCATTGAAATAAATGTGAATCAATTCTATCTAAAATAAAACACCTGTTTTCATGGCATCAAGGAAATCAATACATTATTAAAATTAATGTTTCTTGTCAATTCTTTGCTAAAAACATAAAAAGATTCTTATTCAACTTTTAAAAAACATTCATTCATGGGGTTTGGGCATTGCTAGCTAAACCAACATATACTGCCCAATGATCGCTGCTTTTGAGTTGTCTGCTTGTTTGGTGTAGATAGACCCACAATGATGTTAGGGAGAGAGTTCCAGAAATTTGACTCAGGGTCACTGAAGGAACAGCAATGCATTTCTGAATCAGGACTATCCTTAAACCAGACTGCATCTGTGCAGAATGGTATCTATGTTTTCGGTATAGACTCTTCCTCAGAATGCAAAAGATTTGAGGAACTGTCCCAACACAATTTGTCAACTTTTGTTTTCCCCACAGATGTTTAGATGGTTAGCACTGCTGCCTCACAGCGCCAGAGACCCGGGTTCAATTCCCGCCTCAGGCGACTGACTGTGTGGTGTTTGCACGTTCTCCCCGTGTCTGCGTGGGTTTCCTCCGGGTGCTCCGGTTTCCTCCCACTGTCCAAAAATGTGCAGGTTAGGTGAATTGGCCATGCTAAATTGCCCATAGTGTTAGGTAGGGGGTAAATGTAGGGGTCTGGGTGGGTTGCGCTTCGGTGGGTCAGTGTGGACTTGTTTGGCCGAAGGGCCTGTTTCCACACTGTAATGTAATCTAAATCTAAACGTTGCATGACACATTGAATCTCTCTAGCCTGTTTGTTTCTGTATGAAGAGGAATTCCTTGTTTTTAAAACTAGATTGGCAGGGGAGTGGGAACTGGAGCCATAGATCAGATGATGGAGTAGGTAGCGAACACCAGGTACAGCGTGCAGGGAGTCTGAGAAGGGATAGGCACTTGATAGGGCAAAGGTGCAGTCAGTGTGATGGGCTGAAGTGTGACTGTTTTAATGCTAGAAGTATCAGGAATAAGGGTGACAAACTTAGAGCATGGATCAGTACTTGGAACTGTGGTGTTGTGGCCATTATGGAGACTTGGATATCACAGGGGCAGGAATGATTGTTGGATGTTCCAGGATTTAGATGTTTCAAAAGGAATTGGGGGGAAGGTAAAAGAGGTGGAAGAGTGGCATTGCTAATGAGGGATAGTATCACAGCGACAGAAAAGGAGATTGTCGAGGAGTGTTTGTCTACAGAGTCAGTATGGGTGGATGTCAGAAACAGGAAAGGAGCAGTCACTTTATTGGGAGTTTTCTACAGACCCCCAATCACAACAGAGACACAGAGGAGCAGATTGGGAGGCAGATTTTGAAAAGGTGTAGAAGTAACAGGATTGTTGTCATGGGTGACTTTAACTTCCCTAATAATGATTGGAACCTTCTTAGCTCAAATAGTTTGGATGGAACAATTTTTATCAGGTGTGTCCAGTCTACATATTGACTGAATATGTAGATAGGCTGACTAGAGGGAAGGCTATATTGGATTTGGTGCTTGGCAATGAACCTGGCCAGGTGTCAGATCTATTGGTACGAGATCACTTTGGTGATAGTGATCGCAACTCCCTGACCTTTACTATAGTCATGGAGAGGGATAGGAGCAGACGGTATGAAGAAGTATTTAACTGGGGGAGGGGGAATTACAATGCTATTAGGCAGGAACTGGGGCACCTAAATTGGGAACATATGTTCTCAGGGAAATGCACAACAGAAATGCGGAGGTTAGGAAGCACTTGCTGAAAGTGCTGGACAGGTTTGTCCCACTGAGGCAAGGAAGGGATGGTAGGGTGAAGGAACCTTGGGTGACAATGGACGTAAAGCATCTAGCCAAGTGGAAGAAGGAAGCTTACTTAAGGTTGAGGAGACAAGGATCAAACAGAGCTTTAGTGGGTTACAAGGCAGCCAGGAAGGAACTAAAGAATGGACTTAGGAGAGCTAGAAAGGGGCAGGTAGGATTAAGGGAAGCCCTAAGGTGTTCTACACTTATGTGAGGAACAGAAGGATGGCTAGAATGAGAGTAGGGCCAATCAGGGCTCGTGGAGGGAACTTGCGTCTGGAGTCAGAGGAGGTAGGGGAGGTCCTTAATGAATACATTGCTTCAGTATTCACTACTGAGAGGGACCTTCACATTTTTTTTTTAGATTACGTTACAGTGTGGAAACAGGCCCTTCGGCCCAACAAGTCCACACCGACCCGCCGAAGCGCAATCCACCCATACCCCTACATTTACCCCTTACCTGACACTAGGGTCAATTTAGCCTGGCCAATTCACCTAACCTGCACATTTTTGGAATGTGGGAGGAAACCGGAGCACCCGGAGGAAACCCACGCAGACACGGGGAGAATGTGCAAACTCCACACAGTCAGTCGCCTGAGGCGGGAATTGAACCCGGGTCTCTGGCGCTGTGAGAACAGTGTGAAACAGACTGAAATGCTCAAACAGGTTGATGTTAAGAAGGAATAGGTGCTGAAAATATTGAATAATGTAAGGATAGATAAACCGCCTGGGCCAAATAGACTATACCTAGGTTACTACAGGAAGTGAGGGAAGAGATTGCTATGCCTTTGGCGATGATCCTTGCATCCTCAGTGTACACTGGATTGGTGCCAGATGATTGGAGCATAGCAAATGTTATTCCCTTATTCAAGAAAGGAATAGGGATAATCCTGGGAATTACAGACCAGTCAGTCTTACATCTGTGGTGGACAAATTATTGGAGAGGATTCTGAGAAACAAGATTTATGATTACTTGGAAAACCATAGTTTGATTAGAGGTAGTCAGCATGGCTTTGTGAGGGGCAGGTCATGCCTCACAAACCTTATTGAATTCTTTGGGAATGTGACAAAAACACATTGATGAAGATAGAACAGTAAACGTGGTGTACATGAATTTTAGCAAGGCATTTGATAAGGTTCCCCAAGGTAGGCTCATTCAGAAAGTAAGGAGCCATGGGATACCAGGAAAATTGCCTTTCTGGATAGAGAAGGCACATAGAAGACAGAGGGTGTTGGTAGATGGAAAGTATTCAGCCTGGAGCTCGGAGACCAGTGGTGTTCTGCAGGGTTTGCTCTTGGGCCTCTGCTCTTTGTGATTTTTATAAATGACTTGGATGAGGAAGTGGAAGGGTGAGTTAATAAATTTGCCGATGACCTGAAGGTTGGTGGAGTTGTGGATAGTGTGGATGGCTGTTATAGGTTGTAATGGGACATTGACAGGATGCAGAATTGGGCTGGTAAGTGGCAGATAGAATTAAACCTGGAAAAGTATAAAGTGATTCATTTTGGAAAGTCGAATTTGAATGCAGAATACAGATTTACAGATAGGATTCTTGGCAGTATGGAGGAACAAAGGGATGTTGTGGTTCTGTTCGCCGAGCTGGGAATTTGTGTTGCAGACGTTTCGTCCCCTGTCTAGGTGACATCCTCAGTGCTTGGGAGCCTCCTGTGAAGCGCTTCTGTGATCTTTCCTCCGGCATTTATAGTGGTTGAAGATTTGTAGCTCGGGTGCTCATTGTTGTCATTTATAGTGCAGGAGGAAACATCACAGAAGCGCTTCACAGGAGGCTCCCAAGCACTGAGGATGTCACCTAGACAGGGAACGAAACGTCTGCAACACAAATTCCCAGCTCGGCGAACAGAACCACAACAACGAGCACCCCTGCTACAAATCTTCTCACAGACTTGGAACAAAGGGATGTTGGGGTCCATGTCCACAATTCCCTCAAATTTGTCACCCAAGTTGATAGGGTTGTTAAAAAGGCATATGGTGTGTTGGCTTTCATTAGCAGGGGGATTGGGTTTAAGAGTCACAAGCTAATGCTGCAGTTCTATAGAGCCCTGGTTAGACCATAGTTGGAATATTGTGTTCAGTTCTGGTCACCTCATTATAAGAAAGGGGTAGAAGCTTTAGAGAGGGTGCAGAGGAGATTTACCAGGATGCTGCCTGGACTAGAAGGCACGTCATATGAAGAAAGGTTGAGGGAGATAGAGCTTTTCTCATTGGAGTGAAAAAGTATGAGAGGTGACTTGGTAGAGGAATATAAGAGGATGAAAGGCATGGATAGAGTGAATAGTCACAGACTTTTTCCCAGGGCGGAAATGGTTATCACAAGGGGGCATAATCTTAAAGTGATTGGAGGAAGATTTAGTGGAGAGGTCAGAGGTAGGCTCTTTACACAGAAAGTGGTGGGTGCATGGAATACACTGCCAGCAGTGGGAGTAGAGTCAGATATATGAGGGACATTTAAGCAACTTTTGGATAGGCACATGGAAGTTAGTACAATGAAGGGTATGCAGGTTAGTCCAATCTTAGAGTAAGATAAAAGGCCGGCACAACATCGAAAGCCAAAGGGCCTATACTGTGCTGTACTGTTCCATGTTCTATTTGAGATTGAGTAAAAGTGGCAAATAGTCAAAAGTAAACTTAGCAAGTATTAAGTTAACTTAAATTAGCACGATTATCAAATTGGTGTAGGTAGACTATAGGTAGCCATAGCTGAAAATGTGTTGCTGGAAAAGCGCAGCAGGTCAGGCAGCATCCAAGGAACATGAGAATCGACGTTTCGGGCATAAGCTCTTCTTCAGCCCTTCTATAGGTAGCCATACACTCTGACTCCAGTGCTGAGGATTGGTGCCAATCAAGTGGGTTCCTTTGTTCTGGGAGTTGTCAAGTTTCTTCACAGTTCTCGGTGATATGCCCATCCAGGCAAAGGGGGAGTGTTTCATCATATTCTTGACTTGTGCCTTGAAGATGGTGAAAATTGTTCAATTTCTGGATCTCACTGTATTCACTTAGAAAGTTAATATATTTTAATTTCTTATTTCATGTGACTTTTCTGTCCATTAATCTTTTCCTGAGGCAGTGGACAGATGTTCACAGTCTATTTGTGTTTTCTGTAATATTTTGTGTTTGCCTACACAAAATAATTCAAATACTGACGCAGCTTTAAATAGGTTCTTTGCTGTTATAGAGTTCCACCTATTTGTATTCATTGGTTTATTTTTGCATCTACATTAAAATTTTATTTACACGGATCTGATTTTTCAGAAGAAGCTCCACCATCACATCTAAGGCACAAGTAAAATAATTTTGAACTTATACATGAAAACAAGTAGGTATGCTGTTCTGGGGACTCATTATGGGAAGATTGCTAAAGTCAAGGAAAGACTTGCTACCAGCAAAAAGTTTTAATGGTGAAAGCATCATGGTATTGTGCTTTTTGCTGAATAGAAAAAATGATATAGGGCTTTGCAAAATGTTAAAAGCATTTCAAATGGTAGTCGAGTGGCTGAACTGATAAACCAAATAGTAACGAAGGACATTGACTGAGGATTATCATTACAAAAAAAAATTGTTTTTGCACAATGCATTATTAGAACATGGAATGGTTTAAAAGCAATTTCAGTTCAGTTGGATGAATACCATAAAAACCAGAATATAAACAGCTATAGGAAGATCAAAGGGACATGGGATAAGAATTGAAGTCTCCTGTAAGAAAAAAGCAAGTATTAGCACAACTTCTGCTATTTTTTTAAGGTATATGGTAGAAACAATGATGAGGTGAAAGGGACCACATTGATTCCAATTTACTCTTACCAAATCTAGGCTGACTTTTCTTCATCAACCTGCACTTCCTCAAGCACATATTGAATTGTACCCTACTCACAGCTTCTAAGAGCATCCAGACTACCAAGTTAAACTGATTGACATGTAATTGCTTTGCTTATCTTTATACCTTTACATGAAGCAGGGTGCACGTTTGCAATTCTTCAGTTTAGCATCAACCCTATGTATAAGGATGATTCAAAAATTACAGCCAGTGCCTCTGCCAGTTCCACCCTCATTTCCCTCAGTATCCTAGGATCCATCTCATCCAGCCCGAGAGCCTTATCAACTGCAAGCCGAGTCAAATGTACCTCCACTTAAGCAATCTTAAATGAGTTAAGTGTTTGGAGTCCCTCTTCTTTCAACAAGGCGGAGTACCGTCTCCTTCTTTGGTAAAGACAGATAGTCACAGCGGACTCTACAGTCTGAGCAAATATGCACGAGGACAAGCCTGTGACTTGATAAGGAGGTCCTCAGGTACTTTATCAGTTCTAAACATGGTGGTGGAGCTGGAGTCAGGGGAGGAGGGGTTGTCTTTTCTCTGATTGGTTGTCCCCTTGATTGAAGCTTCCTGGACATTCTGTAGGCCTCAGGGCCTAATTTAAACCCCATCCCCCTCAGTCAGTCAGGTATTTTATGCACTGCTGTAGATAGCCATTTTTGACACCAAAAAAGCCTTTTACTTTACCAAGCACAGACAACTATGGAATCTCCTTTTCAAATGTAGCCTGCCCTCAGAAGTTAGATTCCCTACAGTATGGAAACAGGCCCTTCGGCCCAACAAGTCCACATTGACCATCCGAAGAGTAATGCCCATTTCCCTCTGAATAATGCACCTATCACTCCAGGCAATTTAGCATGGCCAATTCACCTGACCTGCACACCTTTGGACTGTGGGAGGAAATACACACAGACACAGGGAGAATGTGCAAACTCCACATGACAGTCACCCTAGGCTGGAATCAAACCCGGGTCCCTGGTGCTGTGAGGATAAATGTTACGATCTGCTATGATGGGTTTTGAACCTGGGTCCCCAGAGCACTACCTGGGTCTCAGAATTAACAGTACAGCAATAATACCACTAGGCCACTGTGTCTCTGTCTCCATGCTCCATCTATATGCTATAATGACAGACAAGCAGTGACCAAAATGAATGGAAGAATCGCAGCGAGGCCTGGTGTAAGGAGATTCCTGTGAGTCATGGTGTTGGAGCAGACGCAGTGATGTATAGGCCACTCAGGAAGAGGTGGTAAGGGTGCTGCCTCTGATAGGATGACCTGTCGTACCTTTGCACCTTCCTTTGTTCCCTCCTGGCACACAGCTCTCACTCAAGGCTCCTCGAGGCTCGTGCATGTAGTAACGTCGCCATCATGGGCAAGCTTCAACAGATGGACTGAACCAGGGAAGAATCTCCAACCCTTAGTGAGACTGGCATTTGCTGACAGCATGCAGTGACCTTTCAGGCTGTCTGGGTAGAAGCAATCACTTGTTCAATTCAAGACGCAAGTCCAGCAAAGCACTTTGGAGCACGAAAGGGAGACAGGGCGCAAAACACTTCAACTCCCCCTCTCACTCCGCCAAGGACATGCAGGTCCTGGGCCTCCAGCATCGCTATTCCCTAACCACCTGATGCCAGGAGGAAGAATGTCTATCTTCCACCTCGAAGCTCTCCAACCCCAGGGCATTAATGTGGATTTCACCAGTTTCCACATTTCCCCTCCCCCCACCTTATCCCAGTTCCAACCTTCCAACTCCGCACTGCCCTCATGCGCTGTCCTACCTGACCATCTTCCTTCCCACTGACACGCTCCACCCTCCTCTCTGCCCTATCACCATTACCCCCACCTCCATCTACCTATCGGCACTCTTGGCTACCTTCCCCCCAGCCCCATGCAACAACTGAAACCAGGAACTAACTGGACAAATTGGAACACAAGCAGAAACTTACCTTCTTCACTGGGTCCTAAGCAAACTCCCTCCGGTAAAGAAACACACAGTAAATTACTTGCTACACTGGGTCCAAAGCAGACCCTCTGCAAAAATACACCAAACTGCAACCTACCTGCTCCACAGGGTCCGAGGAAGAATCACTTAACTGGACACAGTCACAATCCACCCCACCAGATCACCGGACTACTTAAATGTAAGAAACCTGCGAGGAAGTGAGGTAAGTGTGCCAGCCTGCTAGTAAAACTGAGACTTAGTGGTTTCAAGACATCTCCCCCCCCACCCCCTTCCTAGTTTAATCCTCGCAAACGTGCAATCTCTGGAGAAAAAGATGGACGAACTCAGATCACTGTCCAGCTTCCAGCGCACTCTGCTTCACAGAAACCTGGCTCAACCTGTCCTTTCCCAACTGCACACTTCAGGCTGATGGTTTTTCTGTCCATCATATGGACCATGCAGCATCCTCGGGTAGAGGGTGGAGGGGTTTGCTTTGTAATCGACAATTTGTGGTGCACGGACATTGCAACCCTGGGCAGCCATTGCTCCCCAAATCTTGAACTTCTCACCATTAAATGCTGCCCCTTCTATCTACTACGGGAGTTTACCGCTGCTGTACTAACTGCTGTGTACATACCACCACAAACAAAGGTTGAGGAAGCTCTGGATTTGCTGTACTCCAGCACTAACACCCTGGAGACCTCAAGGCCTCAAGGCCCTGTTTATTGTGACTGGCAACTTCAATCAAGCCAATCGAAGGAAGGTGTTGCCCAAGTACCACCAGAACATTACCTGCCTCACCAGGGGCCCGAACATTTTAGACCACTGCTACAGCACTGTGAATGATGCCTACTGCTCCATCCCCCACCCATCATTTTGGGAACTCTGATCACAATGCCGTGTTTCTTCTCCTGGCTTACAAAGCAGAAGACCCCCTCGCGGATTCAAGTCCAGTGCTGGTTGGAAGAGGCAGAGGATCAACTCCGGTGCTGTCTGGAATCGGCTGATTGGACCGTGTTCAAACAGTCCGCAGGTACCTTGGACGAGTACGCCACCATCGTCACAGACTTTATCAGCAAACGTGTGGAGGACTGCATACCGAAGAAGTCAATCCGGGTGTTCCCCAACAGGAAACCCTGGATGAATCAGGACATTCAGAACCTGCTAAAAAGCCAGGCGTGAGGCCTTCAGATCAGGAGACCCAGTTAAATATAAAGGAATCCAAGTATGATCTTCACAGAGCCATTAAGACGGCCAAGGACCAATACCGATCCAAACTAGAGACCCCAGAGAGACACCCAGCGAATACGGCAAGGACTGAATGACAGCACAGGTTCTAAAAAGAGACAGTGCAAGATAGCAGACGATGACATATCCCTCCCAGATCATCTCAACACCTCTATGCTTGCTTTGAGCAGAATTTCGGGGGAGACATAACACCTATTCCGGCAATTCCCGACAAACCTATCCCAACAGTTGCTGCGTCAGAGGTCAGATCAGTTTTCCTTCGTGTTAATCCAAGGAAGTGATGGGACCAGATGGAGTACCAGGCCGTGCACTCAGAGCATGCACAGATCAACTGGCAGAGGTCTTCTTGGACATCTTCAACCTCTCCCTGCAGCAGGTCACTGTCCCTGCCTGTTTCAAGAGGGCCAACATCATCCCTGTGCCTAAAAAGGCTCATGCAGCATGTCTCAATGACTACCGCCCAGTGCCCCTAACTTCGGTGGTCATGAAGTGCTTTGGTCATGGCATTAATCACCTCCAGCCTCCCCGCTACTCTTGACCAACTCCAATTTGCCAATCGGACCTACAGACCCATGTCAGATGTCATATCACTTGCTCTTCACTCCTCCCTCGAACATCTTGACACTAAGACAGCTATGTAAGAATCTTACTCATTGACTACAGTTCAGCCTGTTTACCTATTATTTACTTACTTGTGCAACTTAGCTCTGTGACCTGTCTGTATTGCTCACAAGACAGTTTTTCACTGTGCCTTGGTACATGTGACAATAAATTCAACTCAATTCAATTCAATTTCTGCACCTATTATAATACCTTGATGTCCTGTGTCTGGAAGCTGAAGTCTCTATGAACATTCACTGTTTCCAGCTTTTCAATATTTAGGAAATATCCTTTTCTAACCTTTGTTGGTCTAAAGTGGATGTCCTCGAATTTATTTGTATTAAAATCCTTTCTTCACAATCTTGCCCATTTACTGAAGCAATCAAAATCGTCATGTAATTTTCTGTTTCCTCTAACATTGTGCCAGTGGCAAATTTGGATGTGCTGCTTTCTATCCCATCATTACTCTGTTAATAAGTATGGTGAAGAGCTGACATCCCAACACAGATCCTTAATTATTGGAGACTGCTCATCACATCCAGTCAATTGGAGTTTCTGCCTGGTTCTAAGACCCTGATTTTTGGTCTGAGTAGGGTCTGCAATGACAGGAGGGTATCCGATTCCACAATTGAGATTTCTAAAATTAACCAACTGCACTTCTTATTTCCATCCCATCTTGGTGGGTGGGGTAGTGCTGGATTGGAACTCAAGCTGGGTGACCTGGGAAGAGCTGAGGAAGCTGCCAGTTCCCAAGGTGGGGCTGGGTAGAAGGCTGGTCTCAGGGCAATCGCACTGTGACCAAAAACTAAAGTAAAAGAATTAAATATAAAATATTCCTCCAGTACTTACCCCTCACACCACCCTCACTCTCATCTCATGCCCATACACTGTCATGCTCTATACATGTCAACTCATGTGAGCTGTTGTCTCTACCCCCATCTCTCATGGTCCTGATTACACTCTATGTCAATTAGTGCCCATATCCAGTTTGAAGACTTTTCCCTTTCATCCACCATATCAGTGTACCTAATTTCTATAAGGAATCATGTACTCAGGAGGAAAACATAATGTTCTATTATTGAAAGTTCTATATTACAGATCACATTATTGGGTGGGGTACTCTCAAGTGTAGAAGAGACAAATTTTGACAGCTGCTGACAATTCTTGACACTCCTTGACAGGTATTGATAGATCTTGAGACTTAGAGTCATAGAGTCATAGAGATGTACAGCACAGAAACAGACCCTTTGGTCCAACCCGTCCATGCCGACCAGATATCCCAACCTAATCTAGTCCCACCTGCCAGCACCTGGCCCATATCCCTCCAAACTCTTCCTAATCATATACCCATCCAGATGCCTTTTAAATGTTGCAATCGTACCATCCTCCACCACTTTGTCTGGCAGCTCATTCCATACATATACCATCCTCTGTGTAAAAATGTTGCTACTTAGATCTCTTTTATATCTTTCCCCTCTGACCCTAAACCTATGTCATTCAATTCTGGGCTCCCTGACCCCAGAGAAAGGATTTTGTCTATTTACCCAACCATGCTCCTCATGATTTTGTAAACCTCTATAAGGTCACCCCTCAGCTTCCGACGCTCCAGTGAAAACAGCCCCAGCCTGTTCAGCCTCTCCCTATAGCTCAAATCCTCCAACCCTGGCAACATCCTTGTAAATCTTTTCTGAACCCTTTCAAGTTTCACAACATCTTTCCGGTAGGAAGGAGACCAGAATTGCACACAATATTGCAACAGTGGCTTAACCAATGTTCTGTACAGCTGCAACATGACCTCCCAACTCCTGTACTCAATACTCTGACCAATAAAGGAAAGCATACCAAACGCCTTCTTCACTATCCTATCTACCTGCGACTCTACTTTCAAGGAGTTATGAACCTGCACTTCGGGGTCTCTTTGTTCAGCAACACTCCCTAGGACCTTGTCATTAAGTGTATAAGTCCTGCTAAGATTTGCTTTCCCAAAATGCAGCACTTCACATTTATCCAAATTAAACTCCACTTGCCACTTCTCAGCCCATTGGCCCATCTGATCAAGATCCTGTTGTAATCTGAGGTAATCCTCTTCGCTGTCCACTACACCTCCAATTTTGGTGTCATCTGCAAACTTACTAACTGTACCTCTTATGCTCATATCCAAATCATTTATATAAATGATGAAAAGCAGAGGACGCAGCACCGATCCTTGTCGCACTCCACTGATCACAGGCCTCCAGTCTGAATATCAACACTCCACCACCACCCTCTGTCTCTACCTTTGAGCCAGTTCTGTATCCAAATGACTAGTTCTCCCTTTATTCCATGAGGTCTAACCTTGCTAATCAGTCTCCCATGGGGAACCTTGTTGAGCGCCTTACTGAAGTCTATATAGATCACATCTATCTCTTTGTTACTTCTTCAAAAAACTCAATCAAGTTTGTGAGACTTGATTTCCCACGCACAAAGCCACGTTGACTATCCCTAATCTGTCCTTGCTTTTCCAAATACATGTACATCCTGTCCCTCAGGATTCCCTTCAACAACTTGCCCACCACCAACATCAGGCTCACTGGTCTGTAGTTCCCAGGCTTGTCCTTACCACCTTTCTTAAAAGTGGCACCACGTTTGCCAACCTCCAGTCTTCTGGCACCTCACCTGTGACTATCAATGATACAAATATCTCAGCAAGAGGCCCAGCAATCACTTCCCTAGCTTCCCACAGAGTTCTTGGGTACATCTGATCAGGTTCTGGGCATTTATCCAATTTTATGCATTTCAAGACATCCAGCACTTCCTCCTCTGTAATATGGACATTTTGCAAGTTGTCACCATCTATTTCCCTGCAGTCTATATTGTCCATGTCCTTTTCCACAGTAAATACTGATGCAAAATATTCATTTCATATCTCCCCCATTTTCTGCAGCTCCACACAGAGGCTGCCTTGCTGATCTTTGAGGGGCCCTATTCTCTCCCTAGTTACTCTCCTGTCCTTCATGTATTTGTAAAAACCCTTTGGATTCTCCTTAACTCTATTTGCCAAAGCTATCTCATGTCCCCTTTTTGCCCTCCTGATTTCTCTCTTAAGTATACTCCTACTGCCTTTATACTCTTCTAAGGATTCACTCGATCTATCTTGTCTATACCTGACACATGCTTCCTTCTTTTTCTGAAGCAACCCCTCAATTTCTTTAGTCACCCAGCATTCCCTATACCTACCAGCCTTCCCTTTCACCCTGACAGGAATATACTTTCTCTGGATTCTTGTTATCTCATTTCTGAAGGCTTCCCATTTTCCAGCCGTCCCTTTACCTGCAAACATTTGCTCCAGTCAGCTTTTGAAGTTCTTGCTTAATATCATCAAAATTAGCCTTTCTCCAATTTAGAACTTCAACTTTTAGATCTGGTCTAACCTTTTCCCTCATTATTTTAAAACTAATAGGATTATGGTCACTGGCCCCAAAGTGCTCCCCCACTGACACCTCAGTCACCTGCCCTGCCTTATTTCCCAAGAGTAGGTCAAGCTTTGCACCTTCTCTAGTAGGTACATCTACATACTGAATCAGAAAATTGTCTTGTACACACTTAACAAATCTCTCTCCACCTAAACCCTTAACACTAAGGCAGTCCCAGTCAATGTTTGGAAAGTTAAAATCCCCTACTATAACCACCCTATTTTTCTTGCAGATAGCTGAGATCTCCTTACAAATGTGTTTCTCAATTTTGTGCAGATTATTAGGGAGTGTATAATACAATCCCAATAAGGTGATCATCCCTTTCTTATTTCTCAGTTCCACCCAAATAACTTCCCTGGAGAGGATTTCCAGGAATATCCTCCTTCAGTACAGCTGTAATGCTATCCCTTATCAAAAACGCCACTCCCCTCCTCTCTTGCCTCCCTTTCTGTCCTTCCTGTAGCTTTTGTATCCTGGAACATTCAGCTGCCAGTCCTGTTAGGCCTCTTGCATTGAAATAAATGCAGTTTAATTTATCAGTCCTACCTTATTCTTTGCTTTGTCCCTGCCTGCCCTGACTGTTTGACTTGCCTTTGTTCTCAATTGTACCAGTCTCAGATTGAAATCTTTCCTCACTATCTCCCTGGCTCCAACCCCCACACCTTACTAGTTTAAATCCTCCCCAGAAGCTCTAGCAAATCTCCCTGCCAGTATAGTCTGCTTCCAATTTAGTGCAATCTGTGCTTCTTGTACAGGTCACTTATACCCCAAAAGTATTTCCAATGATCCAAAAATGAGAATCCTTCTCCCATACACCAGCTCCCGAGCTATGCATTCATCTGCTCTATCCTCCTATTCCTGCCCTCAATAGTTCCTAGCACCGAGAGTTATCCAGATATTACTACTCTCAAGGATCTCCTTTTTAAATTCCTGCCTAACTCTCTGTAATCTCCCTTCAGAATCTCAAGCTTTTCCCTTCCTATGTCGTTGGTTCCAATGTGTACAATGACCTCCTGTGGGCCCTTCTCCCCCATGAGAACATTCTGCACCCTCTCTGAGATATCCTTGATCCTGGCACCAGGGAAGCAACACACTATTCTGCTTTTTCGCTGCTGGCCACAAAAACGTCTGTCTGTACCTCGGACTACAGAATCCCCTAACACAATTGATCTCTTGGAACCCGACGTACCCCTCATTGCATTAGAGCCAGTCTCAATACCAGAAGCTTGGCTGTTTGTCCTATGTTCCCCTGAGAATCCATCACCCCCTACATTTTCCAAAATAACATCCTTGTTTGACATGGGCATAGCCACAAAAGTCTCCTGCACTAGCTGCCTACCTCTCTTACCTTTCCTGGAGTTAACCTATCGATGTGACTGTATCTGAGACTTTCTCCCCTTCGTATAACTACCATCCATCAGATCACCTTGCTCTTGTAATTTCCTCATTGCCTCTGACTGTCTCTCCAACCAACCCATTCGATCTGATAATGGCAACGGCATTTATTGCAGATATAATCCTCTGTAAAACGTAAACTCTCTCTAAACTCCCACATCCGATAAGAAGAGCATATCACTCTATTAAAGGTCATTTTTGCTTCTTTCAATGTACAGACCCAGAAAATAGCAATGTCTTATTCACTTCTTGACAGATTTTACTTCTTGACAGATCTTGACACCTGTGACCCTTCTTGACAGTTCTTGATGGGTCAACATTTCTAGATGATTGACACTTTATAACAGAACTTGACAGTAATTTCTTCACTGTTAGTGATATTTCCTGACTCTTATTGACATTTTTGACTGATCTTGATGCCTGTTGGAATTTCCTTACAGGTTGACCCATCTTGACACTTCCTGGCAAGTCCTGACAGCCTGCAAATTGGGCAGTTCTGTGGGTTCTATGTATCGTTTGCGTAAAATCTTCTCCACAGATAAAAGTCGCATAGGGGTGCAAAGTAAATCTGACCCATACTCCAAAATCTGGAACACCACCCCTTCTCCCCCAACTACCTGACTCTCATTTCCAAGCTCTTGTAGACCATATCTACATGAGTACCTCAGCTCTCCAAGGAGTATGATGGAGTTGGAGTTGGGCCTGGTGAGTGTGGAGTGGGCCCACCGGATCACAAAATGCAGGTCTCGTGTGACTCCAGCATTATAAAGAAAAACAGTTAGTGATTGAAACAGCAAGAAGACGAGGAAGAGATCCAGAGGCTTTAACATATGAAGGCTCAAGAATAATGTTTTTTCAAGACTTCTCAGGAGCCATAGTTAAGAAGTATTTGATGAAGTTAATAGAAAATTCAAGGATCTGATCATTCAGTATTCCCTGAGGTGTCTGGTAGTGTTGTGTTTCGCTCACTGAATATAATTTTGATTCAGCAGAAAAGGCAAAGGAACTCTTTGTGAACTCTTTGTGAACTCTTTGTGAACTCTTTGAAATGAAGAAGCTGGTTGGGAGTGGTGGGGATGGGGCACCATTACAGACAATGGTACAGTTTTCTTTACTTTCTCAGCCCCTCTTTTTCTCCTCTCTCTCCTCTTTTTGTGGTTATCAGTTTTATAGCTTTTATACTGCCTTGGTGTAAAACCTGATTTATTCAGCATTTTGGTCAGTTGGTTATTGTCTGGGTTTTTTTTTGCTGCTGTTCTTTTTTTTGGATTGGGGATGGTTATACCTGTGGTTAAGCTGTATGGAGAAGAGGTGTGGAGAGGTGAGGGTGGGCATCCATTGTTAACTCTCAGAATGTAAATAACATTTTTTTTATCTGTGCATTGTTTGGGACTAGGGCGCGGCCTCAGCTGGAAGGAGCCAGGGTGGTAGCAAGGATTGGGAGGATTGCCCCCTATGGGCAACGGGGGAGATCACTAGTGAATTGGGGTTTATTTGGGTGTATGTTTTTGTTAAATGTAATGGTTAGTTTTTTTTAGTTGTAGTACTTTTTATGGGAGTAGTTTTTAGAGTTTATAGAGTTAACGTCTTCTTCACTCACCGTGCCTCAGATAAGTTTCCTCCTCTTGGGAAACCATGGACTTTCCTGAACGACCATGGTCATTGATTTGTTCAGGTAGTGCACCTGGAATGTAAAAGGGAGTCATTCCCCCATTAAAAGAAAGAAGGTGCTGTCAAGCCTTAGGAAGGAAAGGGTTGACATCACCCTGCTGCAGGAGACATATTTAACTGATAAAGAACATCTGCAGCTGTGGCAGGGGTTTATGTCAGGGTATTCTTCTCCTCCTTTAACTCCAAGAGTAGAGGAGTGGCTATATTGGTAAGAAGGAACCTCCCATTCCGGGCAACTGAGCAAATTAAGGATGAACATGGACGATTCATCATTCTTAAAGCTCTAATACATGGCGTCCTGAATGTTTATTGTCTCCTGGCGGACCCTCTTAAATTTCTAATTGATGCTGTTGCTTAATTAATGAATCTTGGGTGTCCTGCAGAATCATAGGAGGGGATTGTAACCACCAAATGGATTCCGGGGTAGACAGGATGCCAAGGAGCCCGCGCAATCTCGACAGTTGGTGGACTTGTGTGAGGAGTTGGGCTTAGTGGATGTGTGGAGGCATCTCCACCCTAATGGAAGAGACTTTACTTTTTATTCCAACCCACACAAGCGCCACACGTGAATTGACATGTTCCTTGTGCTGTTGGCTTGTTTGGACAGAACCTTGGCTTGCAAAATTGCGAATATAACTATCTCGCACCATGAGCCAGTATATTTAGGTGTTAAAATCAAGTGTGGTGGAATAGATGTACGGCACTGGCACATAGACCCATTCCTGTTAAGGGATAGAAAATTTGTTGAGTACATTACGAGAGTTCCGGGCCTTCTGGGATATCAAGTCGGGTACGACCAGTAATCCGGCAATACTCTGGGACGCAACTAAGGCATATTTACGAGGCCCGATCATTTCGTACTCAATGACTAGAGAGAGGCAAATGCTGGAGGCCTGGCTGAAGGTAGCTGAGGTAGTATATTATAATGGCTTTCACTGGTTAAGCTGCAGTGCGTCATGACCCTCCAGGTGGCTCTTGATTCATTGCACACACAGATGGCAAAAAAATGGTCTCCTTTGCTAAACAAAGATTGTTTGAATTTGGAGATAAGCCAGGTGGATATCTGGCATATCTGGTTAAAAAGAAAAATGCTCCCCAATCCGTTAAGTCTGTTAGAGAGGCGGCCAGCACAGTTACCGTGAGTTGAAGAAGACCAATGTTAGATTTAGGGTATACTTTGCAGAGTTGTACCGGTCAGAGGGCAGCGAAGATGGTGCAGTGAGAATGCAGTCCTTTTTTGAGAACCTGGACTTCCCCAGTATAAATATGGAGCAGGTCTCCCTGTTAAATGTGCCTATGATGATACAAGAGGTGCAGGAAGCAATAAAGCATCTCCAGGGACCAGATGGATTCCCGAGTGAGTTTTATAAGGAAATCATTAATGTGTTGGATGTGTTGGGGATGTGTAGCTATTCATATACACAGGATTGTCTTCTGCCCTCTTTTAGGGAGGCTAATATCTCCCTCATTTTAAAGATGGGGAAAGACCCTGAAGAATGTGCCTCATATAGACCAATTTTGTTGTTGAATGTAGACTTTAACATTCTGTCAAAGATGCTTGCATTGAAGTTGAAAAAGGTATTGCCCTATATTGTAAAGGAAGATTTGGATGTGAGTTTAAGAGGTATAATTAGTAAGTTTGCAGATGACACCAAAATTGGAGGTGTAGTGAACAGCGAAGAGGGTTACCTCAGATTACAACAGGATCTTGACCAGATGGGCCAATGGGCTGAGAAGTGGCAGATGGAGTTTAGTTTAGATAAATGTGAGATGCTGCATTTTGGGAAAGCAAATCTTAGTAGGACTTATACACTTAATGGTAAGATCCTAGTGTTGCTGAACAAAGAGACTTTGGAGTGCAGGTTCACAGCTCCTTGAATGTAGAGTCACAGGTAGATGGGATAGTGAAGAAGGTGTTTGGTATGCTTTCCTTTATTGGTCAGAGTATTGAGTACAGGAGTTGGGAGGTCATGTTGTAGCTGTACAGGATGTTGGTTAGGCCACTTTTGAAACATTGCGTGCAATTTTGGTCTCCTTCCTATCAGAAGGATGTTGTGAAACTTGAAAGGGTTCAGAAAAGATTTACAAGGACGTTGCCAGGTTTGGAGGATTTGAGCTATGGACAGAGGTTGATCGGGCTGGGGCTGTTTCCCTAGAGTGTCAGAGGCTGAGGGGTGACCTTATAGAGGTTTATAAAATCATGAGGTGCATGGATAGGATAAATAGACAAGGTCTTTTCCCTGAGTTGAGTGAGTCCAGAACTAAAGGGCATAGGTTTAGGATGAGAGGGGAAAGATATAAAAGAGACCTAAGGGGCAACATTTTCATGCAGAGGGTGATACGTGTATGAAATGAGCTGCCAGAGGAAGTGGTGGAGGCTGATACAATTGCAACATGTAAGAGGCATTTGGATGGGTATATGAATAGGAACGGTTTGGAGGGATACAGGGTTGGTGCTGGCAGATGGGACTAGGTTGAGTTGGGATATCTGGTTGGCATGGATGAGTTGGACCAAAGGGTCTGTTTCCATGCTGTACATCTCTATGACTCTAAGATCAGACGGGTTTTATCAAGGGCCGTAGCTCCTCCAATAATATCAGGAGGGTACTGAACATAGTGCAGGTATGCCAGCAAAGATTGGTCCTCAGTTAATGGTCTCTCTAGACACAAAAAAGGCATTTGACCGGATAGAGTGGCTGGACCTGTTTGGGATCTTAGACCGCTTTGGTCTGGGGGATGCCTTTGCTCGGTGGGTGGTGGTATTGTATAATGACCTCCTGGACTTGAAGAGATATCAAATAAATGCCCTGTTAGCATATGTAGGTGACTGGTTATGGGGGATTTGACTTGACATTGAAGCCTCGCAGTCGAGATATCCCCTAGTTAATCTAATATTTATGGATAAGATGAAATCTGTGACCGAGCAGTGAAAGAATTCAATCACTTTAAATACGGTGAAAGCCTGGAAGATAATGAGGCCAGACGAGGGTAATTGGCTTAAGACCTTGCCGTTTACCCCATTGGTGGGAGCCCCATGATTTAAACCTACGGCAATGGACTCCGGCTTTAAGCTATGGGAGAATAAGGGAATCTCTTGTTTGGGAGATTTATTCAAAGGGGAAGTCTTGATGTTATTTAGCCAACTAAGTCAGACATAGGGATTGTCTAATAGGGACCTTTTCCAGTACTTTCAGATAAGGGATTATATACAGAGGAAGACCACGCTCCCGGCTCAGCCTTACAAGTCAGACGTGGAGAAAAGGGTGCTTCAGTGCACGGGCGCTCTTTCAGTTTGTACTTTGTATCATTTACAGAAGGGATGTGCCTTAGGAGATGTGGAGACACTCTGTAGAAGATGGAATCGGGAACTGGGAGAGGATATTTCACTGGAAACATGGGAAGAAATAATGGGAAAAGGTCAAGAAAATCTCAGTAACAAAGCACAGGCCATGCAATTGAAGATCTTACACAGGGCTCATATGGCACCAGAAAGGCTAGCTAAGTTCAAGAGAGGAGCACCTCCAGGGTGTCCCAAATGTAATGTTAGTATAGGCACTCTTACACACTGCTACTGGTCATGCTGTAAGATCCAGAGATACTGGAGTGTATCGTAAGGGAGTTGAAGAAAATCCTGGGAATTGAAGTCAAAGTGGACCCAGTATTTCTTCTTCCTGTGGTTGCCAAATTTGCCCTCTCTGGGGGAACACGGGAAAAGACTGTGTAACATTTTTACCTACTGTACGAGGAAGAACATTGTAATGAATTGGACGTTGGAAAACCCCCCAGGTCTTGTTGGGTTGCATAGGCTGGTGATGGAGCATCTGCCCCAAGACTACCTCGCAAATATGATGCACCACAAAACAGAGCAGTTTTACAAGATGTGGCAGCCCTTTCTAAATTATATTGATACAGACTTATTGGCAATATTAATTAGGGCTGTGATATAGCCTTGGGAATCAGTTTGGGCACCCGTTGGGCCTTGGGAGGGGGAAGCTGGGGGAAAAAAATAATAGGGGTACAATGACTGGTGCTCCCAGGAGTGCGAACTTTAGTGGAGGTAAAGTAATGTGATATAATTTAATTTAAGATAACTTGAATTCAGCTTAATTTAATATTTATTTAATTTGATTGTAATTTAAGTAGGTACGTTTGTCCTGGTAGTTTATCATTAATACTACTGTGATATGACATTGTTGTATTACCTCTATCTTTTTGTATTTTGGAATTGTTTTTATATATAGCTGTTTTGTAAAAGATTTGAAGATGTTTTTAATAAAATTATTTATAAAAAAAAGGCACATTAGGACATCATTATATTTCAGTCCCAATTTTACATAGAAAATTCTGCCTGCAGATTAAATACTTTGCCCGTTGAAAGGGTAAATGCTGGAAGACCTGTTGCACTAGCGTGCTGATGATAGATGTGACTGATTTTTTGTAGCGCTGATTCTGAATTCCAAATTCACTGAGATCCCCTCGTAGTTGTGATGGCAAACTTTATTGTATTGTTGGCACATACTGTGGTGGAATTTGGTCTGGAATTTATTAACGGAAGGGACAACAATATTTTAAGAGCCAGTCATGTTGTAGCATACAAAATAGAAGCTTTGATAATTTAATAATTAATTGGAGTGATGAATAATGCATTTTTTTCTTTTTAATAAAGGTTACTGTGCTCAGAACTGTGTGCATAAATGAGCAATAAATGAGAACAAAAATAAAAGAAAGCATCCACCCTAATTCTTCTTATTGGATAATTTATTTGTCTTTACGGTAAACAATAAATAGTAAGAATAAATAGTATGAATGATGTCCTCAACAGAACCAACTTGCCTCAGACTGATTGCATACTATGTAATGCCAGCTGTGCTGGGCAGCTGGCTGTCACATATGGAGTTATCCTGAATGCTGACGGCAGGAACTTAATGGAGACTATGATCTTGTAAGAGAGATCATTGCGCATCTTGCAGAAGCTTCAGAGACCAGCTACAATGACAGCTCTCCCCAGCTGACACTGGCCAATGAGTGTGAGTGCAGAAGGCTTCCAACAGAGACAGCTGATGCATGACAACCAAGAAAACCTCCTACAAGTTCAAAACAAGAGAAGCCACGCTGCTGAAGCAATGTGCGGACAATGGAAGGAGTTTCCTCCTCCCAGAATCCTGTAAACCAGGAATGTCTGTACTCTAAATGTTCTCGAGTCTGTTAATCAGGATCTTGGCCTTTCAGTCACTGAAGGTCATAGCAATTAGGTATGACCATTGAGGTAAGCTTTCCCGTGGTATTGGCCATGGAAGAAACTGCTATTATTATTAATTACAGTTGTAGAGTTGCTCTGTAGGGGATTTGACTCTTCCAGATCACGCCCCAGGCATCTGAGTCAGACTTAAATTTAATTCTTAATTAGGCACTGCTCTTTTATTTGGACGGTGCTGTGGCTCTACTAGTCTTTAAAAGATTCGAGTCTAACAATGCAGCAGTGATGACAATTCAAAATGATTGATGTAGCTGTGTACATTTCCTTTCTTATCATGTATTTTTAAAAAGAAATCATTTGTATAAATGTTGCGCTTATACAAACTTCCTTTTTACGTAGCACTGTTTCCTCTGTCTTTTCCAATTCTCTTTGTCATCTTGCCTGGCATGATTTTTTTTGTCACCCATAGCTTTGCGTATTTAAGGACTGCTGACTGCCAATCAGGTTGGCATGCCAACTAACAATATGGAATACTGTGACTTTTCTAACAAATAACACCACTTCACCACCCATCTTACACGCCCCTTATTTTGCAAAAGTAAAGAAAACCCTGAAGCTAAACTCCTCAATCATCATTTATTTTCTTGCATCTTTCAATATTTACATCAGTTTCCACTCTGTATACCACTTCCAGTTTACCCAGTCTATTCTCCATACGCCTTTGCATTTATTTGGCATAAAGACTTGCATTTATATAGCTGTTTTCTCAACCACCAGAATTCCTCAAGCTTTGTCCAGCAAATGAAGGGGTTTTGTGGGATAGCCCCTGCTACAAAGCAGAAAATGCAGGCAACTTGCATTTAGCAAATTCCAACAAAACAGCAATGTGTCAGTGACCAGATAATCTGTTCTTTTCAATGCTGAATTGAGGGATAATTATTGTTTGGGACGATAGGAATGACCAACCTGCTTTTCTTCTAAATAATACTAGGGAGGTTTTCACATCAACCCAGAGGTAGTGCCTCAGTTTAATATCTCATCTTAGAGACAGTACGGCTGACAGTATCACAGTCTGTTGGTGTTGCAGTGGCCTATCAGCCTTGAAGTTTTGAACTTAAGCCCTCAAGTAAGCCTTGAATCCAAAGATAAAAAAGTGAGAGTGGTACCAAGTGAACCACATTTGACAGTAAGACATATTCAGATTATCCTTCAATATCCTATTTCTTTGTTTCTAAATATTCTTTGTCCGACACACTGACAAGGGCATCTTGCCGCAGCAAGTGTCCTGCTTCTGGGCTAGAAGTTTTGGCTTTGAGCACTATCCCAGGATTTGATGACCAAGGAAGATGCATTCATCAATGGGTGCAATAGTTTCCAAAATGCACCAATGGTAGATAATAAAACTAGGAGAGATTCACGGTCAGCCAATGGGGTGGAAAGAAAGTTGGAGCCTATATAGTCACTATTCATAGCTCCAGACTACAATATGCATGTAAAAATCTACATTGCTACAGTAATTCCAACTCCCTGAACGATCTGTAACACACCACCTCTATGCAGCAATTGCCTCTTAAAATAAGATTATTAAAGGATTTTATAGAGTAGATGTCAGTATGTGGAATGAAGGGAGGTCTGGGAATAGTGTTGGAACCCCAGGTAAATATTCTGAGATCATCCAGAAACTAATTAAGGCAAGCCATGTAATGACAGTGGCTGCAAGAGCAGATCAGAGGTTAGAAATCCTGCAGCGAGTGACTCACCTGCTGACTCCCAAAGCCTGTCCACCATCTACAAGGCACAAGTCAGGAGTGTGATAGAATACCCCTCACTTGCCTGGATGGGGGCAGCTCCAACAATACTCAAGAAGCTTGACAACATCCAGGACAAAGCAACTCACTTGATGGGACCACACCCACAAACATCCACTCCCTCCATCACTGACACTCAGTAGTGGTGGCGTGTCCTATCCACAAGATGCACCGCAGGTATTCACCCAGGCTCCTTTGACAGCACTTTCCAAACCCATGACCACTTCCATTTAGAAGGGTGAGGGCAGTGGACACATGGGAATACCACCAACTGCAAATTCCCCTCCAAACTACTTGTTCAACAGGTGATGAAGGGGCAGAGCTCTGAAAACCAGTGCTTCCAAATAAACCTGTTGGACCGTAACCTGATTTAGTGTGATTTTTAACTTTGGAAATATATTGTCTTTTCTCTAGTGTCATTGGGTCAGAATCCCATTTTCCCATGTGCTAATGACAACGTGAGTGTACCTAAAACAAATGGGATTGTAGTCGTTCAGGACGGCAGTTCACCACCAGCTTCTTCAGGACAAACATGGTTTATCTTTCAATGCCCACTTCCTCTTAATATAAAATCAAAAGAGAATGCACCCATGATACACAAGTGCGAATAAGTACAAGAAAATTATTGACCAATCAATTAAAGTGTTTAACAGGAATTTGGACTCTGCTGAGTTAAAAGTATGGAATTATTGTCACATAGAAGAATTGAAACCAGTTTGGACAGATTAGGTTGTGTGATAATGGGTTAGGATTAGGATTAGTTCTGAGGCGCAGTGTCAATGGGGTAAAACATTGTACTTCAAGCCCCACATTCCCACAGTTGTCACAAAGGTAAAGATTTCCAAATAAATACATGGAATTCCCCAAGTTGCCTGATTTCCAGATCCAGGTAGGAAAAGATACACAGACCAGGTTTGTGTACTTAACAAGAGTTACCATATACTCCAGCTAAAGAGTTACAAACAGTTGGTAAAAGGCGTTTCTAATTACATCTTTAACTCCCTTAAAAACTTCCCCAAAACACACATAGACAAACAGATAGGGAAAAATAAGTTAGGGGCAGAGGAAAACTGGGAAGGCTTTTCCATGACTCCTATTCATCGATTGCTGGGAGGATCCTTCTGATCCTTATGCTGGTCTGTACATTGCTTTTCAGTCATCTTTCTCTAGATTCTTCCACTGGTTTGTAAGAGCCATGAGGTGGTGGTTCACTTACAAAAGACCTCTGACTTATCTTTCAGAAGTCACAGCTTGCAACAACTGCAAAAGGAAAGATGATCTGTTTTTCTTGAGGTTTAAAATGATTTTTCACAACAGGGAACAGAGACAGCTCCAGGGTCAGTGACGATCAAAACATTTCTCCTTCCATCTTGTTCCTAGCCCCAAGCTGCTCAGTTACTGGGAGCCAATCATAGAGTTGTTGCCATGGCAAAATGCTTTTGTCATTGATGACCTGTCACTAATCTGTAGACCAATCAGTTTCTTGTCGCCACCCTCATGCAATTGTACACAGAACCCCTTGACTCCTGTTCAGCTGCAACCACTTCAATTACTGCTTGTTCAACAGCTCATTACACATGTGAGATTACTTGCCCTTCAAAACATGCAGCAATCCTTTGAAATATTGGTTTTAAAACAAATCTTTCTCATTTCAGTTTACAGTTTTAGAAAGCACTAAGTAAAAAGAAATGGTTTGTACAGTAGGCTAAATCACTGCGGGGAGAAAGTGGGGACTGCAGATGCTGGAGATCAGAGTTGAGAATATGATGCTGGAAAAGCACAGCAGGTCAGGCTGTGGAGCAGGAAAATTGACGTTTCAGGCTGGAACCATTCATCAGGAATGGGGTTCCTGCTGGCCTGGGTTCAAATTCCATCATAGCATCTACAGGCATTGACATTCCATCAATCAACATCTGGAATTGAAAGTTAGGTTCTCAGTTGCAGTGCCATGAAACTTTCACTGATTGTCACAAAGATCCATCTGCTTGCCGGGAAGCAAAGCTGCTATCCTTACCCAGTCTGCTTTGCATGTAACTCTTAACAACCCTCTGAAGTGACTCAACAAACCATTCAGGTCAAGGATAATTAAGGAGGATAGCAAATGCTACACTTAAGGGAAAATATGATGCATTCACGAGGGAGAAGGGTGAGGTGGAGAGCTACATTCCATCTAAGGTGTACAGCGGTTGGCAGGTTCCATGGATGCTAATCGCCATGCTAATCCATCAACTCCTGCTGCTGGAATCCACTACTGCATATGGAGGTCTATGCAATGGGGTCACATTTTAGAGGGAACATTGGTGTGGAGAGATAAATCAACTCAGAAGAGGTGTAAAGACCATTGGGGCTGGCTGCCTTGTTTCTCTATGGGTTGTGTTGAGTTAGAAGTGCATTTGCAGACATTCCATGTTTTTTACAGAAGTTGCTATTTTTACACTGCAGATTCTATGTCATTTCTATGGGTGGAATGTTTATCACTGCCTACACAAGTTATTATAATGGACTGTTTGTGTCACTTTGACAGCCTGCTGCAGATTTGAGCTACGCGGCCATGACGTACTTAGATACAGCTTAGATCCATTTGATTGACACCTAACAATTATGACACATTCAGCCTTTTGCGCCTTTATAGTTACTCGCTCTTCAATTGCTCAATTTCCACTCCATTTGCCTGTTCCTCTTTTATATCCTTTGTATTTTTCTTTTACAGATATTCTCTGTTAAATTGTCTTCAAGGTGTTCTTGAACATCCAGGAGTGTATAAATATGGAAGAACTGAAGTGTAGATACTAACAGAGTGCACTTGTATTCGGAGTTGGCTGTATCTCATCAACACATACTATAAGGTGTGAGCTTATGTATGCACAACCCCTCAGGGGCAATGGGTTGTCAGTTTCCATGTTAATTATAACTCAGTTACACAGCCTTTAGAGCCTGATTTCATGGGTGCTCTGTTTTCTGAGGATTCCTGCATCTCTCCAATGAAATTAACCCGAGATAGCAGCAGCAATGGAAGCAGCTGAAGGTATGGCAGAAGAACATGTCAATAAATACAGACCCTTTCAGCTTCCCTCTTGCTTATTAGCGTCAAAAGCTTAATTCAAAATCGTTGGGCTGAGAAGTAATTTTTGAAATTTTAGACATGTCTGGTTTCCACTTGGCTATGCTCTATTGGAGCAGGGCGAGTGCCCCTATACTGTTTCACCTTGGACCTTGGATGGGGACATAGATGACCCATACTGCAGCAGAGATACTCCAATGAATTGTAATTAATAGTCATTCTCAGGCAGTCTGAGTTGGTATAGTAATGTACATTTTTACATGGATATTGTAGACTGGAACTATGAATAGTGATGGTGGAGGATCCAACTTTCTTTCCAAATGGATCACCAGGAACCTCTCCTACTTTTACCTTCTGCCATGAGTGCACAGCGGAAGGGTTTGTAAGATTGATAATGTACTAAGTTCTCCACTTGATCAATGCATCTTCCCTGGTCATCAAATCTTGGGGTGGTGCTCAAACCCAGAGCTTCTGGTCCTGAGGCAGGGACATTACCTGTGTCACACGACATTCTAATCACTTTCTTATAATTATTCACACCTGTTTTGTCGCAAAAAATAGAGTGATTCAATTTTATTTTTACTGGCTAATGGAATGCACCAATCAAAGGCTCAGCCAGGATATATTTCCCATTCACAGGGTATCTAAAAATAATGGAACTGAGACAGAGGGGAGAGAGAAAAAAAGATGCAGTTCACTGTCATTCACTGTGATTGTTTGAGGAAACCTGAAAGTCAGATACAAATTCAATGGCTGCATTAAGCCATCTACAGCACACTGTTAAAATGTCAGTATGCTGCCAGGCTTTGCTCACTGTGAGTGGGTCTGAAAATGAATGTTCAGTCCCATGTTGCCAATATAGTGCCTGTGTAAGAAGCCACTGGCAGATGCACTGCTCTTGTTCCTGGGTTTTCCCTGCGTGACAATCCCTCAGCCACTCACACCAAGTCAGCAACTTAAAAGCTAGCTCTGACTCTCAGTTTCAATGGCCATTTATAATAAATAATTCCATGTTGTAGTAATAGGCTTTGCAGAATTAAATATCTTTCAAATTGGATCTTTGCTGTTTCGTGATAATCATTTCATTTTGGAATCTTACCACTGGCAATAGAATCCTTCACCCAACAATCTGGGCCACTTCAGCAAGCCAAGGTTCTAAGGCCTTACAGCTGAAAAATGCTGCAGCTCAACCTTTTCCAAATATTAAAATAAACTGCTCCTTTCTGTTGCAATGTCACTTAAACCAACCGAAAAAATTAACAATTGCTGACCAGCATCTTGTGAAAAGCTGACATCATTTTAAAGGAGATGTCAACTCAAAGACAATCTAAACAGGTCATAAGGAACACAACAAAGAGCTTAATTTAAACCCATGATAAACCCACCCACTTTCTGCAGACTTAAAATCAGGCCAAAGCACTGGCGTGAATGTCCAGCTGGGGAGAGGTTTGTCATCTTTTATTCAGCTGCGCATGTAGATGACTGCAGGAGGAACAGCTTAAATAATGTGAAGCACTTTTTACAGCAATGGTGGATTTAGAAATGACTGAAATTAGATATTAATGTCAGAAACAGATGATTTATTTTCTTGAGGAGTTTTACTGTTTTCTTTTATCGGATGTGGGCATTACTAACTGGGCCAGTATTTATTGTCTGTAACTGCGCATGAACTGAGTGGTTTGCCAGGATAGTTGATGGTTAAAGTAAGGTGAGGCAATAGCCTAGTGGTATTATTGCTGGACTGTTAATCCGGAGACCCAGGTAATGGGCTGGGGCCCTGAGTTCAAATCCCAACAGGATAGATGGTGGAATTTGAATTCAATAAATGCCTGAAATTATAAGTCTATTGATGACCATGAATCCATTCTTGATTGCCACAAACATATCTGGTTCAGAAATGCCCTTTAGGGAAAGAGATTGCCATCCTTACTTGCTCTGGCCTCCATGTGACTCCAGATCCACAGCAATATTGACTTTTAACTGCCCCCTAGGCAATTAGAGATGTGCAATAATCACTAGCCTCATCCTGTAAAGGAATAATAAAAAACATTCTGCCCAATTCTTCATTTTTCAAGTACATTGGGGTTTACTTGTGTTCCAAGCTGGTACCAGATTCAGGTGTTAAATGCTCATTTTGTTCATGATAAAGTGTCTCTTTGGAACCCTTTCTATCTTTGCTCTATTATCACAAGAAAGATATTGATGAGTTCCCTCATATAAATGATAATCCAACTCTGAGCAGCGATCACAAAGTGTTGTGCTTCATCCTCTTGCCAACCTGTGGAGGGCTACTTCTCAACTCCACCAACTATCACAAACTCAACCCTTTCAATAAACACAGAGGTGCCAATGCTGGTAATCTGAAACAAAAACAGAAAATGCTGGAGAAACTCAGCTGGTCTGACAGCATCTGTGAAGAGAAAACAGGGTTAGCATTTCATGCCCAATGACCCTTCATCTGAACCCCATTCTTTTTAATTCATTCATAGAATGTGACATCACTGGCTAGTGAGTATTTATTGCTCGTCCCTACTTGAGAAAGTGGTGGTGCCTTCTTAAACCGCTGAACTGCACATGCTGTACATAGACGCACAATGCCCTTAAGCAGGCAATGCCAGGATTTAACCCAGCAACAGTCCAGGAATGGCGATATATTTCCAAGTCAGGATGGTAAGTGGCTCGGAGGGGAATTTGCAGGTGGTGGTTTTCCCATGTATCTGCTGCCCTTGTCTTTCTAGATGGAAGTGGTCATGAGTTTGGAAGGTGCTGTCTAAGCATCTTTGGTGAATATCTGGACTACACCTTGTAGACTTCACTCTGCAAATTTCCTCCCAACTCCACTGTGGCCTCTCTGAGATCACCTCATCCTGTTCACTGATCTCTTGCTCTCCAGTCGCCGTGAGCAGTTTCCCCACTCAACTTTCTCTCCCTTTCTGTTTCTCCCTTGTGATTAACTTAGAACAAAGTTCTGAACTGTAAATCAGTTGGACATTTTCACGCACTACTGCTGATAGCTTAATTTAAAGAAGTATATTTAAAATTTCCTCTGTTAAGTATGAGCTACAGAAGCTAAAGAAAATGCAAAGGAGAGCTCTCATTAACTGTAATGACTTGACCTCATGGAGACAAAGGCAGGTGATATTTCTGACAGAAAATGTAATTACTTGATAAAGGAAAGTGCAGAGATCAAAGTTCAAATAGTTGTATTTTAATTTGTGATTGTCTCAGTAATTGGAAGTCTAGAAATTTATAGATTTGAGTCTTCACCCTTCACAGCATACCGAAGAATATTAATACCATTCAGTGGAAACTTTCTAGTTCACAAATTCAAGCCCAAATGTTAAGCCTGGAGGTGCATTTTTAAGTAGGGGAGTTGTCTTTGGTGACCGTTTTGATGTCAGGTAATGCAAAAGAGTTGGGTTCTTTACATGGGTTCCTTCAAATCCTTTACTGACAATTTTCTGTTTCAGCAGCAGAAAACTGGTCAAATGAGGAAGACAAGCTCCCCAGTGAAGTGAGCAGGTTGACCTTGTTGTGGAGGGTGAATTCTGATTACAAAGGAGTCCTGATCATAGCAAGGACAAGGGGTGGGAATAGCTCTGAGGTTTCTGACACTGATCAGCTGGTATAATGGCTGATGGATTGGGACAGGGTGGGGTATGAGTGGTTTAGGTGCATATGGTGTTGAACCTTGAGAAAACACAACTGCTTCTCCTGACCCACAAACAATGCGACATAGTCGGTGCTCATGGATTCAGCCTTTCTTGCTGCCTTTCACCTGCTGGGTTGCCTGAGGCCTGGAAAATGTAGCAACATTGGTCAAATGTACCACGATTGTAAAATGAAGGCAGACAGCTTCATTGCAATACTTAAATGACCAACCCTTCCCCAATCCAAAGAATGTTATTCCAGGGAGCAACATTCAATTCTGCCCAGGAAGAGGCAAGGAGATTCTCATTGTTATTATTGTTATCAATTTATCTGCTAGTTCGTTGCCCCATCAATGGGATCTTTTGAGAATAAGGAAAATTTGAAAAATTAAAATCTAGATGTCTCCTCTCTCCTTTTCAGACTCTAGGACAAAGCCCATCAAGGCCAAAGGACTTGCTAGATTTTAATTTTATTAATTTTCCCCTTTTCACTGGTAATTGTGATTATTTTAAGTTTTTTACACTCTTTTATACTCTGTTTTATGATTGTTTCTGGGTTGTTATTTGTCTTTAACAGTGAAGACAGGTGCAAAATGTTTGTTCAATTCATCTACACATCCCTGTTTTACTTTTTTAATTCCACAGACTCATTCTCTAGATGACCAGCTCTTACTTTTCTTACTTTTTTCTTCTTTAAATATTTTCAGAAGCTCTTCCTATCTGTTTTTATATTTCTAGCTGTTTTTCTTTTATGCACTAATTTCTTCTTCTTTACTAATCTTTTAGTCATTCTTTACTTTCATATTTATGTTTTATTCAATCTTCTGATCTGTCACTTATGGCGATCCAGGTTGGAAATCTGCATCCCCTTCTCTATCTGTTTCCTTCTTCACCCATTCTGGCTTCTCCACTCTCTTCGCTCTCCTTCCATTCTCCTACCCTTCAACCTTTTCTTCCTTAAACCTTCAGTGTAGACTCACGTATGTAAATAACTTTGTAAGTTGTTTGATATTCAGTCTAGTGATTCCAGTGATGCCTGACTTACTGCTCAAGTAAAGGTTCACACAGAACAGTCAAACCTGCTTTAAAATGTAACCTCGATCGAAAATTGAAATTAAAAATGATGGTTGCTTTGAAGACAGCGCAATTTGGTTGATTATTATTTGTTGACTAGAGTATTAAGCAGCTGCTGTCCAGCTTCAAGTGTCAGAATATATTGACAGCATCAAGCACTTGCTGGGTTGATGCCTGGATGATAACCATTCATTATCCACTCAATACAGTTTTCCTGGGTTGGCAAACAGGTTGCTAGTCCTCCATGTGAAAGAAAGGCAATACCTTTATTGCTGTTGCTCCATGTTTAACTCTTTCAACACTGACATTTCTTTGTTGCTTTCAAACAGTGGGTGAAATGCAGGAAGGACTTTTCTTATTATTCATTCATGGGAAGTGGGCATTGCCAGCTGGCCAGCATTTATTGCCCCTCTCTAGTTGCCCTTGAGAAGGTGGTGGTGATTTGCCTTCTTGAACCGGTACAGTCCATGCCCTGTAAGTTAACCCATAATGCCCTTAGAAGGGACTTCCAGTGACAGTGATAGAATGGAGATATATTTCCAAGCCAGGATGGTGAGCGGCTTGGAGGGGAACTTGAAGGTGGTGGTGTTCCCATGTATCTGCTGCTGTTATGCTTCTAGAAGGAAGTGGTCATGGATTTCAGAAGGTGCTGTTAAAGGATCTTTGGCAAATTTCTGTAGTGCATCCCATAGATGGTACACACTGCTACTACTGAGCAGTGATGGTGAAGAGAGTAGATGCTTGTGAAGGTGGTGCCAATTAAATAGGCTGGTTTGTTCTGAATGGTTTCAAGCATCTTGAATATTATTGAGCTGCATTCATCCAGGCAAGTGGGGAATATTCCATCACACTCCTGATTTGTGTGTTTTGGATGGTGGACAGGCTTTGGGGAGTCAGGAAGTGAGTTACTTGCCACAGTATTCCTAGCCTCACAAGATACACTGATGGTGAGTCACTTGAGTTATCAAAGATTCAAAACAGTTAAAACAACCCGAACGTAAGGAAGAATTGAGGCAGCATGAGACAGATAAAAAATTTAAAAAGCAGGAGTTGGAGATAAAAAGACATGAATCTGACAAAAAAGACAGGGAGAGATTTATGAGGCTGGAACCAGAAATTCAGGAGAGATAAATAGATTAAGAAAGGGAAAACATAAAAGGGAGGGAATTGAGGAGAGTAGCATGGTGGCTCAGTCATTAGCACTGCTGCCTCCCATCACCAGGGACCTTGGATTCAATTCCTGTCTCAGCCAACTATTTATGTGGAGTTTGAACATTCTCTTCGTGTCTGTGTGGGTTTCTGCTGAGTGTTCCGGTTCCCTCCCACACTCCAAAATTGTGCAAGATTGGTGGATTGATCTTTGGAAATGCAGGGCTATGGGCATATTGTTGGGTGGTGTGTCTGGGTTGGAGGCCCATCAGTGCAGACTTGGTGGGCTAAATGGACTCCTTCTGCACTGCAGAGATTCTATGAGAGCAGACTGGCTTTATGAGGATGGAGATTAAAAAGATCAGTCGCAGAAGAAGGTCTGATGGTAATTTTGAGGAAAAAGATGTGGAGGTGTTGTCACTTGTCAACCAATCTGCTCCAAATCACCTCATAGGTCACGTTGCTCAGACCCTTATAAGGTTCTGTCATTGTTTCTTTGGCGGTGAATGATTTACTAGGTATGAAGCTTTACTCCATTTTACAAATGAAAGGTTCCCAATGGGAAATGCATTGTTCTGACATCACCGCAATAGCTAGGCAACTGCCGAATGTTGTGAAAACATTCTGAAAGAAAGGTAAACAGGAAAGAAGGAGATAAAAGCAAGATAGAAGGTTTTGAAATAGCTCCAAATCTATCTCCAGTCTGTGTCAATGGACTTCCATAAACATTTCACTCAGTTGCTCCGAATCCCGATTTTATATGGTGACTGTATGACAGTGTTTCATTAATGCATAAATACTTGCAAATTCTGTGAACACCAACGGGATCTAATTGGGATGAGCTTCAATATAATTAACTGTCGACTAATGGGACTGCCTGAAGCCAATTAAAGAAAATCCGAGCTACCTGTTAACTTATGATACATTTCCCAGCAAAATTCAGCATTAAATTATGCAGGCTGACATCAGATATCAAATGCATGGCACAATTGGATGAAAGAAGCATAACATTAGTGTGGTTCTCTGGTTGGTGTGTGTAATCAGAGTGCGTGGAGGTTCCGTTTCCAACCACATCAGCATTCTTGTTGCTGTAACAAAACCTGGCAAATCATGAACCTCATGAACTACACTGTGGCGTCTGCATAATGAATACACAAAGGGAAAGTGAGCACGAAAGCCCGGCTCTCAGAACCATTTCTAACTAATTCATATACGATGATCCACTTTTGATAGACAAGGGAATGTTACAGTGTTGGCAAAAAGCACTGGCAGCTTCACAGAAGGTATATGCGTGCAGTGATTGCTAGAACCTTGGGATCATGTGATGCTACAGAGAACATATCGCAAAACTTTTGTTCCAAGCACTGAGGTTTCCTTAACTGTCTGAACTAATATTGATTGCCAGCTAGCACAACTGACTGATGCAGATAATTTTGAATGTACATTTAACGATCTGTTGAAGAATAAAGTATTTTGCTAACACTTTACCTTTCATGATGATGGTAGTTCTTCAGGATGAATTCAATTAGTCCAATGGAAAAAATACATAAAAAAATTGTGATGTTGTGGCTTAGTTGAAAAGTTGTTTATTCTTTATTTGGTGGCTTTCATATCTTTCTCGTTATTCATAAAATATTATCTTTATTGATAAGAAAGCACAACTAGATATAAGGGAAATGAATAAGCAGTGTTTAGCAGATTGTTTTCAGATTTCCATTGGCCCTCCTTTCCAACTTCGGTTGAACTGATCCTGATATTCTGTCTATATACTTCACATTTACAGAGTGCTGTCGTTTTGGAAATAATCCGAAGCAAATACTTCAAAATTCCATTATTATGTGGGAACAAAAATGTATAGCACAGTGTAAGTTGTTTGAGCCTAATATCATGCAAGAAGGAACTAAATTGTCTGCTAATGGTTGACTCAAGGACCTTTAGCTCCCAATTTCAGTACAGAACCAAGTTCTCCAAGACACACTGTATGATTTGGAATATATCAGCATTGCTTTACTGCCACTGGGTCTAAATTCTGGAATTCCCTTCCCAAAAGCACCACCTGACATGTATTGCAGTGTTTTAAGAGCAACCAGCTGTATTTCAGGAGGCTAGTTGGATGACTCTCTACTGTACTGTCAATGGACAAGAGGCAATGGACATAGATGGCATTATGCCAGCAACATGTACATCATGAATAAACACACTTTTAAAAACTGGCTCAGGATTGTAGCATCAGCATCAATACGCCAAGGCTCTGAAAGAAGGCACGGTGGTACAGTGGTTAGCACTGCTGCCTCACAGCACCAGAGACCCGGGTTCAATTCCCGCATCAGGCGACTGACTGTGTGGAGTTTGCACATTCTCCCTGTGTCTGCGTGGGTTTCCTCCGGGTGCTCCGGTTTTCTCCCACAGTCCAAAGATGTGCAGGTCAGGTGAATTGGCCATGCTAAATTGCCTGTTGTGTTAGGTAGGGGGGTAAATGTAGGGGAATGGGTGGGTTGCACTTCAGCGGGTCGGTGTGGACTTGTTGGGCCGAAGGGCCTGTTTCCACACTGTAAATAATCTAATCTAATCTAATATGCGTTCTTTGGACAGAGCACACACGATTGGATGAATGAAAATGGAAGATAAAAGTTTGAAGAAGTGGGGTACTTTACCATCCTGCTGGTTGTCTGTGAGAGCGCTTCAACTTGATTCATGGTTAGTCTTCTTAATAGCATCACTAATGCTGAATGCCTGGAGATCTCCTTGGCTTAAAATCCTGAAACATCGATCCTCCTGCTCTTAAGATGCTGCCCAACCTGCCGTGCTTTTCTAGTGCCACACTTTTTGATTGTGATCTCCAGCATCTGCAGGCCTCACTTTCTCCAACGATGATTAAAATCAGATCCAGTTGATGTCAGGGAAGGTAAAATACAAGTCTTAAATTATTGTTATAATCTACTAGCTATAGATCCAAATTAAGAAACAACCTAATGAAAGCTTTTTTTTTATAACACTCATTGAACAGTCACCTTAGGACTGTCCATGTAGATCTGTAATTCAGCCACAATCCTGCTTGGTATTTTATCATCGGGCGTGTTGCTTATTGGTCTTCTCTCTCCCGTTGATCTTCATCATCCAGCTGGGTCAGGGTTATCTATTGTCAGTAAAGAACGAAAGCACAGGCTCAATCAAAGAAAGCAAGTCACCATTGATGTTTTCTCAAATGGTGTTCATCCCAAAAAAAAACATTAATTAGAAAAAAACACAGACTGTAACAGAAGTCTAACTCATAATGACATTTGAGTATTAAAAACAATTTCTGATGAAGTGACAACTGAGCACTGTGTAAGTCTAATTGCAGTATCCTCAAAAGGCAAGTGAGTTTCACACTTTCTCTTTCAGTCTAGTGCAGCCTACCTTGTCATATTTTATTAATTAAGCTTGACATTTGGTTGTTCTTGCATCAAAGCATCAAAGTTAGTGTCACCCTTTGTTAGAAGAAAATAACCGTGACAGTTGGAGATAAAACAATACCCCACTGTGATGGACAAATCCACATCTTTGAAGGACGTTGCTTCATATCTTCTCAGATTGTGGATCTGCTCTGTGAGGCAGGGCAGCACGAGCAAAGTCACTGCTGCTCATTTAATGGTAGGTGACATGTCTGCAGTTATATCTCATCCAGCCTCTAAATCATGAAGGATTGCAGTGTATTTTCTTTGTGTCAGTCTTATGCTTAAAATTACTTGTCGAACTCTATCCAAGTCTGATTATTAATAATGCAGAAGGCTCGCAGTGCTTCAACTGAAGATTTTTAAAAATTTCTCTTCAGTAACATTCAGGCTGTTGCCAAGGAAACCTGATACAGTTCTTGACCAACCACAGTTGCAGAAATCAAAGTCAAGGAAAGGTGCTTGTGTAGTGGGGAGGAGGTCTGTATGTGGATCAGTATGAGTTTAATACAAATTCATGGTCTGAATACGAATTAATGAATTCTTAAGTACAGGGCAATTAGCATCTACAAAGTACTTTCCTTTTTGCATTTGCCCCACTTGAGAGAAAACCCTTCTTACAATTTGCAGATCTTGTGTCTGCACCAGAATTGAACAGTAAAGGTGTTAAACTGCCTCAATAGTGTTTGTTACTTCAGTGCTACAGGTTTTCTTTGGTAACAAGAATGGCCATTTGTTGATGATGCTAGAGTATACATGCAGGAAATGTCAGACAGAGTTGAAAGTTGAATCTCTCTTCAAAAGGAAGAAGAAGGCTTATGTCAGGATGAGATGTGATGGCTCAGTTAGGGTGCTTGAGAGTTACAGGTTAGCCAGGAAAGACCTAAAGAGAGATCTAAGAAGAGCAAGGAGAGGACATGAAAAGTCATTGGTGGAAACCCTAAGACTTTCTCTTTTTTTTTAATATAGATATTTTTATTGAAAATTTAACATGTTTTACAAGTTTACAAAAGAAAACTTAAAAAATTCCAAGTATAAACATTGATATACAATTAAATCTTAAATAAATGATAACCAAAATCTATCAAACAGAGGAAAAAGAAATACCGAGGGAAAAAAAACAAAACTCAACTAACTACTCATCTAACCTACAACTAACCAGAGTGTATGATTAAAATTCTTATATTATTCAAGAGAAACAAAAGGCCAACAGATAACACATAAATTGAGTAGTGATATACATGCTCGGAATGTGTTAACATCAGATCATAACAAAACCCGTATTCATGAGGGATTCCTCTCCCAGGGGGCCCCGGACCAGCCAGGTTCACCCTCTCAATTAAATAAAGGCCCTTGTAGGATGACTGAGATATCTGCATTTGTGTAATTCAAGAAGAGCTGCCATATTTTACGGAGTAATTTGGTTTTTCTCCTGGTGCACCATATTTGTAAGGAAGTCCGGGGGAGTATATTGCATAATTATATGTGCCAACTCGAAGGTCCGTGAGGGCCCTCAGCCACCCAGTTTACCAAAATGTTTTTCCCTGCTCAGAAAGAGAGAACGGAAAATAATCTCCTCCCTGTCGTAACGTCAGGTGTTATTTATCCAATAAATGTGCCTCCTATAGGAGAGCTACATCGATCCTCTCTTTCTTGAGGTTTGATAATATTCTCCTCCTTTTGATTGGTGAATTACTCCCCATGACATTCCAGGTGCACCATTTAATTGACCGATTACCCATAATCACCGGGCAAGTCCGAGACCCCCCGGGAAAAGAAAGCCTATCCAAAACATCCCGACCATAGAGCATATAAAATTCACAAAAATAAAAGGTCTTTAATACATTCAGATCAAATAATAAAAACCTATTTCTAAAGTATAAAACGTATTTAAATGGAGATCTTTCCCCTTATTCCCAGGGGGCATCACTTCCTTTCCAAAAAAACTCATCATAACCTTTCCCAACCAGTGCCACACCCTTGACCCAGGCACCCCACGATAGGATAAAAAAAATTCAAGTATACTACTGAATTAGAACTAACAGTGAGTACCTTATCCCCCATCCCCACCCCCCCACCCACACCAACAACTGGATATATTTGGTAATGTTAATACCATATATGAACATATATGACTATAAAATTACAGTCTCAGCAAATAATAATTAAATATAGTAATACAAAATAACAGGGGAAAACAATTCCGCTCCTAAGGACAGAGATAAAATAGGAAAACCTTCTCCCCACCTACATTAACTAGAACCCCCAGCCTATATATATATATATATATATATTAAAAAAAAGGGGAAGAAAATCGCTAAGTAAAGAATAAATAAATAAACCCCAGAGATAATATTAAACAGTAAGGTAATGAAAGGGAAAAAAAGGGGGGTAAACCGGGGTGTGGGGGGGCAAAACAACATCAATTAACTCTTATGATTTATCTAAGAGAGTCCGAAAGTTCCTTGGCCTTTTCCGGTGATCCGAAGTTCTTCACGGACCCTTCATGGCTGAAGTGTAGTATAGCTGGGTAGCGCAAGGAGTATTGAATGTTTAAATCCCTTAAACGCTTCTTTGCTTCATCAAACACCTTCCTCTTTTAGACCAGAGCTGGGGAAAAGTCCTGAAATAACATAATCTTGGATCCTTTATAAGTCATGCCTTGGGGATCTTTCCCAAGATTTCTGGAGGCTTCCAAGAGCATCTGCCTCTCCCTATAGCTCTGCAGCCGGAACAGGACAGCGGGGGCGCTGGTTCGAGCCGGGCCCGCGTATTGCAACCTGGTAGTCCCATTCCACCCTTACCTGGCCTGATCCAGCCTCCAGATTTAAAAGCTGTGGAAGCCACTGTTCAAGGAACCCTGTAAACTGGCCTTCTTCTTCCTGTTCGGGAAGGCCCAGCAAACGAATATTTTCTCGATGACCTCGATTCTCGAGGTCATCAATGTGATTCTCTAAGGTCAGGACTTGCTGCTCGAGAGTCCGGACCCGAACCACAGCCGATTCTGCAATGGCCTCAGAGGTTGCGGCCTTTAGCTCCGTCCCTCCGACTCGGCACTCAATTTCTTTGATGTCTCGGCCGTGCTTTTGTAGCATGGCCGCGAATGAATTCTATCGACTTCGGGACTCTTCAATGAAAGCATCGATCTTCGCATCGAGTTTAGAGATTATTTCCGCGAGGCTCGCCACCATAGGTAAGCCCCCCGGGGTGGCTGCGGATGCCTCTGCTGCAGCTGGGGACGGTGGGGGAGGGGCTCCTGCCTGCTGAGAGCTGCAGGCTCCTTTCCCCCTAGTCATTTTTACAGGAGACTGAACTGTTTAAATTTAGTACTGAACCACTAATTACATTAAGTAAAAACTATTTTAAATGATTTGGTGAGTGTGGTGGAGGAGGGGGGCCCACTTTGCCTAGGCCTTGGGAGGAGCACTATAGACTCAGACTTGCTGAGTCGCCGCCATCTTGGATCTCCCCTAAGACTTTCTATAGCTATATCGGAATAAAAGAACAATAGAGTAAAATTAGTGCCAATTAAGCATAGTAGTGGGAAGTTGTGTGTGGAGTCAGAGGACATAGGAGAAACACTAAATGAATACTTTTCATCAGTATTCACACTAGAAAAAGACAATGTGGTTGAGGAGAATACTGATGCACAGGCTACTAGACTAGATGGGATTGAGGTGCGTAAGGAGATGTTAGCAATTCTGGAAAGCGTAAAAATAGATAAGTCCCCTGGGCCAGATGGGATTTATCCTTGGATTCTCTGTGAAGCCAGGGAAGAGATTGCTGGTTTTGATATTTATGTCGTAATTGTCTACAGGAATAGTGTCAGAAAACTGGAGGATAGCAAATGTTGTTCCCTTGTTCAAGAAGGGGAGTAGGGACAACCCTAGAAATGATAGACCTGTGAGCCTTACTTCTGTTGTGGTAAAGTGTTGGAAAGGATTAAAAGAGATAGGATTTGTAATCATCTAGAAAGGAATAAGTTGATTAGGGATAGTCCACATGGTTTTGTGAAGGGTAGGTTGTGTTTCACAAACCTTATTGAGTTCATTGAGAAGGTGACAAAACAGGTAGATAAGAGTAAAGCAGTTGATGTGGTGTATATGGATTTCAGTAAGGTATTTGGTAAGGTTCCCCATGGTAGTCTATTGCACAAAATATGGAGGCATGTGATTGAGGGTGATTTAGTGGTTTGGTCAGAAATTGGCTAACTGAAAGAAGACAGAGGGTGATAGTTGATAGGAAGTATTCATCCTGGAGTTCAGTTACTATTGATGTACTGCAAGGGTCTGTTTTGGGTCCACTATTGTTTGTCACTTATATAAATGACCTGATTGACGGTGTAGAAGGATGGGTTAGTAAATTTGCAGATGACACTAAGGTTGGTAGAGTTGTGGATAGTGATGAAGGATGTTGTGGGCTACAGAGAGACATAGATAAGCTGCAGTGCTGGGCTGAGATGTAGCAAATGGAGTTTAATACGGACAAGTGTGAAGTGATTCACTTTGGAAGGAGTAACAAGAATGCAGAGTACTTGGCTAATGGTAAGCTTCTTGGTAGTGTAGATGAACAGAGAAATTTCAGTGTCCAGATACATAGATCCTTGAAAGTTGCTACCCAACTTGATAGGTTGTTAAGAAGGTATATGGTGTGCTAGCTTTATTAGTAGAAAGATTGAGTTTCAGAACCATGAGGTCATGCTGCAGCTGTACAAAACTCTGGTGCGGCCGCACTTGGAGTATTGTGTACAGTTCTGGTCACCGCATTAAAGGAAGAATGTGGAAGCTTTGGAAAGGGTTCAGAGGAGATTTACTAGGATGTTGCCTGGTATGGAGGGAAGATTTTACAAGGAAAGGCTGAAGGACTTAAGGCTGTTTTCATTGGAGAGAAAAAGGTTGAGGGGCGACTTAATTGAAACATATAAGATAATCAGAGGGTTAGGTAGGTTGGAAAGTGAGAGCCTTTTTTCTTGGATGGTGATGGCTAGCACAAGAGGTAGTTTCTTTACTCAGAGTGTAGTAGGGGCTTAGAACGCACGGCCTACAACAGTAGTAGACTCGCCAACTTTAAGGGTGTTTAAATGGTCATTGGGTAGGTATATGGATGAGAATGGAATAGTGTAGGTTAGATGGACTTCAGGTTGGTTTCACTGGTCAGCGCAACATCGAGGGCCGAGGGCCTGTACTGCACTGTGATGTTCTATGTTCTATGTAGAGGATACAAATATACAAATCAGGAGGACTGTGCTGGTCAGCCCTTGAACCTGCATTGTTATTCAATAAGACCATTGCTGATCTAATAATAAGTTACTGCAGTGCATCTTGAATCACCATGAACCCATTGTGAATATCCATTAGCCTTCTTCTTCAAGATGCCCCATCAAATTCTTTACCTATGTGCTCCACAATTCTTACTCCCTATCCTGGCTGCAGACCATCACATGCCCAATGTCTTGCCATGAGCAGATACTGAAGGATTCGGCGATGTTAAATGAAAGTGGAGGTGGTTAGATTTTCTGCTGGTGGACACAGTCTTTGCCTGGGACCTGAGTGGCACAAATGTTAACTTGCAATTTATCAGCTCACCTCTCAAGGCTCTTTCCTGTCATACTTGGTTAAACGCCTTATAAAACCCAAAATATTGGTGACCTTTTAATAACCTTTTCTACCATCACTTAGACTTTTTGGAGAATTAGATATTTTTTCACTCAGATAATTCACATTCTTCCAAGGTTTTAAAAATCTATGACATTGTGGTTGAAGGTATTTTTGGAGTTTTTAGTAACTCTGGTTTTCCCTTGAAGTTGAGGGTGTCATTCTGCAACCCAGAGTTATGGGTCCTGAGGTGAGGAGGTTATTCCTTCGTTAGTTATTTTCCCCACTTAGTTTTCGAGGATTGGAACAGGGACAGAGATAAGGTGAATAGCAAAGGTCTTTTCTCTCAGGTAGGGGAGTTCAAAATTAGGAATCATAGGTTAAAAGTGAGAGGGGAAAGATTTAGAACAGACCTGAGGGGCAATATTTTCCACCACAGACCATGGTGCATGTATAGAATAAACTGCCAGAGGAAGTGGTAAATGCATGTACGATTACAATTTTTAAAAGATATTTGGATAGATACATGAATATGGAAGATGTAGAGGAATATGGGCCTAACTCAGGTAAATGGAATTAGCTCGTTTGGGAAACATTGTCAGCATGGATGAGTGGACCTAGGGGTCTGTTTCTGTGCTGTGTGACTCCATGACTCTGTGTTCTGCTTTGGTGTAAAATGGAACCTCTGATTAATATCTTGACCCCAGCTCTCTTACTTTACTTTCTTTCTTCCAAACCCTAGTTACATCTCAGTTAAAGATGTTATACCGTAGGTTTCCCCATAACAATTTGTGCTCTTGTCCCATTGGTTTTATTCAAAATGTTTTGTGAATTTGCATGCATTGAACTTAAAACAGCCTCCTTATGTTGGGTAATATCACTCCTTTCAATCTTTCATCCTTGTGATCTGTGTTTTATTACTTTCTTCTTTTCTTGTCCATCTGCCTGTATCCTTTGCTTCTTTTGTTTTTTGGTTCTGTTGTATGTACTTGCCTCTTGCCATAGTACCAGATACTATATGGGTGTACATTTATTCCATTCTGTCCAAACAAATACCACCCAATCTGTTCAGGAATTCCTGTCCCAGATTCAATGCTCCATTCCTGGATTTGCTGCCTTATTATTCCGATCATGATATTTCCAATTGGCATATTTCCAAGATGTTTGCTGGTGATGTACAATGTTCAAATGACTTGTAAGTCTCCAAATACTTAAGTAGTCCTTACCTGCACGGAGCAAGGCCTGGGCAATATCCAGGCCTGCACTGATAAGTGGTGAGTAACATTTGTGCCAGGCAATGATAATCTCCTTTAAAAGACAATCTAATCGTCCAAAACAATTGTTACTACTGAAGGTCGTATTTTTATCCTTGAAGATTATATTGAACAGAAATGTAACAGAGCCAGCCTAATAAATACCATGGCTACAACCGCAGGTCAGAGTTGGGAATTCTATGGTGACTACCTTTTTAAAATTTGTTCTTGGGATGTAAGTACTGGTGGCAAGGCTAGTGTTTTTTGTAAATCACTAATTGCCTTTGAACAGACTGACCTACCGTATTGCTGTTCACTAATTAGAATACGCAAGTCAGGGGTGTGTTAAGAGTACTTCTCTCTACTCTATGCACCCTGGAAGACTATAACTCCAACAATAAGAAATAAGCAAACACCATTTAAAATAAAAGGAGCCCACAATAGCATCAGTGTGTATTATCTATAACAGGCAACTCTTCAACCCTCCTTTAAGAGCAAAATCTGGACAATACGCAGTCTTGCCTGAAAAATGGCAAGTTACAGTCAATGACCATTTCTAACAAGAGGGAATCTAAACATTGTTCCCAGATATTCAACAGCATTATAATTGCTGAATCCCTCATATCAACATCTTAGGGGTTACTATTGACCACAATTTGAAAAGGACTAGCCATATAAATACTGTGCCAACAAGAACAGGTCAGAGGCTTGAAACCCTGCAGAAGTAACTCACTTCCTGATTCCTCAACGATATTCCATCGACATGTAAGTCAGGAGTGTGATAGAATACTCCACACTTTCCTGGATGAGTGCAGCTCCAACAACATTCAAGAAGTATTAACACCATCCATAACAGTACAGCCCACCTGAATGGCAACATATTCACAAACATTCACTACTTCCATGACCGATGTTCAGTAGAACCAGTGTATAACGTATACAAGGCACATAGACATACATCAAGAATTTTTGGACAGCACCTTCCAAACACACAGCCACTTCCATCTGGAAGGACAAAGGCAGCAGATACATGGGAACACCACCATCTACAAGGTCCCCTCCAAGTCACTCACCATCCTGACTTGGAAATATAGTGCCATTCTTTCAGTGTCACTGGATCCAATTCTTGAACTGCCTTCCTAATGGCATTGTGGGTGTATCTACATGAAATGGACTACAGCAGTTCAAAAAGGCAGCTCACCATCACCTCCTCAAGGGCAACTAGAGATGCAATTAATAAATGTTGGCCCAGCCGTGACATGCACATCCCATCAATTAATTAGTGAAAGAAGCACCTTCCAAATCCATTAACTCTAACACGTAGCAGGAGAAGGGAAGCAAATGCTAATGAAAACCACCACATGCAAGTTCTGCTCCAAATCATACACCACCCTGACTTGGAAATACATTGCTGTTCCTGCACTATCATGGCATTAGACTCATGAAACTCCTTCCCTAGCCACACTGTGGGTGTACTGACACCACAGAGATACATCAGTTTAAGAAAGAGTCCCAACATCACTTTCTCAAGGGCAATTAATGCTGGCCTGGCAGTATCCCAATTCCATTAATGAATTTTTAAAAACTCCTTAAGGTCTGTTTTAATTTGACTCTTCTTGAAATTCTCTTCACATGTTTTCAGTTCTGTTTCTTCTTTTATCAGTAGTTCCAATATTTATTGCTATACTGCCCTGAAGAGTTGTTTAATCAATTCAGCCTCCTCAAAGGAGACACCTTGTCACATTTCTAATCCTAGCCACTTGAAGGTGAAGCACTTGAAAAAAGTGTTGTATAAGGTAATTGCTCAGAAGGTCTTCCTCTTCCAGACAGCTTCACTTAATCTGATGATCCACTGTTTCCCAATAGTCTCAGCACCAATGGTCCAAATTTTCTAAAATTATTGTGAAACTTAGTTCTGATCTCGAATGGGCAAAAATAAACCACACTTCATGTCTGAACTGTTCTGCCCTTGAATTCTCCTATTCCAAAGTTCAAGACCAATCCAGGAATGCTCACAACTTGCGATGAAGTGAATCAACATGGAAACAGTGCCTAATTTTTAGCAATAAGTGCCATATTCTGTGGTTTAGATGCCCTGCAGCCAGTTAGAAAGTTACTAAGTCTGCCTGGTGTGCATGAACTACGGTGCTAGTTGGGTGAGGAAGAATAGGGTGGTTGATATGTGAGGGTTAGAGTGCCAGATAAAAGGATGAGTGCTTATGATAGTATGGGTTGGGTGGGGGGTTTGGATGGGGGTGGGGGTGACAGTGTTCTTGGGAGGAGCCATCAGTGATGAGTCAGGGATTCAATGTGATTTGTACCTGATTACTACCATGTGTTATGATCCCAGATAGGGACCCAGCTAGATGGTTTATAACTTCATTTATTTTTGATTTTACCAAAGAGGTCTCTTGTCAAAACTTAAGCACCACAATGCTGCAGGTTTTGCTTTAACAATAAAAGCAGAAGTTTATTACAAAAGGAACAAAGATAAATTAGAATAATCCGAGATATCTGCCTATGATATAAATTCAAAGAATTTAGACTTTTCAAAGATTTTAATCCCATTAATCATAATCATAATCCTCCTTCATCAATTAAAAAGAAACAAAACAGGTTTTGTATAGTACCTAAACACCCTGGTACAGTTCTCAAAACACCACTCCTGATATAGTACAAACAACAAAAATATAATACTCACTTCAGCCTCTGGGTATCTAATACCTTGGCAGGTTTAACTCACTTGCGTCTTCAATTATTAAAGTGAAACTGCAATAGTTTCTTCCTGGGGTAAACATACCTTGAGCATTTTTGCACTCAGATTAAATAACTTTTTTTGTATATTTTACCTGGTAACTCACTATATTCCTTCCTTCTTAGGAGCACTCCTTTATATGCTCATCCTGTTCCACTGTCTTTTCAGGACTAAAACACTACCCAAAAGTTAAATTGAAAGTGAAGGTTGTCTCCCCAAGCTTTAAGAGAAAATAAATTTCAGAACTCTTTAGTAAACCTTTGAGACCTCATTGTTTAACATGCTGCATTGCAAACCACCTAAAATAAGTAAAAGTCCATCAGTGCACCAAAACACATTTACTTTATAGCCAGGCTTCAAAAACTGCTTTTCAAGTAAATCACCATGTTTGCATAAATACTTATAAGCTAATAATTCACTCATGACATACAGAAAAAACCCATCCATTACTAGCTGAACCCCAGAAATCTAAGCTTGCAGTAACTGACATTAATAATTATAAAACATAAATCACTAAGTTTACATGACACATGCAAAAATTGATATCTTGTTTAAGGCACAAACCTTTTCTCTTTAAGACTGATTAGTGCTTTTCCTCTACCACTGTAAAACAAAAAGGTCCTTAAATGCAGTCTGAGTTATAGCAAACAAACCAACCATGAGCTGATAGTTGTGGGCACTGCAGCACAAAGAATGTGGTAGCAGTGTTGGGCAACATTGCTGAATACCACAAGGGAATAAGTAAATATGCTATTGTATTCTATAAGACCAATGGCTTATAATGTTATAACTTATCTAGGCATTTAAAAGAGTTCAGATAATTTTGATGAAGTTCTACAAGCTTTTGACAGCTTATTGAACCTGAGAACAAGATTAACCGAGAAAGTTCAATAGCTAGGAGACTTTATTGGTATGTTCATGAATGATCTCTACACATTAATGGAAAACTATGACTGTGGAGTTTTAGAAGCAGAAGTCATTACAAACAGAATTGTTATTGAATTACAAGCCTAAGGAAACATATGAAAAACCAAGACAAGCAGTTAGCCAGACACCAAAGAATAAGAATCTTTCAGTGGCTTTTGTAGAAACTAGCCACAAAAAGACATGACCCTCTCTTACTAGTATCCTCACATACAGATGAGGAAGTATACCACTTCGACTGAGATGGCACATCCATCCTAGGACAAGCCAAACAAAGACACGCACAAGAATTCCTCGAAGCATAGCATTCCAACCGGAACTCTATCAACAAACACATCGAGTTAGACCCCATCTACCACCCCCTGAGAAAAGTAACAGGAAGTGACTTCACCACAGGAAATAACATCACCACAGGAAATGACACCACAAACCCAAAGAAACCCAAACATATAAATAGAAAGCAGGAATTTTCAGCAGTGCTTTGCCTGAGGCCCACTGAAGATGTTACCTAGTAGGGTAATGAAACTTCTGGAAATGAACCTTTCAGCTCAGCGAGCAAACCTACATCCAAAACCTCAACCTGAGCTACAAATCTTCTTAAAACTCGCTAAAAGGAAATTATAGAAGGAGTAGGCCATTCAACTCTTCCAGCCTGTTCCAGCATTCAACAAGACAATGTTTTTTCAGATTGTGGTCTCAACTCCATATTCCTGCCTGTCTGTGGTAACCTTTGGCTCCATTGTTCATCAAGACTATACTTACCACTGCTTTAGAAATATCTGAGAGTTCCTCATCCACCACTTTCTGGGGAAGAGTTTTTCAGATTCTGGAGCCTCTGAAAGAGAAAAGAAATCGCCATCTTAACCTGTGCCTCCTAATTCTAGATCCCCTCACAGGGGGATCTATTCTCTTAGCATTTGCCCTTCAATAAGATCGCCACCCATTCCTGTAGATAGACTCCAATGGTTACAGGCCTCACTGTCCAAGCTTCCTTCAAAAGATAATCCTTTCCTCCCTTGACTTAGTCAAGTGAACCCCCTTTGAATTGTTCCTAATTAAATGATGTCCTTTTCCAAATAAGGAGACCAAAACTATAGTGTACACAATATGTGATCTCACCAATATTCAGTGCAACTTTAGCAAGACATCTTTATCTTTATACATCATGCCCCTTGCAAAGAATGACCACATTCCATTGATTTTTCTAATTACATGCTGAGTCTTTGTATTAACATTTTGTTATTCATATACGAGGACACCCAGACCTCTCTGTACCTCAAAGCTCTATAAATTCTCTACAGCTATGCTGCTTTGCCTGCTGCCAAAGTGGACACGTTCACAGCACAACTCCACACCAGCACCAGCACTGGCACAGTCACTTCAATGAGGCCACAATCTAAGTTAGAGCAGGGAGACCTGGAGGAGCAGCACATCACTCATAAGCAAGATGTGGAGAGAGAGGTAGGCTCACCTCCACTGGATAGAGTAAGGGTAGAAGCATTTTGGATGAGTGAAAGTTCACACAAAATATTGGAAGGCTGTCTGGGAGTTCTGTAATGTCCTGCCTATTTCAGTGTCAAGTGTGTGGTGCTGGAAAAGCACAGCAGATTAGGCAGCCTCTGAGGACCAGGAGAATTGACGTTTCAGGCATAAGCCCTTCATCAGGAATGGCTTATGCCCGAAACGTTGATTCTCCTGCTCCTCAGATGCTGCCTGACCTGCTGTGCTTGTCCAGCACCACACTCACGACTCTGATCTCCAGCATCTGCAGTCCTCACTTTCTCCCTGCCTATTTCAGTGACCAGCGAGGGCTGAGTGTCTATCTCTGTAGCATGGACTTTTTAACCTTTGGAGGAAGAACACAGATGTGCTACTCTGTGCAAAGATGCAACACCTCAAGGGGGATCTCAAACAAGGATGATCTCTCTGGGTTATCCAAGTCAGAGTCAAGCGTGGATAGAGAGAGTCTAGACAAGGCAAGTGCTCTGTAAAGACTCAGAGATTTAACAGCATGAGCTCTGTCATTGAGAGAGTGGGAACCCTCCTGGACAGCCACATGCAGCACAGTCCAAAGTGGGAGCAGGAGCAGTGTACTGACAAACTCATGCAAATTAAGACTCTCAGTAACATTTACCACAAGGTGTCAAGTCACTGTGCACTCCACAGCAAATCTCTGAGACCTTCTGTCTAGAGAGTTGCAACCTCCTTAGGGCTAGTACACCCTGTTGTATAAGGTAACAGGTCAGAAAGGTTTAATGTTGGAGATTGCATTAAGTATCACAAAGTCTAGGGTGGAGAATGAGCAGTGTAGCATAAGATCCCAATGGAGACAGATGTCTCATCTCTGGACCGATAGTCTTGTAATTATGCCAAATTAGCCAATGTAACTGATATCCATTGCTTTCGTGTCATAAATTACCCCTAGTTGTGATGACAAATGCCTCTTCTTATTCAGACTAAAGTAGTTTACCCTCAACCACGACCACTTAGAGAGGTCTTTAGACTCATTAAAGGACAGAGGATTGGAGGCAGCACTCTACTTCATCCACAAAGCACCTGTGGTAGGTACCACAGCATTAGGATAAACCCAATGGAAAGGTGGCATCTTCTTGCACTTGCAGCCCCTTTCTGTGTCTTCTGCCTCCTTCTGACCAGACTGAGTCATTTCCTCCTCCTCAAAGTAATCTGTGTTCCTCTGTAAACTTGGAGCTGCCAGAGGTTTGTGTAGCGGGATTGTCTCTGCTGAATGTCTGTTGCCCAGATGAAGCCAACAACCTGATGCACTTGCCGGGCCCCAACCTCTCATTAATAGGAAGTGGCATCTGCTTTCCTGCTTTCCCAGCCACATAACCAACCTGTTCGGACCTGATTGAGATCCACATCTAGATCGACTGAACATGGGCCTCCTGACTCCAGAGGTAGTGAGTCTACGACTACACCACAAGAGCACCCCCAGCTCTATAAATTATTGTGGAATGGGTGGACATAGACAGAGGTCTAATGACCCAGGTTGATACCTTACCTGCCTATTGTATTGTAGTGACAGCTGCATGGGGCGGGGAGTTGATGGCCAGCCACACACTCTGCTTTACATGCACTGTCTCCCCCTCATCCTGCAGAACATCTGCTGGTAGATGGGCATTAAACTCCACCCCCTTGTTCCTGATTAAAAAATGTCAGTTTTTTTGGTTCCTTGCCAAACGCAATAAATAAAACTGCTCAATTTTCCTTCAGCATCTGGAAAGATGTCTAGCAAATGGATTCTGTGGAGTTTTGATGGTTTTCCACCCAGGAGAATATTTTCCATTCCATTTTATTCGGAGTCAGCTGTGATTTTAAAGTTTATATTTAGCTCATTAACCTGAAAAGAGTCACATTGACTCAAAGGAGGAAGGATTCATATCTTACAACATAAAAGGGAAATGTTAGGAACATTATCAGACCCTAATCCCTCACTCTGGATCAAATTCATTCCCAAATATTTTGCGCATTATGTTTTATTTTGTTTTTACATCCTGCCGTACTGAAATGAAATAAACAAGCTATGACCTCAGCTTGAAATAAGTAGAGGCTCATTTTTAGGTTTGTTCTTTTTATTAAGTCTAGCTAATTATTAACTAAGCCAGAGTAGCTGCATTGTTATCAGCCTTACCTTAAAGTATTCTAAAAATGTCCTCACAAATTGAATGATCAATATTCTTAACAGGACATAGTTATAAATAATTAGAGCAGCAATGTTACCAGCCTTCCAGTCCAGCTATTTTAATTCAGTGTTGTCCAAACAATTCTTCCAAGGTTAGACAGGTTTCTTCAGCTCATAAAGGTCAGGTGCTAGCTCTTGTGTTGCATTTGTTTTTTGCGTTCATTTTAACAGTCAGATGCCAAGAATGTAGCCACAATATTCAACAGCCAATCAGGTATCCCATCTACAATTAAACATGTAATGCTTTAACCTTTCTTCATGATGAAATCTTCAATGCTTTTCGACAAAAGCACAAAGAATGTAAGTAGGAGCAGCAGTTGGATGTGGTGGCTATCTATTATGCATGTAGTTCAGATAGACTTCTTTAATACATGAAGAACATAAAAACAAGTTCTTTTTTTCTTGTATCCATTTTATATCTGGCAAATCACACAAACAGCAAATGTTTCTTTTGGCGAGATCATTTTGGTAAGAAGTTACTGAAACAAATTATTGAATCTGTGATTCAGGTTTTGTATGAGAAAGCTATGGTTATATGTAGAATGGAAGTTGCCTTAAATGGTGATAACCTGTGAGCATTTAATTCAGGTTTTTCAAGCTGCTGACCAATTGTATCCTTCTGAGAAGATATGCTTTTTTGGCAGCTATTCTTAGTTAATGTATTGTTATTTTTGTTTAGCTGAACAAAATTGGAGGGTGCCAACAGAAAATACTGGAAATATGGAAACGAAAAATTGGTTTCAATCCAGACAAAATTGAATTCAATCCAGAAAATCTGGATAAAGTGAGGTGATGCACTTGGGCAGGTCAAACAAGGCAAGGAAATACATAATGAATGGTTGAATCCTGGGAAGCACTCAGGATCAGAGGGATCTTGGTCTACATGTACACTAGCCCCTTAAGGGCAGGTGGATAAAGTGGTTAAGAAACATATGTGGCATACATACCTTTAGTAGACAAGCCATAGAGTTTTATAGCAGGGAGCTTATGCTGAAATTGTATAAAACATTGGTTAGGCTGCAACCAGATACTGTGTGCAGTTCTGGAATTCGTATTATAAGAGGGATCTGATTGCGCTGGAGAAGGTACAGAGGTGATTTACCAGGATGTTGCCTGGGCTTCAGCTATGAAGAGAGATTGGATAGGCTGGGTTGTTTTCCTTAGACCTGAGGAGATTGAGAGGTGAAATGATTGAGGTGTCTATAATTAGGAGAGGCATATATAGAGGAGACAGGAAGTAGCTGTTCCTCTTGATGAAGGGATCAATGACCAGGAGACATAGATTTATGGTAAGGGGCAAAAGTTTAGAGGAGATGTAAGGAAAAACATTCTCACGCAGAGGGAGTTGAGAATGTGGAACTCATTGTCTATAAGGATGGTAGAAACAGAAACCCTCAGAACATTTAAGTGGTACTTAGATATGCATTTGCCAAGGCATAAAAGATTATGGACCAAGTGCTGGAAAATGGGATAGAATAGTTAGGCGGTTGGTTTTGACTGGTACAAACTCAGTGGGCTGAAGGGCCTTTTTCAGTACTGTAGATCTCTATGACCCGAGCACTATGACTTTAACATATAAAGAGATGTGAAGAAGGAAATCCGGTCACCTGCTGGGCTGTCATATTTTTCAGAGAAAACCATTTAGTTATTGATACTGTGGGGAGGCCCAATTTTTCAAATTTCTATTAACTTTTCCAAACCCTTCTGTGAAGTCATTTTCAGGAACATATACGTGAAGTGAAAAGGATGAGTAAAAGGTTGTTAAACCTGAATGAGTCATACCAGACTGAAAAAGTTAACTATTTCTCTCCACGCTTGCTGCCAGACCGGCTGAGCTTTTCCAGCATTTTCTGTTTGTTTCAATAAAAGTTGAAATTCAGCCTTAGTGAGATCTAAACTTGAGTTGCAGTTAACCTATAGAATCATAAATAGAATCATAAATGGGGAAGGGGTGTGTTCAATCATTATGTCCCATTCTATTTAAGTCAGATGTTATACTAAGACTATTGGGAGAACAGTAGATATAGGTCTTAACCTGCAAAATTCTGAGATTTTCTGCTTTCCTCCACCCAATTCCTCAGGACCTTATCAGATTGTGTGGAGGTTAATGTATCTGCCAACATCAAATCTCTCAGAACCATTACCTTACAATATCTCCTCCTACACTCCCTTCCCCTTCCTCACCAAAGTTAATGGTAATACATTTACGTATATGATTAAATTTACTGTTTGGATAGAACTGTGCTTCCTGGGTTGCCATAGTCACACGACCTCTACCAATTACCTTAGGCAGCCACCTTAGGAGCAGTTCAAACAAAGATAGCCCATAAGCTGCATTGTACACCTCTGAACATACGAAATGGTGTCAGCTATGATTCAGAGCTTGGGGAACTGTAATAGAGGCACAGCTACTAAAAGAGGAACACTGAAGTGCCTAGAGCACTTGCAAGTTGTTAAAAGCAACTGGCAGTCGCTGTAAAGGTAAAGTAAACAAAGGAGCTGGCTAAAGTTGAATCATTGGGTGAGTCACCCAGTTGCTGTAAATTTTGAAAGCCCTGAAGATATACTACGAATAGCTTGTGAAAAGTATACATTCAATATTACAGCTCACTGTGACAAAGTGGTTAGTGGCTCAGTGGTTAGTGCTGCTCCTCACAGCAGCAGGGACCCTGGTTCGATTCTAACACTAGGTGACTGTCTGTGTGGAGTCTGCACTTTCTGCCCGTGTCTGTGTGGGCTTCCACTGGGTAGTCGGGTTTCCTACCACACTACAAACATCTACAGCTTAGGTGGGTTGGCCATGCTAAATTACCCTGTAGTGTCTGGGGTGTGCAGGCTGAGCGGGTTAGCCATGGTAAATACAGGGATAAGCGCTGGGCCTGGATGGGATGCTCTTTGAGGGTTAATGCAGATTCGATAGGCTGAATGGCCTCTTTCCACACTGTTGGGATTCTATCATATTATGTGGCTGTGTTTACATAGATCACAGATTCCTGTGAATTTGAACACCTGAAAGATGAAAATAAAATCATCAAATGTAATGATAAAGTTCTGTGACAGATTGATATTCAGGGACCAATGCTGTTACGAGAATGAAGACTTCGAATTCCAGATATTAGACACAAATCTAGGCCACTCATCTCAGAAGAAGCAAGGTGAAAGCTTGAGACGAGCAACCCTGAAAATGTCAGAAGAGATTTACAGTGTTGTGCAGGGCACAGTGACTGATGAACTGACAAACAAACAGAGTCAGTTTAGAATATTTGGAAGCAGAACCAGACAACACATCATTAAAATCCACACCATTAGAGAAAAAGATGATACCCTGCATATGTGCTGTGAGTGTAAAGAGAATGACAAAAGAGGAACGAACTGGAATACTAAAGAGCTTTGCTAATGCAGGAGAACAGTTGTTTGCACAAGGTTAACTCACAGTTACAAATGATAATGTTTGCAAATTTGGTTCTTTGCTTTTTATGCATGAAAAGGATGATGTTTTGGTGGAAATTGTACTGATGTACTTCTTGGATTGTTGTGGAAATGGGAAGTCTGCTGTGAGGCACTCATCCCACAAACATTTCTAATAAAGGGAGAGCACAGCTTCTTGATTTTGATTTATTATTGTCACATGTACCTAGGTACAGTGAAAAATTCCATGCTGCATGCAGTACAGGCAGATATATACAAAGTGTAAAAGGCTAATAGAACAGAATGAGGAATACAATGTTGCAGCTGAAGAAAAGGTACACAAGGAGCAAGATCAGCGTTAAATTTGAAATTTGGGAGGTCCATGCAGAAGTCTAATAACAGTGGGGAAGAAATTGTTCTTGAATTTGTTGGTAGACATGTTTTAGTTTTTATATCTTCTGCCCAATGGAAGATGTTGGAAAAGATTATAACCGGGATGGGAGAGGTTTTTGATTGTGGAATAATAGTAATGGCATACTCATCTAGATTAGCTGCTGAGCTCTTGAATATGGACCTGTCCACCGATTCTAAGCAATCCCGTAGAAGCTTTTCAGCTGCTTCAGACCAGCACCGTAGTACTTTCTGTACTGGGTCTTCAAGTTTCAATTTCTGCTTGAAAGCTAGAGGAGGAGCACTGCATTGTGGTCTGATTTTTCCAAAGTGCAGACAGAGTATAGAGCAGTAGGCATCTTTGATGGTTATGTAGCAATGGTCAAGGACATTCGGCCTCTGGTGGCGGTAGGAGACGTTTTGGTGGTATTTTGGTAGCATACTCTTGAGGTTGACTGGTTGAAATCACCGGCTGTGATGTATAAGGCCTTGAGGTGTTCTGTCTGAAGTCCATTTGTAGTAGTGCATATTTCATCGAGAGTACTCTTCACTCCATATAGGGTAGCATGCAGACTGCTCTCAGGATAATGGAGGTGAACATGTGGCAGGTAGTATGGGCAACACTTCACAGTTAGATATTCTAGGTCAGGAGAGTAGTAACTCACCAGGGTCACCATGCCTGAGCACCAGGACGAGCTGGTGGGAGGTAGACCCCACTGTCCCTTGCCTTGCCCGAGGACACTGTGCAGTCCATGCGACAAATAGAGAAACCCTCAGGTTCGAAGGTACAGTCAGGTGTAGGTGGAGTGAGCATTTGTGGGGATGGTTGATTGGCTAGATGTCAGGTATTTCTTGTCTTAACATTTCTTTGAAGGCATTCTGAGGATTGTTGATGAATGTAACTTTTGCTTTTCTATTTTGAAAATGAAGGTTGATTATTTGTAAAGCGCACAAATGAAGTTGTTGGCTGCTTTCTACAGGCTTTCCTTTTGAGTGTGGAGTTCGGGGTTTTCATATCACCTGAGGCAGATAGGTGTCACCTGAGGCAGTTGACTGCTATTTCAAAATGGTATTTTCAAAAGGCAGTTGAGTTGATCACTGTGGGAGTCATGTGACAAGACTTGCAGTCGAGTGGGGAAAATAGTTGCCATTCAGCCAAAATTTACTTTGTAGATAAGCAGCAATCTATGGCTTATCTTAATGGTTAACTGAAAATTTATTAATACGTCTCTGTATAGGAGAGGGCTGACTTAAAACTTTTTCCTTGGAGGCACTTTGTCTTTGAGGCAGTTTTAATGCAATTGTTAACATTCGAGCCCGATCAGGATGCTCATTGGTTGTCCTGCTGACTTTGACTTCAAAGAAACTTCTGATAGGATGCTGCTCAGTCCAGTTATCTTTGAGCTGTTTAAATGTGTTTTTAAAACAGTCGCTAAATGCATATTTGATTTGATTTATTATTGTCACATAAATAACAGTGAAAGAGTGAAAAATATTGTTTTGCATGCTAACCAGACATCAGGGTAATAGAACAGAATGTGGAATATAGTGTTAGAGCCATAGAGAAGGTATAGAGAAAGATCAACTCTAATAGATATTTATTACAAAAGTTGAATGGTTACAGTGCAGAAGAAGGCCATCGGCCCATTATGCCTACATTAGTTCGATAATGTAGTTCCAATCTCCAACCTTTTTTCCAGATCCTTGCAAACCATTTCCAACCAAATAATCATCCAATACCCTCTTTAATGCCTCAACTGAACCAGCACACTTTCAGGCAGTGCATTCCATATCCTAACTATTCATTGTGTAAAAAAACTTTCTCACCTCACTCTCACGATTGTGTACAGCATCTTCCCTAGCTTGCTCCACCCATTCTGGAAGTCCACCCTCACTAACCCTGTATGCCCTCTGCAGTGCCCACTCTTTCATTTGGGACACCTCACCACCTTCCTCTCATCTGCACCAGCTGTGTTACATGCTTTCATCTCATATTCCCACCCTTTATCTTATCCTGGAAATAAACAGCTTATAATTGGGAGGTAAGAAACATGACAGTTGGTGCAGTGCCCAGTATTCAGCTCTCACCCCTACAAAGGGAGGATTCTGACCCTGGCAGGCTAGCATTGATCCTTTGGAGATGTAGAGCACTCCATGTCCTGGCAAGACAAGTAAGATGCATTGTCTATTGTTGTGTTCATCTGTCATTACCACCATGGTGAATGTATTCTCCACATGTCTGGACTTGTTCATGACCCATTTACACTGTTTCTCCTTCAGGTACCAGTGAAATCAATACCATATCAGTATCCAAGAAGCCTGTCTCAGGGGATAGCTACTCTTCCAAAGCACAGTTGCCTCAGAAGATGCGCCAACAAGACTGCCTCCAGCACCCTCCACCAGCTCCGATACTGGCACCTTGGTGGCTACATGATTTGGATGAAATTTGGGAGCATCTGACTGCTGAGGGAGGAATTTCCCAAGTCACTGGTCCTCGGACAACTTCCTGAGACCAGGCACCTGCTAGGAATGGGAGTTCAAGCCGAGGGGGTGAACTGGCCGCCAGGCAGGACATGTCTGGGTCATCATAGCACAAATGCTCCTGGGGTCCCCTTATCAAAACTCCTACGTCAAAGGGCTTCACTATAGGAGAGACACTCTCCACCTGAACTGTGGACCCCAGGACGGCACTGAGACATAATGGAAGGGAAAGAAAGAAGAAGATCCTCTGAGGACACATAGGAAATACTTCATTATAACTATGTTCTTACATTTATCAACATACATTCACTTTTCATCATCAGTTGTGTGAGTGAAGGCCTTATTGCTGTAACAACAAGAATGAAATGTTGGTGGTCAGTCATCGTTACTGCTAGACAAAGGTTTATGTTCCAAGGTGTGAAGTGAGCAGCTCCTGCACCTTGCTCAAGCTATGGGATCTTGGGAGGTGCTAGCAATTTTGGCAACAAAGGTGAATCTTTCTGGATCACAGTCCATTGCTTGTGCATCACAGTCATTAGTGGCAAAAACAGAAATTATTGGAGGAACTCAGCAGGTCTGGCAGCATGTGTGGACAGAAAGCAGATTTAATGTTTTGAGTCCCGTCACCCTTCTTCAAGACAGCCATTGATTTGTAATTCTGCATGATGTAATGAAGAGGGCATGGGGCAAGGATAGGGTTGTCATACAGTTGGTAGTGTCAAAGGTCCCTAAATAACATATTGTCATTGCGGGTGTCCTTCACCTGGACTATATCGCTGTCTGTTTAATGCTCTTTCCTTTGAAGAGCCTCACGTTACTCAAGAAAGCAAGTCATCTCCTCAGTTGAATGAAACACTTAACCTTCCCATTCTGGGTGTGGACATAACCATTTTTCATGTCATCACTTATAGCATGATGGTAGGAAACAATGAGACTCAGACACAGCCACTTACCCTTGGGGAACTGCATTTCAATGAGCTGAGATTAGTTAACAATAAAATGTACACACTTCCTTCTTTGTAGCCCTCCCCACCAACTCTTGTCATAATTTAACTTCATAAACTGTTTATTGTAAGTAGAATACCTTGCCAGATACTCTCCAATCAGCTCCTTCTGTTCAACCAAGATAAGAAAGTTAAGAATCACACAACAAAAGGTTATAGTCCAACAGGTCTATTTGGAAGTACAGGTGCACAATCCTTTATCCGAAATGCTCGGGACCAGCTGGTTTTCGAAATTCAGAACTTTTCGAATTTCAGAATAAGTGAGGTTTGATGGTAAAATTTCCAAAATCCTTACCAAACAGCTGACGCACTGTGAGTAAAATGGGCCCAGAAACAGAATTGGGGTCTGCCAGTGCTGGGCCAAGCCCTCACATGTCGCATCTGAGTGACACGCATCTAGTAGGTGTGGAGTTGGGTTGACTGTTTGCACGCCAAACAACCTTGTTAATGAGAAAAAAGCTTCAAAAAAACAATCCTTCGGATTTCAGAGCTTTTCGGATTTCGGGATTTTGGATAAAGCGTTGTCTATCTGTACTAGCTTTTGGAGTGCTGCTCTTCATCAGGCAGCTAGTGGGGGCAGGATTATAGGACACAGAATGTATGTCATTTTTTTGTTACAGTTTATAAAAAAATTGAATTTGAATGTCACCATCTGCCACGGTGGAAATTTAAATCATTCTCCCCAGAATGTTAATCTGGATTACTAATCCAGTGACATTACCAAAATACTATCGCTTCACCCATGGAATGGGATACCGTGGAAGAGGGGATTTGATGGAATATATTGGGCGATGAAATACATTGCTAGATAGAATTAAGTGATAGATCGGACTGAGAAGCAGGTGACCTTTAATGGGATGAACAAAAATGTTATTTGAATATCATTGGTGTTGGGTCCTGATTTGAAGATTGGAAATGTTGTTTGATTGCACACTGTGTAAAACAGATTTGTAACTTAACTTGAAAACAAAGTAGATTCACATTCTAAACGTAATGTCAATTCCATGGGTTTCTGCAACACAGTGGGTCAGGGAGCATGCCCCATCTCCCCAGTGCCACCTTCTTCTTTGGCAGTCTTTCAGGGCCGAGGATGACTTCCTGCACTCCAGAGTTGTGGCTCCTGAGGTGTCTATGCAGATCAATGCTGGATAGATCATAGAACAGTACAGCACAGTACAGGCCCTTCAGCCCTCAATGTTGTGCTGACCTTTTTTTCCCACTCTAAGATCAAACTAACCTACCTACCTTTCATTGTACTAACTTCCATGTGCATTTCCAAGAGTCGCTTAAATGTCCCTAAAGTATCTGACTCTACTACCGCCACTGGCAGTGCATTCTACGCACACATCATTCTCTGTGTAAAGAACCTACTTCTGACATCTGCCCTAAACCTTCCTCCAATCACCTCAAAATTATGCCTCTCATGATAGCCATTTCCACCCTGGGAAAATATCTCTGTATATCCACTCTATCTATGCCTCTCATCATCTTCTAGGAGAAAGTGAGGACTGCAGATGCTGGAGATGCTGGAAAGCAACACATTTTCAGCTCTCATCATCTTCTACACCTGTATCATGTCCCCTCTCATCCTTCTTCACTCCAATGAGAAAAGCCCAAGCTCTCTCAACCCTTCTTCATAAGACATGCCCTCCAGTCCAGGCAGCACCCTGATAAATCTCCTCTGCACCCAATCTAAAGCTTCCACATACTTCCAATAATGAGGTGACCAGAACTGAACGCAATACTCCAAGTGTGGTCTAACCAGGGCTCTATCGAGCTGCAGCATAACCTCGTAGCTCTTAAGTTCAATCCCCCTGTTAATGAAAGCCAACACACCTTACGCCTTCTGAACAACTTTATCCACTTGGGTAGCAACTTTGGGGAATCCATGGACATGGCTCCCAAGATCCCTCTGTGCTTCCACACTGCTAAGAATCCTGCCTTTAACCCTATATCCTGCCTTCAAATTCGACCTTCCAAAATGAATCATTTCACACTTTTCCATGTTGAACTCCATCTGCCACTTCTGTATCCCAGTTCTGTATCCTGTCAATTTCCCTGTTGCAACCTACAACAGCTCTCCACACTATCCACCACTCCACCAACCTTCATGTCATCAGCAAACTTACTAATCCATACTTCCACTTCTTCATCCAAGTCACTTATAAGAATCACAAAGAGCAGAGGTTCCAGAACCAATCCCTGTGGAATGCTAATGGTATTCGAATTCCAGGCTGAAGACTTGCCCTTTACTACCACCCTACATCTTCTATGCCACAGCCATTCCTGTATCCAGACAGCTAGATTTCCCTGTATCCCATGCCTCGTTCCTTTCTGAATAGCCTACCTTGGTGAACCTTATCAAACACCTTGCTAAAATCCACGTACATCACATCCACTACTCTACCTTCATCAATGTATTTTGTCACATCGCAAAGAATTCAATAAGGTTTGTGAGGCATAACCTGCCCCTCACAAAACCACGCTGACTATCTCCACACAAATGATGGTTTTCCAAGTAATCATAAATCCTGTCTTTCAGAATCCTCTCCAATAATTTGCCCACCACAGACGTAAAACTGACTGGTCTGTAATTCCCAGGATTATTCCCTATTCCTTTTCTTGAACAAGAGAATAACAGTTGCCACTCATCTGGCACTACTCCACTGGACAGTGAGGATGCAAATATCATCATCAAAGGCACAATTATCTCTTCCCTCACTTCCTGTAGTTAACATGGAACATGGCGTACAATCCCATCTGGCCTGGGGGACTTATCAATTCTTATGTTTTCAAAATTTTCAGCACATCCTCCTATTTAACATTAACCTGTTTGAACATATTAGGCTGTTACACGTTGTTGTCAGAAACGTCAAGGTCCCTCTCAGTAGTGAATACTGACACAATGTATTCATTAAGCATCTCCCCACCTCCTCTGACTCCAGACCCAAGTTCCCTCCACTATCCCTGATCGGCCATACCCTCATTCAGGCCATCCTTTTGTTCCTCACATAAGTGTAGAATGCGTTGGGTTTTCCTTAATCCTACCCACTAAAGTTTTTCATGCCCCCTTCTAGCTCTCTAAGTCCATTCTTCAGTTCCATCCTGGCTACCTTGTAACCCTTGAAGGCCCTGTCGGATCCTTGCCTTCTCAAGCTTAAGTAAGCTTCCTTCTTCCTCTTGACTAGATGTTCCACATCCATTGTCACCCACGGTTCTTTCCTTGCCTCAGTGGGACAAACCTGTCCAGCACTATCAACAAGTACTTCCACATTTCTGTTGTGCATTTTCCTGAGAACATCTGTTCCCAACTTAGGTGCCCCAGTTCCTGCCTAATAGCATTATAATTCCGCCTCCCCCAATTAAATACTTTCCTGTACCGTCTGCTCCTATCCCTCTCCATGAGTATATTAAAGGTCAGGGAGTTGTGATCACTGTCACTGAAATGCTCTCTCACCGAGAGATCTGACACCTGGCATGGTTCATTGCCAAGCACCAAATCAAATATGGCCTCCCCTGTAGTTGACCTATCTGCATATTCAGTCAGGAAACCTTTCTGGACACACCTAATAAAAAAACGGTTCCATCCGAACTATTTGAGCTCAGGAAGTTGCAATGAATATTAGGGAAGTTAAAGTCACTCATAACAACAGTCCTGTTACTTCTCCACCTTTCCAAAATCTGCCTCCCAATCTGCTCCTCCGTGTCTCTGTTGCTATTGGGGTGTCTGTAGAAAACTGCTCCTTTCTTGTTTCTGACATCCAACCATACTGACTCCGTAGATAAACCCTCCTCGACGACCTCCCTTTCTGGAGCTCTGATACTATCGCTGATTAGTAATGCCACTCCCCCAACCTCCTTTACCTCCAATCCTATTCATTTTGAAACACCTAAACCCTGGAAACTCCAACAACTATTCCTGCCCCTATGACATCTAAGACTCCTTATTGGCCACAACATCATAGGTCCAAGCAGTGATCCATGCTTTAAGTACATCATCCTTATTCCTGATACTTCTTGCGTTAAAATAGACACACTTCACAACCCATCATACTGACTGCAACTTTGCCCGATCAACTGTCCACCCTTCCTCACAGACTCTCTCCATGCTGTATCTGGTTATTCAATACAACTCCATCATCTGATCTGTAGTTCCTGTTCCCACTCCCTGCCAATCTAGTTTAAACCCTCACAAAGAGCTCTAGCAAACCTCCTGCCCTGGATATTGGTTCCTCTCTGGTTCAGGTGCAACCCGTCCTTGTACAGGTCCCACCATCCCCAGAAGGTATCCCAATGATTCACATGTCTGAAGCCCTTCCTGCTACACCAGCCCTGCTATTCCAGACACAAGTTCCCTCCTTGATCCCTGATCGGCCATATCCTTATTCGGGCCATCCTCTTGTTCCTTGCATAAGTGTAGAATGCCTTCGGGTTTTCCTTAATCTTACCCACTAAAGCTTTATCATGTCCCCTTCCAGCTCTCTAAGTCCATTCTTCAGTCCCTGTTGCTGGTGGGGTCAGTGATGTTTGAAGAGGTAGCAGGGTGGGTTACTCAGGTTTCCACACCCTCCTTCCACTGTTTAAGCTTGGCCTCAGGGTCAGTCAGAAATCTCAAGGTGGTTGGCACCTTCACATTTGCCAATTCTCCAGGTTGGTTGGTCTTGGGAAAGAGATTCCCATAAGTTCTCATGAAGGAGTGGCATGGTGACTCAGTGGTCAGCACTTTGTCTCATAGCTCCAGAGACCTGGGCTCAATTCCACCCATGGACGACTGTCTGTGTGGCATTTGCACATTCTCCCCATGTTTGCATGGGTTTCTTCCCGGTGCTCCGGTTCCCTTCCACAATCCAAAGATGTGCAGGTTGGATGGATAGGCCATGCTAAATTGCCCAGAGTTCACAGGTGGATTAACCATGGGAAATGCAGGGTTAGGATAGAAAGGTGGGTTTGGGTGGGATGCTCTTCCGAGGGTCAGTGTGGACTCCATGGGCCATATGGCCTGCTTCCACACGGTATGGATTCTATGAGTCGTAAGGATGGTGCATTTTTGCACAGAGGCTTTGAGGATACCCTTGAAGAAGCTCGGAGCAGTGAACTGGTTTTGAAAATCTTGAGTTTTCTCTCTGCAGATGCTGCTAGACCTGCTGAGTTTCTCCATTGACTTCTGTTTTTGTTTGTTTGAAAGTCTTGTGCCAAGCTTACAGGTGGTGTTGGTTGCTCAATGCAGCTGGTTAATGGTAACCTGTGTTTTGATGCTGGGGACATTGGCATGAGAAAGGACACTAATATTGGAACATGTATCCTGGCTGTGGTTTATAAAAACCTCACTGGTGATATTCCTCTAAGGATTTGAGATACCTGCTGTATATTATCTATGTCTTTGACACGTACAGAAGGGCAGATAAGAATACTGTCTTGTAGAATATGAAATTCCTTATATAATGAAACATATGTGAACATAAAATTAAGTGCATTGAAGCTACTAAGGGGCCCAATTATAATTCTAACTAAAAGCCAAAAGAAACGTGAATGCTGGAAGTCAGAAACAAAAATGGAAATTGCTGGAAAAGCTCAGCAAGTCTGTCCACTTCGAGTCATAGAGATGTACAGCATGGAAACAAACCCTTCTGTCCAACTCATCCATGCCGACCAGCTATCCCAACCCAATCTAGTCTTCTATGGAGAGAAATCAGAGTTAATGTTTCAGGTCCAGTCACCCTTGCTCAGAACTCTGACCTGAAACATTAACACTGATTTCTCTCCACAGATACTGCCAAACCTGCTGAGCTTTTCAAGCAATTTTGGTTTTTGCTTGTAATTCTATTAAAGTGGACAGGTTTTGAATGAGTTCAAATCTTGCCTGTAAATTTAGAAGACAAAATAAAAAGTGTACCATAAAATCAAATCACATGGTGTAATTAATGTCTTGGCTTTGTTGTATAAATCAACACCGTTAACAGAGCACAAGTAACAAGTGAGCTGTAAGCGTTGTTTTGAGTGTGTGCTATGATAGGTGTATATTCTGCCAGCAACGCATATTAGAAATTTAAGAGTGACACCTCTCAAAATTTCACCTCGACAAAACAGGTATTTGTATTGGATGAATAAACCATCCTCTTTTCATGGTTTTCTTTCCAATAGGATAAGAACTGACTAGTTTAATATCAGATACAATTCTTGACATTTATGGGACAAATGGAGGACATTGTAACACTGAACTTCGATGTGCGGGGCTCCTTCCAGGGAGTGCTGAGGGAACTGGGTGGGATCTCTCAGTCATGCTCCCACAAAAGGATCAGGACAGTGACTGATACACTCTGCGCAGGATCACACCGGATCATCTCATTTCCCGATGACGAGGTCAGTGCTGCAGCCTGGGCAGTGGGATTCAGAAACAGGGCACCATCAACTGCACCCACATGGCACTGAGAGGGTGGTATCACAACGCTGCAGAATTCATCACCAGGAAGGGATTCCATTCCATTAATGATCGGGTGATCAACGATCACTATTACCACTTCTTGGAGGTGTGCACCCACTGCCCTGGCAGCTGCCATGGTTCCTACATCCTGGAGCGCTCTCATGTACCTGGTGTGTGTCTGAGAGAGCAGGGACTTGACAGAGCTGGTTACTGGGCAAGGGCTACCCACTGCAACCTTGGCTGCTGGCACCATTGCCGTCCATGCCTCAGTCAGGGTCCTGTCGGAGCAGATGAGGGAGCTGCTGTAGATGCTGTTCCACTGCTCGAATGGTTTGGGAGGGCCGTCCTGTATAGTACAGGCTGAGTGTGCTATGTCAATAGATGGGAAGCTGGAAAAGCATAGCAGGTCAGACAGCATCCGAGGAGCAGGGAAGTCAGTGTTTTGGGCTGAAACCCTTCATCAGGGCTGGAGAGGGGGAGGGGAGCCCAGAGATAAATAGAGGAACAGGGTTGGGGCTGGGAAATTGCATCTTCAGCAGCTCCATGATTTACTCCACCAAAACCCTTACTCAGGCACCAGTGGCAATGGTGCCATCAGCCATGGTCACAGTGGGTAGCCCTTGCCCAGTAATCAGCTTTCTAAACTCCTTGGTCCCTAAACACACCAGGCACACAACAGTGCCTCAGGATGTAGGAGTCATGGAAGCTCCCTCCCTTTGTCTACTTCTGGGCTGCCAGTTCTCTCCCCAGTCCTGACCAGTTTTGACCCAAAGCGTTGACTGTCCTGCTCCTCGGATGCTGTCTGACCTGCTGCGTTTTTCCAGCTTCATACCTATTGACACCGGCTTCCAGCATCTACAGTCCTTACTGTCTCCGAGTGTGCTATGCCATCTGGTGTGCTGTGCTGTGCTGTCTGGATGAACTGGGATAATGTGAGCAGTCTTTTAAGGATGAAGACAAGGACATTAGAGAGGAGGAATCTCTCCATCTCTGTGACAGAGCTCTGCTATGTTGGGTGCTACAGATGGGCTGTGACTGACATCCATTTGCAGTAGATGGGAGCTGGGTGCACAGACCATCACTGACTGTAGAATAATGGTTGCTTAGGATGCCAGTGTTTCATTTTCATTGCATAGGGTAAACTGCAGGCTCTGTTCATTTTGTTTGTGTTCACCTTTTCTGCCTGTAAATAAAAGCTTGTGTTTGGAATTGTCCAGATGCTTGCCTGTATGTGATGTCCCCTATAAGTGTGGGTCCACATTGGGCATTGGGGACAGAGTAGAAGTGACCTCGAGAGTGTGTTTCATCAGGTACAGTTGCGGATGGGTCTAATATGTGACTCAGTGGTTAAACAGTGACAAAGGTGAGAGGTTCGGATTGTGTATGTGAGGGAGTACCCCCATGCCAGTGAAGTGCAGTGAGGCTTCTGTGGCATAATTTGCCAGCGAAGGGCAACACCTTGTTGCCAATGCTTCTGCAGGTGAACATCATATACTCAAAGATGGTGAGGGTGCCAAGGATGGTGGTGTCTTGACAAATAGCCGTGAGCTGTTCCATTAATGGCACGTGTTATAATAAGCAGTCGGAAACAGATGTGACAGACAAATTTTTATTACTCTTTCTTCTGTCTTTTCCAATCACTAACTGACACAGGTCAGACTGTGGTGATATTAGAGGTGGCCATTGAATGATGTAACATTTGTTTTCTGAGAGTTCTTCCTAACCCCACTCCCCTCCTTCAAACTTCCACTTAGTTGCATCCCCTGACAAAATTTCAATCTTTGAGCTTTCACTTGGTGCATTTTCCAGGACTTTGGTACAGATTTTTATCTGTATGAATGGAGAGAGAAAGAGAGAGAGAGAGAGAAGAAACAGAGTAGAAAGTGGAGCTTTCCTCATGTAGTTCCATTTTAGAAAATATCAGGCTGAGCTGGGCAGAAAAGGATTGTCCGAATAAATTACCCAGGTTGCAGCTTGGTATCAAATGTTGTTTAACTTTTCTTCTGACATGTGCCTTTGAAGACTTTACTGTACTGAAGGAGCTGTATAACTGCAAGTTGTTTTTGGAGTTTTGTTTTGCAAAGTAATGTTGGAGTCTTGTTTTGCAAAGCATCTATCTTGACTCATGCCTCACCTTTATTGTTGCTATTGTGCTAAATATTTCTTGTGCGTACAAATTTCCATCAAGGCTTAATGTACGGACAGTGGGACACTGGGCTCAGAGGGAGTGCATGGATACTGCTGACAAAGGAAATAGTTGTGCCCATCTTTGGCTCTGGAGGATGCTGTAGCTGCTCCATGGAGTTCAGACAGAAAAGGTGGCAGCCATCTGAGCACTATGTTTCACAGCATCCCTTGAGAATACACCATGTTCCCCACATTATCTGGCTGTGACTGCATCTGTCAAATGTTGCAGGAACGCTTAACTGAAATCAAACCCAGTTTTGTGTGTCAAACATTGTCAAGACAGCTTTAAGAGTACAAGTTGTATGAATGTGCCAAGTGTTAACATTTTGAATCACAGAATTGGACCAGAGGCTGTGATTGCCCAGGCTAATGCACCACCTCTCTGATGGCAAGTTGTCCTTTCTGGAAATCGAAATGTGGGGCTAAATTTAATGTGGGTCTGAACATTGTGCTTTTGCTTGTGTGTAAAGTAGATGAGCTTCCCAGCTCACAAATTTCCTGCCCTCTCCCTGACCTGACCATTATAATGCACAAGGGGAAAATGCCAAAATTGGCTGTCTGCTCGCTGTATTCAGTTCACTCCATGTGATCTCAAGTAATGGCTGGAGGCTCTCGACAATGCAAAGGCGATGGACCCTGACAACATTCCAGAAATGTTACTGAAGGCTTATGCTCCAGTACTTGACACATCCCTAGCCAAGCTGCTCCAGTATGGGTACAACATTACCATCCACCAACCATGTTGAAAATTGCCCAAATACTTCCCATACTCAAAAAGTAGGACAAATCCAGCCCAACCAATTACAACCTGATCAGCTTACACTAAAAATCATCAGGAAAGTGATGGAAGATATCATCAACAGTGCTGATGATCGCCTGATTCACCATTCACTACTCCTCAGACACTAAAGCAGACCACATCCAAATTCAGCAAGACCTGGAGAGTATCCAGATTTGGGCTGACAAGTGGCAAGTAATATTAACACCAACAAGTGCCAGGAAGCAAGAGAGAACCTAATGAATCCTTGAGAAGATTTGTAGCTCAGGTCGTGAATGCGGTTGGTGACTTGTTCGCTGAGCTAGAAAGTTTGTTTGCAGATGTTTCGTCACCATCCTAGTAACATTATCAGTGCGCCTCTGGTGAAGCATTGGTGTTCTGTTCAGCTTGTTACTTATGTATCCCAGTTTGCGGACACGGGTAGTATCATTTCCGGTGGTTGTTTCTTAGTTGTTGGTATATGGGGTTTAACTCTATATGTTTGTTAATGATGTTCCGGGTTGAGTGCCAGGCCTCCAGGAATTGCAGTGCATGTCTTGATTTGACCTGTCCTAGGATGGATACATTGTCCCAGGTGAATTCATTCCTTCTTTCTGCGTGTGTAAGGACATAAGTGATAGTTAATCATATCTCTTGGTGGCTAGTTGGTATTTGTTACCCTGTTGGCTAGTTTTCTTCCAGTTTGCCCCATGTAGTGTCTGTGGCAGTCTTCACATGGTATTTTGTACATGGCATTAGTTCTATTAGTTGTGGGTATGGGTTCCTTTATACTCATCAGTAGCTGTCATCGTGTGGTTGTTGGTTTTGTGCACTACCATGATACCCAGGGGTCGGAGTAGTCTGGTGGTCATTTCCAATATGTCCTTGATGTACGACATGGTGACCAGTACCCAGACATGTTGTTTCTTCTTGTTGTGGCCTGTTGCGTAGTTACTATGCTTTTTGGGTAACCATTGTTTTTGAAGACAGCGTACGGGTGTTCTTCTTCGGCTCTGTGGAGCTAACATGTGTGTGGGATCATGAGCATGGCATCAGTAGCTCCACTAACATCAGAATAAAGGATTAGTGGGGGTAAATCAAGCCAAGGTACCCCATTTGGCTCCCAGCAGTAACTAACATTTCCAATTCTCACCACTGAGTTCTGGGACTGCTGTGACTGGCAGAGCGACTGACCAATCAGCTGGCAGGCTGGCACTTCCTGCTGACTGACATCTGAAGACCATGCCATTATCTAATGCAGTATGTAACAGCTGCAGCGCTGGCTTTCTCAGTGTGACTCAATGTCCCGCTGACTTTTCTTTCCGAGGGTAAAATGCAGCCTGTGCAAACTTAGGGCTAAGCTTTCCCACCTCCTGAATGATGCCAACAATGGGGAGTCACCTGAGAAAATATAGTGAGGGCAAAAATGTTAGATTGGAAACAGAGAAACAAGAAGTTAGTCTAATCAGCTCTTCAAGCCTGTTCCCCATTCAATATGATCCTTTGTCTTAGGGCCATATTTCCATTTGTTCTCCATACCCCTTCATGCCTTTAAATCTTGACCCTGACTCCGCAGCTTTCTGTGTTAGTGAATTCCACAAGCCAACAGTCTGAGAATGGAAATTTTTCCTCATCTCCCAAGATAATATCCAGTGATCTGGTTACTTGACTTATGGTTTCCAAAAACAGTTGTCATTGGTCACTTCCTCACAGGTCTTCTCTGCTTTGCAGCTACAGGGTCTTTTTCACGGGGTATCAGGTATACATAAGAGACACTGTTTATATGACAACAAATGTACTATTTGAATAGTGCAACTGCAGAGAGCCACAAGATAGGTACACATTGTAGCATTTTACCTGCTCTTAAAGAATAACTGATAAGATGCTAAGACAAACATACATAAGAAATCTAAAAATGTATTTACCACAAAACTGCAAATACACAGGCTTCAGTTAAATTTACCTAAGATCATAAAATTGAGCATGGACATAGGAATTGGAGTGATCAGATAGATATATTCCAAGCAGACCATGCAGAGTAGAGACTTAATCAGTAAT